>NW_004567104.1:23753162-23853596 GCF_000260355.1 Condylura cristata
TGCACGGGATTATGGTGATGGGACACGGGTGACTTGGTGATGGGAAACCCACGGGGATTACAATTGAGATGGGGAAAAAATGTACAAAATGATGTAAAAATAAACTTTTGTTAAAATAAATACAAAATTATGACCAGAAAATCACTGCATTGGTTTTCTAGAACTGCCATAGCAAAGAACCACATATTGGTAGCTTTTATTTTCTCATTTTTCTGGAAACTAGAATTCTGAGATCAAGATGTTGGATAAGTTCTTTTGAAGCTTCTATCCTAGACTTATATGTGGTGGGTTGTGTTCTTCCTGTGACTTCATGTGGTCTTTCCTCTCTGTGTCTATGTTTGATGTCTTCTTTTTTATAAAGATATTCATCATTTTAGATTAGGCCCAGTATAATCATCCCATTTTAACTTAATTGTATTTGAACTCTCCAAATACCATCAGTCATTCATTCTTGGTTCCGGTTGAGAAGGAACATAAATCAACTCATAAAATTTATGTAAAAAAATTGATTATTTCAAATGAGAAAATCACATGCAACAGTTTTAGGTTACTAAAAGCTAAAAAGCATAAAATCAAGAAAAATAACATTTTAATTACTTATTTAAATGCCTAATTATTTTTTCTTGCATATTTGTGATTGAATATTTCCTGGTCACCTTTCCATACAACCTAATTTGTAAATTTTTCTATAGAAAGGCTAGGAAGATAATTTTTACATTATTCTCCTGAGTATGGCTGGTGGAAATTTAGTAGTATTGGTTAAAAAACTTCCTTTAATTTGCACAACTTAAAAATAATGTCATAACACTTAAAATAATAGTCAATTTGATGAAACTACTCTTCACTTTATTTATAAGCTATTACAAAAATTCTTGCACTTTGCTGCAAGTTCACTCACTGAAAATAGTCTATTTCTGAAATTCAATCAACAAAAGAAACTGAATCCATAATGTAATTATAATTGCTTCCAGTGTATTTTTTTTTAGCACATTCTTGATAAGAGAAAGCATTGCTTTTTGCTTTGGGTGCCCAGTGGCTCTCCTTGCATCCTGTTGTCTATCTCATGATCTCGTGACTAGTAAAGTGTGGGCATGACTTAGGTTCTGGCTTCATACATTTTGGATCTGTTTCTCTCATTTGCCATCACAATCCCATATCTGATGTTGTGGAATACATTCATTTCACAGGATCAACCCACACTCGTGAATCTCAGAGCTAGGAGTCACTGTGCAGTAAAATTATTCTTAGAAATTAATTTCTACATAATGTCTTAACACCAGAGTTACTGCACGCTACATAAATATATACTGATAGCCTCAATTAAATTGACTCAACTTCCCCTATCCAAACTTCAGTATTCATGAGATCATTCTAAACTGCCCATATGAGGATAGTGACAGAGGCTAGATGTATGAGCAAAGATCACAAGACAGATTGCTTTGGTCCCTTCTAGAATCTTATATGGGACAGATGTAAGTGCCATCCTTTCCTTATCAAATAAATGTTTATTTTCACTATTTACAGTAGCCAAGAATGGAAACAACCTAAATACTAAAATATTGGCAAGTGGATCAACATGTGATTTATATCACAGTGGAATACTATTCTTTCAAAAAAGACAAACTTATGCCACTTGTAGCAACATGAATGGAACTAAAAGAGATTACATGAAGCACAACTGTCAGAAGAAGAAAGACAAATACTAGATGGGGCCGCTTTTTTAATATTAGAAAGCAAACAAAGGGCCAAATAAAGCCAAACTAAAGACTAACCAATGAAAGCTTAATATGGAAAAGAGGCAGTGGGAGGGGTGGGAGAAGGAGTGACAATAAACTGGGAAAGTGTACGATCAACTAAGGTGGTGGACTATGTGTGCTTCAGTGTAATACCAACATCTGTAGTGGGAGATGGTGATTTTTTTTTTTTTTTTGGTATGTGGATATTTTGCAATTTTTTTTTAACAAGGTTTGTTTTCTTTTCCCATCCATGTTGCTGTGAACAGCATTAGTTTATCTTTTTTGATTGCCGAATAGTATTCCATTGTGTACATATACCACAGTGAACTGCCAGTACTACTCCCAGAAAGCACAGATAAGCTTTTAAAATACAATGATATAAACCAATGTTAGCTCTATAAAAATGTTAAATAAAACAGTGTTTCTTCTACTCCTACCTACTTATTTGGAAGTTACTCTTTCCTTATTTTCCTCTGCCCCACTTCTCTTTTCCTCAAACATCTATTGTTTGTATACCATGTTCCAGACCAGAGTTGGGAAAGGTCAAACACACATGATGATGATATCAACAGCATAACTGAAAAGAAATGGGTAGCCAAAGTGGTTAAGCATGAAATTTACTGAATATCCAGATGATTTAAATATTTCTTTTAGCTGAGTTATTTGGCTTAAAAGATGACTAGGAACCAGATGTGTGATTCTGTGGAGAGAATAAAATCCCAGAGGCCTTGTCCTGCAGATGGCTGTATAGTTACAAGCTATTTTCTCCATCCAAAACTTTTAAAGTTGCATTTGATAGCTTGACCAAACGAAATGAGCTAGAGGAAACCCCTGGTTTCATAGCCACTCAATACTTTTCAGCTATGTCCTACAGAGTCTGATGTCTCTTTTAAGGTTCAAGGTTCAGAAAATCATTCTGGGATCTCATAAATCATTTCTATGACATCAAAAAGAATTAAGCTAGTAGTTTATCCACAACACCAGAAATAGACTTCAGAAAGTCCTTTCACTGAGAACCCATGTTTCAATTCTTACATCTGTGGATGAATGGAATTTTCTCTTCAATGCTGTTTGGTAGCTTCTTTGATGCCCTGCTGCTGACTTGTTCCTTTGCTCTTTTTCTAGTCTTTAACCCCTCCCCAAATTTGATATTTGCTTTTATTGTTTTGTCCCCTCCCAAGTCCACATTTGTTTCTTTATTTTATTGATTCTGGTGATCCCTTTCTCTCTAATAAAGACAGTGTAAGTATGATCTTTCTGAATTTCCTTGACCCAGATGAAGCAGAGCCTTAACTGGTCTCACTCATATGCATCCTGAGACAAGCTGTGACTCAGACTCACCAAGTGTGACCTGGTGACAGAATATGTAGGGACAATTGAATAAGCTGCTTGATGGCAGGAGGACTGTGTAGTAAAATACACAATGTTTTGGTGACTGGGATTGACAGACACCAGTCAATCTTAGCAGGCCCCAGCTGGGTTACCTCTCATTTTACTGATGGTACACAGTTTTTGCACAGAACATGAGTTCAGGGTATGTTTTTATACTGGTTTTGTTATAGATTCTATGATTGTTCCTTCTATCTCTGAATAGTAAAGATTGTTGGCATAACCAGATGTGTAAATTTTACTGGGGGCAGATCACCATTTGAACACTAGTAATATAGTGTTAAAATAATATAGTGGAGGGAATAGCTGTTTATATGCTGATTTTTTTTTGAGAAATATTAGCACAGACTAGTCTTCCATTTATAATGAACACATTTGTCTCAAACACATTTAGATCACACATAATTTTGTTCTCTGTGGTGATTTTCTCCAGATAACTATTCTAACAGCATGGGTATATTAAAATAAATTTGGATGGGGTGAAGAAACATGCCAATAAAAAGAATCACTCTCCTGACAAGTCACAGGTAATGCAGTCACAATATTTTCAAGTAAAATGGCAGGGACAATTCATACAGTTTGTTTTCAAACTATCACAAGTTCATCTTTGATGACTGGTCAATATGTTATATAATGTAATAGGGTGGTATTACTTTTCCTTCTTTTGCTTTTGGACCTGGGATTTAATTTCAAGGCTTTTAACTTTCTGATCTTATTTTCTGCGTTGTTCCAGACATGGCTTGTTCTGTCTGCTGTAGAATTATCAGATAAACTGCATAGCTTGATTAGACCAGACCAGAACTGCACTAGCTACTTCAGTCAGTCTAGCAGTTCAGCACAAGATATATTTTAAAGGGATCTGTACAAAAGGCTGAATGAAAATGTTTCTCACAAAGTATAGTTACATAAACCTTAATAAAAAGAAAGTGCCAGGAAGCACTTAGTGCCTGAGATTCTGGAACCAAAGCTTTCATCCCTTATTCAGACATTCAAGTGGCCACCCTGATATTTTCTTGGTTGAACTAAAGTTGAGTTTTGGAAAATGGTTTACATAACATCAGATTCAAGGCTTATTCTTTTCATTGGCTCCACAGACATATTGGGCATTTGCCCTTCTCCAGGTGTTGGATTTATTGAGATGGAGAAGCTACATACCCCAGTACAGAGATTTCAATGGGGGGAAGAAATAAGGGAGACAACTAAAAGTGTAGGGCCATTTGTTCAAAGCCCTTCACATATACCTGATAAAACAGGGACCAGAAAAATATCTCTTTGCTCACCATTCAGTTCTGCTTCTTCTCAGACATTCAATCTCCTTAACCCAGGATATTGCAGATAAGTTATAGCTGGGTTAAAATTATTGTCACTCCTGATTACAAACTTCATGTTCTCCATGTTGAAACTCCAGGCTTAAAATATGTAGTTTTAGTTTAATATTAATTCCACCTGGCACTTTTAGACATCTAGAAAGAAAAAGGGATAGATTTGTCTTCTCGAAGCTTTCAGAAAATTCTGGTCTCACATGTTGAGTTTTTAGAAAGGTTTCATGGTGTGATAATACTGCTTGGGGCATCAATGGGGGCAGTTTGGAAAGCTAGCAGTTGCCTCTAGACAAATACAGAGTTTGGATATGTCATTTCATTTGAATTGTGAAGCATAAATCTCACAAGACAGCTTGTTCTCAAGAGGTTACCAGTACGCTTGGTTCTAGTCCCCCTACAAATATTGTGAGAACAGGCTTTGTTAGATTATTTTGACATGCTCAGACAGGGCGTTCTGAACCATGTGAGAGCTGAACATTTGTGTATGAGGGAAATACAGGGATGTTGTTGTCTCTCAGCTATTCCACGTCCACATGTACAGGGAGTGGGACTTGCCTTAACAAATCTACATCACATATACCATTTCAGATATATCAGTATCTAGAAGGTTGCTTTTTTGTAATTTGTTGGGATGAAAGATTAGAAGAAGTCTTGGCAAATAGAAAATGATGTGTGCTTGAGTTGAAATAATGTGTGTTTATTCCTGAACTTAGAATATCTCAATGGCACAGTAAATATTCAACAGATGTTTAAGTGAATTTTTTAAAGATTTGTTTATTTATGCATACAAGAACTGGGGTACATGCAGAGGTGTGGGGGTAAGAGGAGTCACCAGAGAGAGTGGGGAGCAGAACAGGCAGTGTACTGAAATACACTGCTGAGGGGAGCAGTGGGCTGGTCAGGAGAGATCTGCTATGCCATGTGGGTCACCTCCCTGGCTAGGGATCAAACTCATGCTACAGTGGCTGTGGATAGCTTCATAGTGCTGTGCTTTAACCCATTGTGCCACCAGAGAGGGCCCAGTTAAGTGAATTTGAATGGCTGATGGATTGATGTGACCATGCTGATTAAAAAATGAAGCAGTGTGTGATACTTGCCAGGTCAAAACTGCAAGCTTACAGTTCTAGATAATCATCCATAAATAATTTGAAACAAGTCATCTGTCTCTCTTTTTCTCAGTTGTATAAGACAAGGTGATCCGACTATTTAATTTAATAAGGGCTTAAAATTCTCTGAAATCTACATGCATACTAACTTACAGATTCACTGAGACTAAATGAAATACCAGTTGGGGATACCAATGGAGATGTGTCAGATTCCAAGTTATTAGGTTGTTTTGAACTTCTTGTAGCCAAACTCCAAATTTATATCTCATCTTCCTCAGGTTTCCAGCATCATGAACATGTCTGGATAAACATGTATTAAATGGCTGCAAAGGAATGAGATATTTGTGATTGTGATCTGCCTTCATTTCTTAAACACAGACCTACATCACACTGTGTTAAGAAATGGTTTGAAAGGTTAATCTTTGTTTTCCTGCCCATTGGGACACTATATCACTAGTCACATGCTCCATCCACTGGCTGGCGTAGATCTCTGAAATGGAAGTTAAATGTTTTGCAGATCTAAAACTCTCCCAGTTACATCTCTAAAAGCCATCTTACAGGGAAAAGTCCAACCCATTTGGCATAATTACCTTTTCTCCATTATAAATGGTGAGCACAGGCAGGGTTGTCATGGCCTGACTGGGTGTGCATTTTCTAGGCAAGTTTATTATTTTACTTGAATTAGTCAGAATGAGAGTCACTGGCAGCTACTGGAAGTAAAAAGCTCTGAACTCTGCTCAGGATAAGTCTTCACGTCTATCCCATAGTAGAGATGGTTGATAGCCAGAGATTATTTTTTCCTACCACACCTTCCCATATAGAAACTCCTGCCCATTTGTGTCATTGCTACAGAAGTTTAATGCCCTGCTGTGCTCCTCTAAAAACAATTGAACATATTGTCATAATGCTATGAACACACTGTCTCTCTCATGCCAGTTTATTCTGTTAGTAACTTCGACTTACTTTCTAAACTTCGCCATGCTTAAGGGAGGAGAGCACATTTGCAGTGGGTTTTTTCCTCAGTGGGTTAAATCTAGAGAAGTATTTAAGTCTACATTTCTGATGCAGGAAACAGTATTATACATTTCCTTTGGATGAGAATAAGTAAGGAGGATAAAGGAAGACTCTCAAATTGCAGTCTGTGTGACCTGTTTTTGAGTAAACATCATCATATTCCACGGTCAATTATCTCCAAAGTACAGTGTGTTCTCCAGCCAGAGAGAAAGAGCGGAGAGAGACTGTCAGTTAGAAGTGGTTAGAGAAAAGGACACATGCCGTGAAGTCTACATTAATCTATTGTCCTCTGAATAATTTTATACAATTTGAGAGGGAATAATAGGACGGATTATACATTATTTTTATGTGATTTCATAAATATCGAATTGCAGTCATCAGCGAAAGAGTGAAACATAGCTAGGAAAACAAAATGAGGTATGTTATGTTCAGCACAGTAATAGCGCTCCTAACACTCAGGGAAAAACAAGTCATTAGTTACAGCCATTGAATGGAAGTGGTCTAATCGGAGCAGCAGGGATAGGTATCCCATTTTATTATGACTTTGTTATGTGTTTTGCAAGACTCTGGTTCACCATTAAAATTATTTCCTGCAGCAACACTGCAAGATTTCAGAACCCAGGAGCATAACTATTATTTTTGTTTATACCATGCCGCTCTGCTGGGAGAGTAAATAGTATTTTGAGTTCTGTCCCTTTTATACTTTTTCCCTATTGATGAAGAGTTCAAAACTGTAGTGGAGTATTTGTTGGCGAATGATCTTGAAAGAAACTTAGGTTTGATCAATCCAGAGTTGGCCACAGTGGAGATAGGTACATTACTGTTTGTTGCCTGTATAATCAGTCAGGATGGTTTTGTTTTTCTTTTTCTTCTTTTGTAAAGTTGGCAGCATGGGAGGGTTTCAAATGGATGAAATACAGGCACAACACTTCTGCTAATTCACATGGGGCCCAGGCTACCTCTCACAATAGCAGTGACATTTGGCCTGTTCTGATAGAAACCCCTTTCTTTCTGTGTGGCCTGGGAATTGAATCTGGAAGCTTTTGATTCTTGGCCTCTCTGATGGCTGGCTGCTGAGTGGGATGGCCTTGATCATTCATCTTCCCAAGGAGACCTATTAGCATCAGAAGCAAACTGCACTCTTGCTTTTCAGCAGTTAAGCTTGATAATTATTGGTAACACTGGCCTCAGCCGGTTTCTTCTGTCTAAGCCTGAAGTATTATTTTAAAAGCACTAACATCTTCAATTTGGAGGTTCAATAAACCATATATAACATGTTAAACCCCAAGGATGACTACAACAGTGCAATACCCTCCTTCTCGTTGTTCCAACAAATCCTCACAAATTATTTATTTCCCATTTTAGACATTGGACAGTGACTCAGTGTGCCCTGGAAATACTATCACTGTAGTAATTTTCTTGTGTGGCTCAGTTTAATGTTAGCAAAATGGGTAGTTACCAGTCCAGACACTATAAAGATGGAGCTAAATAGTCTTCTAAAAATAGGATGTTTTGTTAACATTTAGTAGTCAACAACTTTCCTGTAGCCACACACAGTGCTGGACTAAGAAATGGAATAAATATCCTCATGGAGTGTTTGGTAAGGGCTCCATTAAGGAGATTAACTTTTAATGTCAAGGATTCAGAAGCTTTACCAGTGAGACTCATTATATGGTGTGATAGAATTTTCATCTCAAGAGATCAGCAGTTGAGAAGTCCCAAGCTTAAGCTTGATGGATAATGTAAAATTGTGTATCATAGATTCATTGACTCAGTAGAAAGGACGGCCTATTCTTTGGAAACCTGTGCTGTTGGAAAGACCCATTCCTAGTGGTTGTGCCTGGTATGTTGTGCAGAGAAGTAAATGGAAAGGAAGAAAGATGTTAGTCAAAAATTTTTGAGCCCAGCTGTTGGAGCTGGGCTCAAAATTTGTCACTTCCTCCATTAGCTGAGACACTGAATTACCAAATCCCTCTAAGCTTTAGCTTTCTTGTTTGCAACATGGTATGATAGCTTCTGACTAGGTATGGGCAATGAGAAAATGCGTGCAAATATATGGCTCAGTTGTGACACATACAATGTACTCAGTGAATGGTTACTTTTGTTATTATAAGCTTCAGTATTCCCATCTCTCTAGCATCATTTTTACCTGTGGTTCTTTGTAACAAGAGAAGCTTCTGAGAAGCTCAATGAGCTGTCTTCCCTTGCTCTTAGAAATATATGAGAGGATTATGTAGATGGTTAATGCTTTCCAAGACATTTCATCCCACCTTTGCATAGATCTAGTCTTGATTTTTTAACAGTTTTTTTCCCCATTATTTATAAACTTTGGTTCTACTTTTACATTCCATAACTTTTGTTTTTTTCTAATACTGGGGGAAGGAGGTGGGTGGGGTGTTAGGGAGTGAGCCATTCCTTTCTTTTAATGTGTTGAATATAATATTCATGACTTTCTTTTAATGTGTTGAATATAATATTCACAAATGTCTCCAGTAGTCTCTTCATCTGGGTGACCACTGCTGCTGGTTCTTAAAAAAAAAAAAAAAAAAAAACTCCATCAATTCAGTACTGTGTTCAGGATCATCTGTATTCAGATTATTGCCCTTATCTTAGCTAGGAAATTATGACTCAAAATCAGATGTTCTCATCGTGAGGGTCACCGATATTGTGCACTGTCACTTGCTGTTGAATAGGTGTTCAGTAATATCTACTCTGTTGGAACCTGCATCCCATCTCTCTAGCATCAGTTTTACCTGTAGTTCTTTGTAATAAGAGTAGCTTCTGAGAAAACCTCATGAGCTGTCTTCCCTTGCTCATAGGGATATATGAGAGGAGTATATCATTTACCTTGCTTGGAATGCCAAATATTGTTCCTTTGAACACAGCAATGTAAAAGGAATTTTCCCTCTAAAATCGTTAAATGATTTATATCAAATGAATAAATGTGTGAACATTTATTTGCAGGGAAAATAAAATGTAAGCAAAAATTTGCAGGAAAAAGTCTCAGATCTAAATATTGTACCCTAAATCTGTATTTACATTGTATACCTTAGCCATGTATCTTAAAGTTTGGACTTCATTTTTATTAAGTGTAAGAAAGGGAGTGAAACAAAATCCTTTCTTTTGTTTTGTTTTTGACATTATATAGGTTTCTTCACCTGTAGATGGAGAAAATATTCTTTCCCTATATCAGAAATTAGAAATACCATTGATATGATAAGGCATTTTACTCAGGGAATGCACTTTTACAATTCAATTGTGTGTCTACTAGCCTAGTGTCAATCTGTCTTCATGTTCCTTCAGCATTTATTCAGTGCAGTGACCAGGATTGGCCAGTTGGAACCTTCATTGGTTATGTGGAGCCACAATAACTTAGCCATACCCAACATTCTGCATTTTGAAGCAATTCTGACTGCCAAAGAAAGATCAGGCACCCTGCAAGATAGCCCTTGAGAAGTAGAAGTGCTGATGATATTTACACAATAATTTTATCTTATGTACAAGTCCTACAAAATAATTTAATCCTTGGTGCAAATTTGTGACTATGTTAACTGAAGATAATTATTCTATGCTTTATTACTGAAGCAACTGAATCCCACTGAAGTATGGTTGCTCATAAAGACAAGGTTACCCACAGTAAGCTGTCATACTGTGGATCATGACCTCAAAACCACTTATATCTTGCTTCACTTAGGAGCAGAAAGCCCCTAGAGTTCCATAGAATTGGAACATTACCAGATTTGAGATGTTCTTCACTAGGAATCATCTCATCTGATATCCCCATTTGAAAGAAGAAAGCCAGACATTTTTTTTTGAGTTATGCACAAAACACAAATTCCCTTTATATCGCAGTATGAGGAGTTTCAGATGCATAAATCTAGGAATCTAGCAAAGGACCAAACAGTCGTTGGCATCACTGAGACCATGGTGCCATCTTAGTGCAGTTCTGGGTGTTTACATCCTACTAGGTTACATCTCCTCCCTGAGTATCACTATGAATTACATGTGCCAGGCAGGATGACTTTTTAAGGGTGGTAGCATGCCTGTGTATGGCCAGATACTTGGCCCATAATGTATGCTCAACTAAAACTTAGTTCCTTTTGTGCCCACATGCTTCCCCTTATCTAGTTGTATTTGCTGTTTGGGGCTATTAATTTCTACTCTGGGTGTCCCTTTGTAAACTTATTTGGAGATGAAGAGTGTATCCTCCACCCTATAGTCACTGGCATGATAGTTCTGGGCCCACCCCATGTGGGTACTGCCTCCCTTCGAATGCTGGCAGCGATATTCATACCATGTTCCAGTGTCAAGGGACCTGAGCTAATCTGGTGAAAGGACTTTTGCTGCAGAACCTGGTTGAAATGCCTAATTGGGAGATAGGGCTTCCTGAATGGATCTTTCATTCGTAACAAAATATTTGCAGGGAAGGATGGTAAACATAAGAGAAAACTTGATTCACTTGCTCCTTTTCTCTTGCCCTCTCTCAATTTTTGTTTAACTAAGTGTGTGTTTACACATTAGGACACAGCTGGTACTGAGACTCTTCCACAATGAAGAGAAACCCTTTTCTGCCATCATCCTGGCCCCCTTGAATATCTTTAAGAGACAATAAAAAGGGGTGTGGGTAGCAGACAGTGTGTGCATTCACATGAATCCTGGTTATTATGGGGACCTCAAAACAAACATCACCTCCTTTCTGTCCACAAGGATTTAATAGAGGCCATGGAGCTGACCTCAAGTACATTCTTCCAAGAAAAGGGTCACTACCAGTCATTTCCCTAATATATCACTGCTGTCCTCACCTGATCCCTCTCTGTTCTCCTGTGTTTTTCCCTTCTCAAAACATATTACCTTTTCATAATTAAAGACAAGATAGTACCATGTGAAGGGAGCTACATGGTTCGGTGGTCAGCCCACAGGGCCTGTGGTCCAATGATAGCATTTCATTAAGTCATTTGGTCTGTTGGGCCTGGATGCTTTGGTTGGAAATCTGAGTTAATTGCATTTGACCTTCCTATTTCACTCTGCTATTGTGAGGTATAAATGTTAAACTCAATGAGACTGTGCTTTATAGAGCTGTGTATCAATTAGAAATTTTTGATTGGATTTCTTTCATGTTTCATTAATGAATTGGTACTGAGCTTTATCTCTGTAGTGATAGTTAATCTGAACACTTGAAGCAGTTGATTTAAGATTAAACTTTACCTAAAAAGTACTTGGAGAAAAGGAACTATCCGTGTGAGTCTACTGACTTTGCAAGCTTCATTAAGGATGATGAATTCTTTGTACCACCAACATAAGCTTCCAGATAACTGTGTCATATTTCCATGGACACAGGAAAATGGAGATGATACATGGACCAACGGAGCCATTGAGCTCACAAGAGTTTACATAGTGCCAGATCAGGATGGTGAGGTAAATCTGGCTACTGCTATTGAGTCACCAGAGAGGTATTCATTTTCTGATAATGACAATCACCAAGGGAGATTGGTAGAGAACCATGAGCTGTGTGTTTGTAGAACTGACTCCGCTCCCATGCAGACATCACCTTTAGTCCCTTGTAGTCAAACCCTTGTCATCCCGTTCCCTTCTTCCTCCTTTCTTTTGTTTTTGCCTGCCAACACGTAACTCAAACCATTTTCTGCATGGCACTCTTTATATAAATGTAGCCATCATCAGGGCATGTATTTCTACTATTCCTAATACTGGGAGATGTCTCCAGAAATTGATATTTACTGATGACCGGCACTCAAACACCAAGAGGAAGCGTTTCACAAGAAGTTGATCTGGTACTGGAGGTTTATTTTTTCCCCTTTTCTGTTTTATTGTTGGCCAGTTAGGCCAGCATGTTGCTAAGCTGTATTGATTTTTTAGCTCTTGTAACCAACCTAAGATGCACATGCCATGTTTTGTTTTTGTTTTTGTTTCTCTTCTGAAAAAATTTTCCCTCCTTTTTATAATCTTCATGATAGGAAAAGAGTGTTTGCCTGATTCTAATTCTGGCACATGAAGTGTTTGCTGCAAAATGTTATTTTTTCCCCCACTGTGTTATCTTGTCAAAGTACTATCATCATTGTCATTTTCAGTTTAATAGCAGGTATGTTCTATTTGTACAAAGAATGTTCCATATTTTAAGTAAATTCAACTAAGGAAATTTTAAATGCAAAAAAAAAAAAAAAAAGAAATGATAGTGAGACACTAATTACTTTTATATTTCGAGAAACCTTAAAGTTAAAATAGCTTTAGCTTCCAGTGCATCATGCTCTGACAGTAACATTTACAGGTAAATGATGATGCTTAACCCAGACAATCATTGCATTATAACTAGTCAAGCAAAAATGTACCCCTTCAGGAGACAGATAGGGCTATTTGCTGGAGTACCTTCTAAATTTTGGGTGATCATACAGAAGCACTGTGACTTAATGCTTCTCTAATTTCTGGAGTTACAAAGTAGTCCTCATCTCATTCTTCCCAGAGGAGACTGACCATGATCATAAAAACTCAAAAGTTTCTGCAGTGAAACCCAGACCCCTGGGAGACATGCTAACCAACTATGAAATAGTGAACCAGTTAAAGAGCTGAGGTTATAGCAAATTCTCTATATTCCTCTTACAAGCATCCAAAATAATTTCGTCCTCAGTAGTCATGGGAATTTTTACATTCCATGCCTTGCAGTGAGACATAGAAGAAATGGAGTGAACTTTGAGAAGAGGTAAAGAGATGATCTACTATGATTCTTGACTCAATTATTATAATATCTGTCCTCAAGGGGCTGATAACAAGAAATGGAGACTAATTCTGAATTTACAAACTATAAGGAATGGGGGTAACAAGGAAGCACATAAGAGACTTTGATGAATTTCTCCTGAGATAATTTACCTTAGCCTTAGGTAACCATTTATATTCTCCCTTCCATTATGTCCTGTTTTTCTGTCTCTACTGCCATTTAATATATGTATCACTATTATCTGTCCCCTATCTGTGTTCGTAAGTTCCCACAAAATGATATGCTTCAGATTATCAAAAATTACATACTTGATAACACAGTCTGGCTCTTGCAACCTTTTATTCATACATATATCCATTCTACGAAAGTTCATATCTTCAACATAACATTATGCTACATACTCAAGCATAATATATTTAGTAACATGAAATTTATTAACAAAGAAAAATAGCCAAGAAAATATTATAGACCCACAGGAGTTAAAAATACATGGAGGGGGCCCTCCCTGGTGGCGCAGCAGGTTAAAGCACAGCACTAAGAAGCTAAAGCCACTTCAGCAGGAGTTCAGTCCCTCCCTTGGAGGTGATCCACATGGCACGGAAGATCTCTCCTGACCCACCCGCTGCTCCCCTCAGCAGTGTACTTCATCAGTTGGCCTGTTCTGCTCCCCACACTGTCTCTAGTGAATCCTCTCACTGCCCCTGCACCTCTCACCTATAGCCCAGTTTTGTATGCATAAATAAATAAATCTTTTAAAAAAAATACATGGAGGTATTCTTGAAGGCATCATTACAATCATAAACTTAAGCAGTCCATGCCGAGAGTAAAGCCAGGGAGCCAGAGTCATGGCTTGTCCTCTATTCTATGGGTGTTTACTCTGCCTTCCTTCTATGAGACCAACTTGGAATGAGGTAGTCCTTTGGTATCATCAGACCTCGTTCCTTCTCATCATGATTGGACCTCTTCTTTTGCCTATCATAGCCAAGGTGCACACATATGACTCCACTGTTTGTCTCTTTTAGGATACCCTGGCCTGTGGTTGGTTGGGTTACATGCATCAAGTGCATCAGTTGAGTGATTAAAACTCAGGATGCATAAATATTTTCACCAGTGTAAATTTAGTATTGGTGGTCAAAACAACAGAACACTTGATTACATAGTGTTTCACATTACCTAGTTGTATATAGAACGGAAGGATTTGAGTTGCATACCTAGGAGAAGAGTTGCAAACTATGTTCCTGTGTCATATCCAATCCACTACATGTATTTGTAAGTAAAGTTTATCTGAATCCACCATGCCCATTTGTTTATGTGTTATCTACTGCATATTTCTCTCCACAAGAGTTTAGTAGTGATGACAGAGTCCAAATGGCCCACAAATGCTACAGTATTTACAATTTGACTCTTCACAGAAAAAGTTTGCCAATCTCAAAAACTCATGATTGATAAAGAAATAGATTTTGGTGACCCTTCCTACTCATAGTTATCAATTTATACAGCATATGTTTCAGAAATTCTCAGGCAGTAAATCTCAGAACATTTAAAAGGGGGGGGGAGAAAGAAAACTTGGGCTAAGGAATAATGGATAAGACAGAATCATAGATTATATTTCTCCATGTTCCTTAACCAACTTGTTCAGTGGATATTGTATGTTTCAGGAATTTCAGCCAGATGCTGAATATTCAGGCAAATACAACACAATCTGAGCTCTCAGTCTGTTAGCAGAGACGGACATGCAAATCAGCAAATGTTTCTTCCTGTGATAGAGGCGATACAAGAGAGAATAAACAGAGAGGAGACATGCAATATGTGAGATCTGCCTTGGGACTCTGGGCAAGATAGCACAGGGTCATTAAATATCACCTATATCTCATAGCATCAGACTTGGTAAATGAAAAAAGGTAGAAATAAATGTTTTACTTCTAGAATCTTCAACTCTAATTGAAGTAATTTAGTATGCCTATTGCATCACAGCTTATGAAGTACTAATTTATTCATTATTTCCTTGATATTTATAGTGGAGGTTGGATATAATAATTTTCTCCACTTTATTTAGAACTAAGACATGGAGCAATTAAATTATTTGTTCAAGTTTCCCCTGCCTGTAAATAGCAAAACTAACCCAATCCTACTACTTCTGATGCCAAAGTCTATCCCCCTGAGTCAAACTACCCTGGCAAAATAGTACAGATGTTCCCTAAAATCTTTTGTTCAACCCATTTACCAAGTACTATTCCAGATTCATCTTCTACCTTTATGAACTCAATCTTTTCTTAACACAATTCTCAAGCTCTTCATACACACCTAAACCTCAACTTTCTCCTTAGTTCTCAAATTGGACTAAAGAAACCCTAACATTGTATTGGAAATGTCTTTATTCCCCTTGATATCCTCCACGATAAAGGAGGTGATTTTACTATTTTACTTTTTCCAACAAAAGTAGTCTTGATAAATAAATTTTAGATGTCAGTAGGTCTCCTCTGAGCAAGAAGTAATAAAGATCAGAGTTTAAAAGTTGGTCTTGGTATCAAACTGCTAAGATTTCTGTCTTGCTGCTTCATCTACTAGCCTGGGACTTTGAACATCTCATCTGTCTTTGTCTGTCCTCATGCATTATGAGAAGGATCAAATGAGGATATGTTAGTTCTATGAACAGTACCTAGCTGTTCCAGTTAATGTTGTTTCTGCTGTTGTTATTATTATCATTTTATATTGAACTTTTCATCTTTGTGTCTATTTGAAGTTCAGAAAAAATTGGTTATACTGTAATCACAGATTGAATATAATATTTAGATTAGGCTTTGAACCCAACATCCAATAATATCACTGCTTTTATAAGAGAACAAATTCCTGAGTTCCAAACAGATGAGTAACAAACTTTTGGACTGAAGTCACTCATGTATAGGATATGGACCAACATGAAAAGGAAAGCCTGATGGTAAAAATAATTAAAAATAAAAAATATATATATTTTCGTGTAAGTGTGGGTACTTTTGAATTTATATTCATAGGCATTTCTAATGCAACCATTCTGGGTTTTATATACAGGCTCAGTCTTTTGCTTTATGAAGTAAATTTACTTTCCATGTGGGTTTTTTTCTTCTTATTTTGGCCATATCTCGCTCCTCATTATTAAGCAAGAAATGGCAGTTAGTTGTTGGAGGGCATCTGCTCATGGGTCTTAGATGAGAAACTGATGAATCTTTAATTGGTTGTTCTACAACTTCTTTTCTCAGGCTTGCAAACTAAGTTGATTTACTGATTGCCACCATCACTACTGTTTAGTTGTAGAGTGAATTGCAAGATTATACAAGGGCACTCCCTGTTTGAACTTATTCTCAATGGTGGTATTTCACTGTTTTCTTTTAAAAAATATCCACGACCCTTTTGGAAATAAAAGTCATGAAAGATTTTCTGAGGACCTTCCATCATATGCTTGTAAGAAGGAAAAATACTGTGGTTTATGCAAAGATAAATCCAATTGATTTTCAAGAATACACAAATGGGTAGAGCAGAGTCCATTAAGTGCCATGAAGAGGAATAATATCCTTTGGGTATTGAGAAGGAGGTAAATGTTGTTGACTGGGTCTTGCCAACTGAGTTGGGTAATCAGTGAGCTCGTTGTAGGGAAATTAAGAGATTAACATCCCTAATAGAGGAAAAAATATGAGTAAATGTAGTCAGGTAGTGAATTTTGTAGATTAAATATGTTTGTGCATTTTTAAAATACGCCATGTCTTAATGGAGCTTTATTTTACTTCCATATTCCCTCAGGCTTCTGGGTGAAATACAACAACACCCTTAAAATCCAGGCATTTCTTTTCTTTCTGACTTGTATTCATAAACATGCGCACACACACACACACACATACAGAGGTACTCACTCCCCACATTCCCACAAATCAACTACAGTACCAAATGGAACAATTTTCCACAGTTTTCTGCAAATAACTGCATACATAAACACTCACTCGGTAAAATGATGAAATCCAGCAGTACTACCTGTGCTCCTGTTGTTGTATGGGCACCAATAGCTTAACTACCCCCTTCCTGGAAAAGTGATTGAATACAGGAGATGCTGCATCTGCAAGTTGCAGCATCTGCACAAGTCAATGCCATATTATTTCAACCTACCATACTTTTAGTGAGTCAGGAATTAGCAATGTCAAATTCAACTTGATTACACCCAGCTGGGAGGAAACAATCCTAATTACACTCACAGACCAATAGGCTAGTTTCTTCTGTGCAGTTGTTTCATGGTGTTGGGTCAGCATCCTGTAGAAAGGAGAACTCCTCAGGTAGCTGGAGGCTTGCAAATACTTTATAGGAGAAAAAACACCAACATGTAAACTAAGATAGTGAGACTTAGGTGGGGTGAAGGTATTTATGTCATTGAGGAAATAACTATGAACAGACTATACAAAACGAATTGTTTGTAGGCTCATGTTTTGAGTTGAAGGGCATGATGCGCTACTATATTAGGCTTGACACCTCAATATGATCTAATTACCTAATATTAGTGTCTGTGTTTCTCTCTTAATGACAAGGTAAGAAGTTGCCTAGAGATGGTCCAGTTTCTAGCAACACCAAGAGCAGTCCAAAGCTTGGTCACCAGTAATACTTCTCAGGATCAGAATAAAGGAAAAATACCAGAAAAGGGTAGATGAGTCCTACAGGAACATTAGGAAAAAAGAAAGCTTAATGTAGACTTTAGAAAATAAGACAATTTTGGCAGACAAAACGAAGGTCTGCCTAATAAACAAACATATAATGGTGATGGATGGGAGGTACAAGCAAGAAACATAAATTAGTGCAGTAACAGAAAACCCAAAACAGAGCTGTTTGTACAACATTCCATTGCTTTTGAAAGTAGTATAGTCATCATACTTGGTGATGGCTGGAAGGTTGTAGCAGGAATTTAGTCATCAAGTGAAGCAGAGCTTGGGACTTGAAAAGATCATTGTGGAGATTGCTTCCAACCTAAAGATCTTAAAATTCATGTAGTTCAAAATTCATGTAGTTCAAATGAGTTCATCTCACAGGATAGAGAAAGAGATCTACTAGAGAGTAGAAAGAATTGGCCCCATCTAAAAATTTAATTAAATCAGATAATTCTGACATTGCTGTGAACTTTTTAGGCAAAACCTCTGTAGCAGTTTTAGATTGTGACTTTGGAAAATACCAACCTGTGATGTTCATGTTTCCTTGTGCAAATAGCAAGCAGTGACAAATGTTACATTTCAGAGCCACTTTGATTTTAAGAAAAAGGCCCAGGTGCTACCAGGCCCTCAAAGGAAGGTTCTGAAGGCAGAACCTGAATACCCTAAGCAATGCCAGCAAGGCATTGCTGGCTCCTTAAATGCTAAAGTCTGTGACAGCCCGCTGGTTTCATTTCTTAAAGCTGATCTTGAAAGTCGTATAGCAATAACAAACTGTTTGAGATCTCAAATCAAAGAACAGATTGTGTAGACTCAAAAAAAGCAAACAAACAATTATATTTTAAAACAAAGTGCGGAGGAAAAAAACAGTGACAACCTTTTGGCTCACCTGGCCAAGCCTCTTGCCTAAGCTTCTGTTTTTATTAAAGTACAGCAACCAGAACCAGATTGTCTCCCACAAATTGTCACCTCCAAAGAGGTGAACCATTCTAATGGCAATCTGGGAAGGATTTTGTAGCCATATTTCTAACATAACTTTCTCACAGTAAAGCATGCTCTTCTCTTTTGGGTATGCAGATTCCCTGAAAGTTACTCCCTTTTGAGGAAATAATAGTGAATAATAGCAATGCTGGCATTGTACATTTGCTTCGAAATATACCCCCGAGAGTTCACAATAACCCTGTAAAATCAACAAGGAAACAGGATTTAAGAGAAATTTTGCTCAAGATCATAGGACCAGTAATATATGAAGTGAGAATTCAAACCCAGACTTTTCAATGTCGCATCCCTTGCTCTTTCTACTACCTGATCTTCCCTCTAGCTAACCACCCATTCAGTAGCTTTTGAATAGAAGATTCTGTTACCTCCTTTGAAGATAATACCAAATGCCTACTTTCTCACAGGGCTTTTGAAATAGAAGCCATATTGGCCCATTTCCATGGAATATTTTGCAAGTTTTCAGGTATTTTATTAATTGTGTAATTGTTTGAGGGTTTTATGTTGTCCCAGGGTATTATATCTGAGTTCAATTATTTTCTCCTCTTTCTCCTCCAATGTACACAATATCCTTAATACTATAGTGTGGACTATTAGATTTCCAGAACTGTCAAGGAATATATACCTAAAAGCAGAGAATATGAGACATGTATAATAGTTTTACTTTGATCAGGATAAAAAACAACATAAGGTGACAGATTATTTTGTGACTTTCATTGTAATCTTAATTTCCAAGTTTTTGCCTTTATATTTGCAGTATTTGGCCCTCCTCAATTTTTAGTTATCAGCAGTCACTTATTACAGACTGAAAGGTTATTTTAGCTTTACTCTTATTTTACTTACTTCATACTTTCTGTTGTCATTTTTCTTTAGTCATTTTGCTACACATTAAAACAGCTTTGAGTGGCTTCCCCAGACTCTCAAGTCGAGTCTGTAGTGCAGAAGCTGACAACCATGATTTTTTTTTAACTTCCTCAGTATTCCTTTATCCCCACCTCAGTTTACTCAGCTTCTCTGCATTCTATCTCATCATTCATTCCTCACTTTTAGTCAAATCGTCCCTCTGATTTTTTTTTTTAAATCTATGTTAGTTAAGCTCAGGGACACCACCTTTATGAAGCTTTTAGATTCCTGCAGATGGTAATATTCTTCTTGTGTGCACTCATGGCACATTATTTGAACCTCTTCTAGTGATCTATGAAGGGTATTTCTTAAACAGAAAAGTAGCATATAAAAATATATATTAACATCCTTAATAAATACACAACTCCTTGTGTTATTTAATATATTTATAGTGAGAACTATCTAATACATGTGCTTAGTCATTAATAGAGTGACAGTGATGCTGAATGAAGAGTAGCCAATGTTCTGTTGTTTAAGAATATAGATAAATATTTAAATTATTTTTTTTTGTTTTAAAGTAATGTTCCTAGCTTAACAAGCTAAATAAACTAAATGGTGCAAATCAAACACCCCCTTTTTTCCTGCAGCCTCATCATTCCCCAGTTCTCTTTGCAAACAATAGTTGGAGCTGTTGCTTCTTGGCATTTGTACAGCTTCATGTTTAAAAAAAAAAAGTGGAATGCATGTTCTGTATTCATTCTTAGACATTGTGAATTAATAATGCAGAAAATGCAGAAAATATAGGTCTGCCATCCATGTGTATATTTGAGTTTCGGAGCTTCCGCTTTGGGGACATTTGCCTAGCTTCCTTCAAAATCAAGCCAGGTGCTTTCTTGCTGTTGATTTGGTTGCTGGCCGGCTGTCCAGGCATTTGGTTGGTTGATTGCCTTTTAGTCTAAAGAGGGTTACATGATGATCCTCTAGGGCCCAATTTGAAAACAACAGTTAGGGTTAAACATTTCAGGAGTGGATTTAGTGGAATAATGATAAAACAGCATGGAAATGTTTAATAGTCCTTTCAGGAAATACAAGGTATTCTTAGTGACCACAGAGCTGGCAGCCTACCGAAATGCTGACTTTGTTAACAAATGTGCCCAAGATGCTTAACAAGTATTAGCCAGTAACAGTGCATGTTGATGGTTCTCTTTGGTGTAAAATGACTGGGACTTCGGTGGTGATCATGGTGGAGTATATACATTTAATGAGATATTAAACTGTATTCCTGAAACAGTGTTGTTAAAAAAAAAAAGTTCCTACAAAAAAAAAATAAATAAAAAAGTCTACTAGGTAGCAGGGATAATTTTTCCTTCAACATCAAATTAGTTATATTTCTTCACCAACTAGGGATGTGATGATCATTTATAGAGATGAACGTAAGATGGTGGAGTGGATAAAAGATTCTTGTATCAACATCAAGAGACCTACACTCAACTACTTTCTAACAAGGTGGTCATTGTATGTGATATCTCCTTTCATTGCCTTGATTTTGATCTATAAAATGGGATTACTAATCCTTGTCTTGGGATTATGTGTAACAGTCCAGCACATGAGGATATTTGATTATCTGTGTAGCATACAGCTTGCTAAAATAGGAACTTGGGTGACTTTTAAACTATCCTTTTGCCATTCATCAATTCATGTACTCGATAGGTATTTCCTCAACTGTTTCCAAAGTTAAATTCATACTAAATAAAGGTCTGGCAGGCAACTTTGGAGCTTGGAGCTAAGGCCCTCTTGGAGCCCAGAAGTGCAGATAGGATCCTGTTCTTGCTCTCTAAATACACTTGCCCCATCTCCTACCTGGGCAAGGGTCCTTATTAGACATTTTGCATGAACTCATTGCACAGATAAGTATTTGTTTGGCTTGTTCAGTTTTTTTTTTTTTTTTAGATTTATTTATTTATGCATACAGAACTGGGGTACAGGCCAGAGGCTCGGGGCGGTGGGAGGCTTCACCAGAGACAGAGTGGGGAGCAGAACAGGCAGATCGACGAAGTACACTGCTGAGGGGAACAGCGGGTGGGTCAGGAGAGGTCTGCCACACCATGTGGTCACCTCCGGGGCAGGCGGGAATCGAACTCATGCGGAAGTGGCTTTAGCTTCTCAGTGCAGTGCTTTAACCCGCTGCGCCACCAGGGAGGGCCCTGGCTTGTTCAGTTTTAATTTGCTTTGCTAGTTCTGCATGTGAGTTGAATCCTACACATGCATGTCCACTTTGAGAACAAGAAGATTTTAGGATCTACTTGATCTTTCATCTTTAACCCTTATTGTTCTTAATCTATTTCCTCTTCTTCATCTCTTAATCAAATGTTTGTTTCTTTATATATAACAGGGATGTGTTTAGTCTGAACAGCTCTGGTTAAGTCTTCTAATGCTAAGATTATGAATATAAATGTAAGTGTAACAGATTTTGGCACAACTCACATATTTTATATACTTGTGTTCTCATGTTTTGCTTAACCTGCTTCAACCTTCTGTCTGTCTTCAGGACGTGTGAAAATCCTCATATGACCACTAATCACAGGGTTGGAAGCCCCTGCTCAGATTTTATTTCCCCGTGAGGGATGCAGCAACATGTTTGTTCTATTTTTTTCATATGCAAACACAAAAAGTAAAGGTCTCAGAAGCCAAGATAAGCAAGTGACTTTAATCACCCAAAGGCATAACCATTCAAAAACCTACACTTGTTTTAAAGTGTGTGAAACACTGTGTTTCTGTCACTTCATCTTCATGCTTATGAAACTCCTTATAGGAATATATTTGGTCCCATTTTCAGATAGGGAGATCAGTGTTAGAAGAATTGTTGAACAAGTAGTAAAGATGAGAAACCAGAGTCCTTTCATTCTGTTGAAATCTCTCATTCTTTCAAATATTTTAGACTCCAAAACTAAGCATCACAGGACTTCTTTTCATTCCCAGCCTGAAATGGATTTCCAAACATGTGTTTTGTGTGTGTGTGTGTGTGTGTGTGTGTGTTTTAAATAGATTTTACTTTTTACAGCAGTTTTTGATTCAAAGCAAAATTGAGTTGGTGTTTTTCAGACATTCCCCCTACCCTCTTTGCCTTTCTACACGCAAACTCCCCTACTGTCAACATTCCAGCACCAGAGTGATATATTTTTTCAATCAACAAAACTATATCATATATTGTCCCATATCCATGTAGAAATTCACTTGTAGTGTTGAACATTCTATGCATTTGGAAAGGTGTTAAATGACACACATCGCCCATTAGAATGTCATAAAGAATAGTGTTGACTGCTAAGCATCCTCTTCACTCTCCCTACTCACCCTTATTCCTGCTCCCCACCCCCTGGCAACTACTTATATTTTTTACTAGTCCATATTTTTTCCTTCTCCAGAATGTCATATAGCTGATATTTTACAATATGTAGTCATCTGTGCTGGCTTCTTTCACTTTATAATATGCTTTGAAGTTTTCTCTCTGTCTTTTCATGGATTCATAGCTCATTTCCTTTTAGTTCTGAATAATGTTTCTTTACCTAGATGTACTATAACCTATGTATCCATGTACCTACTGAAGGCTATCTTGCTGGCTTGCAGATTTTTGCAAATATGAGTAAATCTGCTATAAACACTCATGTACAGGTTTTTGGGTGGATATATGTTTCCAACTCCTTTGGACAAATACCAAAATTGTGATTGCTGGATTGTGTGATAAGAATATTTTTAGTTTTCTAAGAAACTGCCAAACTGTCTTCTAAAGTGGCTTTACTATTTTGTATTTCCACCACTCATGAATGAGAGTTCTGCTCTCCACTTCTTCATCAGTCTTTAATGTTGTCAGTACTCTGGGTTTTGATCATTATGTTGATATACAGTTTCTATCATTATTTTAATTTCTAATTCCCTTTTGATAGCATCTTTTCACTTGCTGTCATCTTGTATATCTTCCTTATTGGGGGGGGGTATGTCAGATCTTTTCCTCTGCTTTAATAAGGGTGTTTATCTTATTTTTGATTTATGTGAGTATTCTGTATATTTTTCTCTAGTAGGTATGTTTTTCAAATATCTCCTCCCTGTCTATGACTTTTCTCTTTCTTTGACACAGGTATGTTCTTGCCAATCTTATTTGCCCCAGCATACCCTCATTATCTGTACTGTATCTTGAAATAGCTTTAAAAGATTAACTTGAGAATATCTGAGATTCTTAGAGAATTCTATATTGCATTTTCCTTTCTTCCCCATAATAAAAAGAGCCTTGCTGGGGATGCAGAATATTCTGGTACTCATTGAATGCTTAATCTTTTTTAAGCTCTTAAGTAAAACTTTTGACTATTGTTGCAAGTACTTGTACACACATGCTGACATTTCAACACCTGCTATTAGCATTGCCAGAAAGAAACAGGGGAGGAAGAAAAGAAGAAAGACTCATGGGTTCAATCATCTACTTATGTGAAGCAACAGCAATATTAATATTTTCTATAAGTTAAACAGATACAGTGCTTATTTCTTAAACTAAGTTTCTTAAGAGGAAGCAGTTTGTCTCATTGAATCCAAGAGTATCCAGATCTAATAGACAGTTGAGAAATGTTGCTTGGCTTAGACTGTCTAGTGCTATTTGGCATCATTTAAGCTTCTTTTTCCATCCTTATCTCATTGGGCACCATTTGGTACAATGGTCATAAAGATAGGACATCCAGTGGGTGGTAGTACTGAGCACGTCTTTGATCTTCAGTTCTTTTATATAGGTGGAAATCCTTCCTCTGGCAGCTGTATGAGTGATCAGTTAATACTTACCTCATTCATGTTTGGTTTTATTTTTCAGAAAAACTCTAAAGAAGATAATAGATTAAAATACCTTGAAAATTATATACATACTGCTTGAATTTAAAGGTTAATATTATTGTAGTTATTAATAGTTTCAAACACCTTATTGAGAACCTAAAACTTAATTACATTTAAAAATAGGCTGTTGTAACCCAAGAATGGATGACTGGATTAAAAAGATGTGGTACATATACACAATGGAATATTACTCAGCAACCAAAACATAAAATAATTAATTAATTAATTTAATTAAATAAATAAACACATGGATAGAGCTGGAAAAGATCATGCTTAGTGAAATAAGCCAGAAAGAAAAGGAAAACTACCAGATGGTTTCTCTCAGCAGGGATATAATGGAATAGGCATGAAAATACTGATAATGATGAACAGCTATATACCAGAGACATTTTGTGGGGGTGGAGTGGAGAATAGGGTCAAAACCATTGTGGGGGGGAAATGCACTGGACTGTGGTGATGGCACATGGATGATTTGGTTAACGGAAGCCCAAGGGGATTGCAGCTGAGATGGAAAAATTCACAAAATGATGTAAAAATAAACTATTATAATGTGTGTTTGTGTGTGTATGTGTGTGTATATATATATATGTGTATATATATATATATGCACATATGTATGTATACATATATATGTATGTATGTATATAAAGCTGTTGCTTCCCCTCTGTCCTCTCCCCATACCCCTAAATGCAGACAGAATAATCAGTTATTTAAGGATGTGCAAATCATCATATCCAATTTCTCTTTTCACAATGCTCAATGCTTATATTCCTGAATTTCTCAAAGGCATGTGACTTTCAAGAAATCTTTAAATATGTAAATAGTATCATAAAGCCCCTGATGTATTCTAGACACACTGCATTATTCTAGATATTTGAGTGATGTAAAAAAAGGCCCAAATTCCCTGTTGAATTACCCATTTCACATGTTACATTAATAAACATCAGTCAGCTTGCAAGAATGGTATGTTATCTGAATTTAATGAACTTCTGAACTGAACAGAATGAATCTAATTGACAAGGTGTCATCAAACAGAACAGAAGACAGTACAAATCTCCTGAAAATCCAAAGGGAAAGGAGAGGAGGGAGCAGAAATTCCATAAAAAAGTGTGGGGGTGGCTGAAAACAACTGAGAGGCATCTTACCTGATGGTGAAGCAGTGGAGTATTCCATTTTGTGGAATGTACCCCATGTTTGGTTCATGTACAGGTACCTCCTAACAGGATAATTAAAGGGACCTGATGTTTCTAGCTGTTAGACTTTTATTTCTTTTAATTGCAGTACACAAACTGAGAAAAGAGGTGGGGGAGCCTCACATAAAAACTAATCCCAGTGAAGATTTCAAGCTGTTAGGTAAATGAAATGTTTCCACAGAGGCTATATATTTTTTACCATCTAAATCCCTTTGCACCCAGTAAATTAAACATAAATGCCTTCAAACGAGTTTTTGCTATTCACCCTATTTTGTCATATTACATATCAAACATGTCGTTGCTAAAAACTGGTGGTTGTGTTTGGTGTGTGGATATATGATAAATGTTGCTTGGATTTGCAGAACACAATCCCATGTTTTCTTACACAATTAGAAAAGGTTTTATAAGTGGGAAAAAGCAAACTAATGTAATTAGGAGTATGATTGGGATTAAGGAATTTTTAAGGCATGTAATGAAATTACCTGTAGAATACACACCACTCAATGTTACCAGTAAGCGCACTACATCCTTGGGAAGTCATGTGTTGCCATATGGTGTCCTCACAGTCACTGAATGGACATTTTGTTGTTAGGTGCTTTAACTCACCTGGGAGCTTTTTCAGATCTTTGAACTATAAGTAAATGTCTCCTTTCTAGGTCCTTACTGTTCAATCATATTCCTTTAGTGCCAATTTTAATCGGCTGCTTCTTATTAAACATATTTGTCTGCTTTCACTCCTTTCTTAGACATAAAGTTCTGTGAAATGAATTTCTTACTTACTCATTTAATATGCATAAAACCTAGAAGGTGTCCCCATAGCCTTGCTTGAATGAATGAACACACAAAATCACAGTAGGTGTTTCAAGTTGACCTATTTTTTGACTCAGACAATTTCTGCATTTATTAGACCTACTGGGAAATTCAAGTTACATTCTAACACATACACTCAGTGGCTCAGGCAATAAATAAATAAATAACAGGTTAGGCCCTCCCTGGTGATACAGTGGTTTAGTATGCAGCACTGCAAGTTATTAGCAGCCACCTCAGTGTGTATTCGATCCCTGATCCCAGAGTGATCCACATGGCACAGCAATCCTCTCCTGTCTCGCCCAGTGCTCTACTCAGCAGTGTGTTTCGTTGTTCTGCCTATTCTGTCTTTGGTGAAGCTTCTTACCACCCCTGTACCTCTGGCCTATACCCCAATTCTGTATGCATAAATAAATATTTTTTTAAAAAATAGCAGCTTATTTACGATTAAGAGGTGGGAGGAGAATAGAGAAAGAGAGAGATATAAATATAAAAGAGTATCATTGATCTATTTGTTCACTCCTCTAGTGACATGAAAAAGTAAAATGATTTTAATAATGGTGTGCCTGTCAGTATTTTGTGTTTTGTGCCCTCTGTTAATCTTTTTGAGCAAAGATTGATTTTTCATTTCATGTGGAAAAAGTGAAGTTTTCAAATGAAAGAATTCTCTCTAGAGAGACAGAATCGACAGAGGCCTCATACCTAAACCTTGGTTCTGTATCTCTATATAGTAAGAATTAACTCAAGCGATTATGATGGCCCAGAGATCCTACAATCTGCCATCTATACGCGGGAAATAAGAGGGTAGGTAATGATATCACTAAGAGTTGAAAGAGGTGAGTGTGTAGAGTAGGTTGAGAGAGCCGTTGATGGTGTAAGTCCTTCTCTGAGTCTAAAAGCTTGAAAACCAGAGACACTGATAATCAGAGATAAGGACAACTTAGATATTTCCAGTCAAGCAAAAAGTAGATTCACCCTTTTTCCACATTTTTGGACTGTTCAGGCAAAATGAGATATAATTCAGTATATTTCAACTAGTATTATTTGGAGTTAAGGCAAAAGAGTTCCACATGTTGCAAGAATGTCCATTGCAGGAAGCAAACCTGGTCTCTACTTTCAAAATACCTGTAGCACCTTACTCCTTGTGCCAAGTGAAACCATTCCCATAGCTCAAGTCCATGGAGGAGTAGATCACTCACTCTGGTAGCCCTTGAGACTGGCCTGGTAGATTTGTGGGTATGGCCGGGGTTACTTAACAGTTGTATTTTGCCTCTGTATTCTTTTTGATTTAGGTTGTGCTCTCTGTGCTCCTTTGACCTATCTCACTGTTGTATTAGTGGAATTGAAAGTGTTGAATGCTGTAAATAGTGCACACTCCTTTACTGTGCTGAAAGGGCTAGCAGCATTTTCAACCCTATTGTTAATCTTGTTAATTTTCAGGACATGTACAATTCTCAGATAACTGTAAAGATAGGATAGTAGGACAAAAGAAAAAATTCTAGTAAATCACTTTGTTTGATTATAGTTTATATTCAAGTAGTTACTCTTTATTACAAAATTGTAAATTCTACTTTAAACATAGCTAACTTATTTTGTTTCTAAAGACAATTTAGTAATTCTTAAGGCCAATTTGGAACATAGCTCAGTTTTGTTGAAGAAGTAAGTAGGAAATAGGAATTTTACATTTAGTACATAACTTGATCAAGCATTTGTCTTATTCCATGGAATTTGACCCATCTTACAGTTCTGTGATTAATGCTTTAGCAAAAATGCTGTCAATATATTTATCCTACTAAGATATTTTTTTCCTTATTCATTTTTCAGTCATTCTGTCACCAAATGTCAATGCAGGAAGACACTATCAAGTACTAACCAAATTGTTCATGAATAGGTGAATTAGATAAGGTTCTTGACTCAAGGAGCTTATAAACTAGAATTTATGATATTAGGATCTTGATGTTTCTATAGTTTTTTATAACTTACAAGGCAAAATCACTATTTTTGTACTCAAGAGACCTAAAGGTATCCTTACTTTCTGTGACTCTTTGAAGTATTATATTGTCAACTAATCCTCAAAGGTGTGGAATTTGAAAGGTCAAAAAGCTTCCTGGCCTTGTCTATGATCTAATGAGTTGACCCATATGTATCAATTTACAAGGCTTATCAAGGGAGTATGGCTTAGTAGAAAGAACAGGGTACTGTAAGTGTGGGTGGAATCCTGCCTCAGGCTTTCTCTGGATTTATAAATTTAAGGAAGGTGTTTAATTCTGGACACAGTATTTTCTTATTTGAGAAAGAACATAATTTACAGATCTCTTTAGAACAATTATTTTTCTGCAGAGACAAGAGTACACATGAAGGGACCTGACATTTATTATAAAGTAATTTATCGGATATTTTTGAGTGCTTCCTCTGTGCTAGTCACTCTTCTAGGCATTGAGGATACTAATCAAAAATATCTGTCTCCTGATTGTTTACATTCAGATTATATTTGAGGTCCCAGCTCTCAAAGGAAATAGTGTCTGAATAGCATGTCAAAATACTAAAACCTCCACCCTACTCTCTTCCAACCCCACCCCAACCATCTGATAAACCCTACCTTTAAGGAAGCTAGCAGTAATCTTTTATAGGAGAAGTGCTGATAAAAGTTACCAACTCCAGAATTTAACATTTTCTTATGCTTGGTATAATTCTTATTTGTCCATGAACAAAGTGATTACATAAGGAGTATATCAAATTGAAATCGGAGGTCCACAGACCATCCTCCCCTCCATTGTTTCAGGAAGTAATCTAGGCTCAAGCATAAGAAATTAATCTTGTTAACCCCGAAAGTTTTGGTAAGTTGCTTTGTTAGCTTATGATAACTTTTAGCCTAGTCACTATGCAGTACTCATTGGTAAGCACACCTTCTACATATGGAAAATGAAGTCAATTAGTAGAGGAGCTGCAATTCAAACTTAGGTCTCTCCACCATCCAGTACTTAGTATATTTTTTAATTTTGTTTTCCTCCTGAGACACATATCGTTTGTAGCCTGTTGACAGAGACTGAGTTTGTCCACCGTGTTTACTAGAGAAGTGTTCATAGCTATTTTCTTTCCTATGTTTTCAATGTCAATGTGAGACATGTACAAGAATCTGAAAGGATTTTAAGAAATTTGTACAGCTCCTGTTTCAAAGAAAAGACACACTTCTCTCGATGAAGTCTTGACGGCAACAAATTTAGACAAGAGCTGAAAGCAAAACAGCCTACTCAAGGTTAGACAGTGACTCGAGTCATTCCATGCACTTAAACAATATTTAGGATGACCCTATGTAAACTCACATTATCACTTAAAAGCCAGTATAAAAATACTACCCATCTGCTGCGCTAGTCCTGCTGTTGCTTGCCACATTTCTCTGACAAGCTGTTACCTCAGTATATAGAGAGAGTATACATTTTGGAATTTGGAGTTTGAGTTTGAAAGAAAAATGGTATCTGGTACATATGGACTAGATTCTGTTCTTCCAAATGTAGATTTGTAACCTCATTTATTCTTAAAGATGATGTGTTACTTTTTTTTTTTTTTTTTTTTTTTTTTGCTATTTCCTCTTTTTTGACTCTGAAGATGGGAACCCAAAATTTTATGCCTGTGACATGAACAATGTACAATGGGAAATCATTTAATTTATACACAGTACATGAAATGCTGAGTGGATGTGGGGAGTATTTATAACATACACGATAACAAAGCTAGCTCCAAACTGCCCTCATTGGTATGGTTTCCCTGTGAACTATATAGCTTTTCAAATATTAAGGAGTTGCTAGATAGTTAATGAATTAAAGAATGTATACTTACTTCCAAACAAGGAGTTTTCTGTGTGAATGACTCTTAATTCCAGAATTACCTGTGGTACTGAGTTAGCTAAAATGTAATCTTAAATAGTGGCAACTGGAAGTTAGATCCTCAGGCCACAGACTTCTCTCTCTCTGTTCTACATGACTTCAGATAGTCAGGAATTATGATCTGGCACAGAAGTGCAAGATCATTTAATGTTTCCTGTATTCCATGATACAATTGTTTTCTCTTTTTCTGCCAATTTCATGAGAAATACCCCCAAAGTGAAAAATAATAAAACAGCAATGTGTGATCTGTCTTAATATTTATTGTTAATGCCTCCTCCAAGATTCTTCTGTTTTTTCTTTTGGGGATTATAACATGTTACATTCTTCCAACACAGATATTTCTTTTTTTTTTTTTTTTTGCATTCCACAAAGTTACTAGATGATCCTCATTTGTAAGACCCTGGACTAGGACCTCTACCAAATATAGCATGAATCCAGCAGGATACTAGAGTGGAATATAGGCTAGTAAAGAAGAGGACTTGTGAGGTTTTCTTTTAGGAAAACAAGAATGTGGTGAGCAACTTTGGCATCATAGTAGACCAAAGGCCATTTCAAATCATTGTCTACTCTGAAGTAAAGGATTGTTTTCGAGCATTGTTTCTGAAAGATAACCAAAGTCTTTTTACCCAAAGCCCCTTGCTTTTAGATGAGAAAGAATGAGAGTTTGGTGAGCAAGGGTTTGCAGGTGGTCACATAGATATTTAGAATTATTTAACTTAAAACCCAGGATAAGGTCTCCGCTTTCTCACCATTCAAGCCCATAGCCTTTTCATTCATTTAGTGTTTTGTTTGTGTCCTCTTCACCCAGGGCTACTGCAGGCCAGCGGTTGGGGTTTGAAGCAATTCCAGGTGACGGTACCTTTGAGACACAACTGCTGAAATAAACTCACCTCCATGTTAACACAAACACTACTTCCTCACCTCCTTTATAAACTTGTTATTGGATTTAATATAGGTGGTTAGTGCTGGAGCATTCTCATAAAAATATTTAAAATTATACTTATTTTTGGAAGCAACCTCCTTTACTTCCAAACTAGATAATTGGAAGGGTAGATGGGGGGGGGGGAGAAAACCTGAAGTTATGAGGTTCTGAATATTACAGCTCATTGCCACAGACTTTTTTTTACTTTGATCAGTGCCATTAATACTCTTCCCATTGCTATCCTTAGGCTTCCATAATTATTTTTCACCACCTTTTGGTCTTCACTCCCATTGCTCTTTCATGGCAGTTGCATGAAATGTAATGCAATTGGTATATTAATCTAACTTAATGTACCAATTGGGTACCTCCCCACATGTCCCACATAAGTTCTTTTCTCTACACATATTTGCTCATACAATTCAACTCTTCAAAGATTGCTTTCTCTACCTTATAAAATCCTTCCAATCTTTAAGGTTCAAATTAAATACCATCCAGCCTTAAGTGACTCTACCTCTTCTATGGTGTTTATTAAAATCTACCTTGGATGATAGTGATTAAACTGAAAGTAGATATTGAAAACTTCAAAAGAGATGAGCTCATTTCCTCTTTGCCTCAATCAGCAATAAGAAGAATCACATCTTGAAATCATAAGCAAAGAACCATTTTATTAATGGTGTGAGTTTGTCTCTTCCCCTTTACCCACAGAGTCATAAATTCTAAGAATCTGATTATATCACTGCAAAATTGAGTGGCACTGGAATGGTTATGGCAGCTCTGATCCAATGCTAAAATTCAGTTTCTCCACTAGAACTACCCAATTAGCCAGCAAAAGTAAAATGGTGTTTTCTTAAAATATACTTCCATCCTAAACTGTTTGGAGGTTCCTCAAACTGCTAAACATGGAGCTTCCCTACGACTCAGCAATCCCACTCCTAGGTATCTACCCAAAAGACACAAAAACACTGGTTGAAAAAGATACCTGCACCCCCATGTTTATTGCTGCTTTATTTACAATTGGAAAAACATGGAAGCAGCCCAAATGCCCAAAAGTAGATGACTGGATAAAAAAGATGGGGTACATATATACAATGGAATATTACTCAGCAACCAAAAAAGAGAAACACATGTCTTTTGCAGCAACTTGGTTGGAACTGGAAAAGATCATGCTTAGTGAGATAAGCCAGAAAGAGAAAGAAAAATAGTGGATGGTTTCACTCATAGCAGGAGTATAATGGACCAGGTGGAAAATAACAAAAATAATGAACAACCATATACCAGAGACATTTTGTGGGGGTGGAGTGGGGAATGGGATTAAAAACAGGGTGGGGGGAGGGAAATGCACGGGATTATGGTGATGGCACATGGGTGACTTGATGATGGGAAACCCGTGGGGATTACAATTGAGATGGAAAAAAAATGTACAAAATGATATAAAAAAATAAACTTTTGTAATTATATACATATATATATATATATATATATATATATACACGTCCATCCTATCTGAAATAAAACTTGCTCTCCAGTCTCCGAGGGCTCCAGGCACCTCTGACATCATAAGGAGGTGGAATAATGAAGTTATTGGACTTATGTCACTGTTAATTAATAAATCAAACTTGCTTACCTTCTGCTTTTAAAGAAGATGGTTCAGATAACTAATAGTATAAACCTTCGTGGCTAATCTGACTCCAGTTGCCTTAGACTGTGTTTGAGAATTTGTGCAATTGTATGGTCTACTCATTGGCAGCACTTATTTTCCATTTTTATTTTTTATGTGTGTATTTATTTATTTATTTATTTATTTATTTATTTATTCATTCTTGGCACAGAGTATTACAGTTCTATATACATAGTTGCCAGTCAGTATAAACTTTGAATGAGTGGATGGCCTCTAAGCACTGGGGCTGGATTTATCTTTGTTGGCTGAGTGAATAAATACATTGACATGTAAAAGGTCCCTACTTTCACACCTTTGTTTCTTGCAGCTTACATGTCCTGCAATTGCTGCTCCTCTCTATATACTTCATGTATATACTACCTGCATCTATGCTCACTGTTCCTTTCACTTTGGATGCTACTTCCATCCTTGCCTGGTGTATTTAGATTTTCCTGTCCATAAAGAAACCCAACTGAGATGGAAAATACACAAAATGATGTAAAAATAGACAACTATATTATTAAAAAGATTTAAAATTACAGTTGTTGCTTTCTGAAGAAAAAGAAAGAAAGAAAAACTGCTCCAGAATGTATTGATCTCTTACCTAGCGACAGGAATAGTCCTACACACTAAGGTATTCACACTACAGTGAACAAAATGAAGACCATAATTTTATGAAAGTTTTAGATGATAGAGAATAACAAGAAAATTTAAATAGTATTAATACATGCACTGGTTTCAATTATAATAAATTCTATGAAGAAAAAAGAATGTAGTGAAGTAGGATGCAATGGAATAGATTGTGTTTTGGATTAGGTGCCATTTGGGTTGACACTTGAAGGAAATGTAGGGTGTGTAAGAGTCTGGGGAACAGCGTGCTGGGCAGAGGGAACAGAAATATAAGGCTCTGACTAAAAATATTCAGGATAAGAAAGCCCCGGTACATGAAGTATAATGATAGAGGGGGAGAAAGAATAAAGATGTCAGAGAGGTAGCCAAAATCTAGGTGGTAGCCACATTGTATGAACCATGGGAAGAACCTGGATTGTGTGCTGAATGAATTAAGAAAACATGGCAAGATTTGGAAGGCATGTCATAGTTGACCAAGGGAAGCCTTGAGCTGTTTCTTGGACACTAGTCTGTGGGAGTAAAGATCCAAAGAAGGAGAGTAATAATAGAGTTATAATAGAGCAAGGACTGACGGCATCGTGATTGAGGGAGTATCACCTGAAGGTAGTCAGGTACTGGATATGTTTCAAAGGTGGAGTTAACAGAATTTTGGACTAGGTTGCATGTGGATGGGGGAAGCAGAGGAATCAAAGACGTCACCATTTTCAATGAGATGCTTGGCAGGGTACCTTCTGATTCTGACCTTCTGTAGATTTACCGTCTTACATCTGGTACTACCAGTAATTGGGTTTTAGGAAAACCTCCAGGACTGAACTATAGTGATGGCATACCGCCATCTGATGAAGCTTGTGTTCTTGTGTGTTCTCTGTATTTGTACACTTCTGCATGGGACTGGTGGCACTGGCATCTTTTGATTCCTCATACGTTATAGAGCACAATGGCTTGGATGGAGCTGTGCAATGAATATTTCATGAATGAGTGAATTCATTTCAATATCCATGAGCCGTCTATTTTTCAAATGACTTGGCTGTTGATCTGTGCCATACCAAACTTGATTTTCCTTTTGAAATGATGATCACTTAATTAACACTCTCATCTTGACATGTATGTATGCATGTGCATTTGTGTGTGTGTGTGTGTGTGTGTGTGTGTGTGTGTGTGTGTGTGTGGAGAAGGACTTAAATAAGAGATGACTTACTGAAAAGCAATCAAGGAAGTTCTGCATGTTATTTTTTTTAACCTACTTTATTCTCTGTTGTTCTTCATTTGCATTTTTAAATGAACTAGCATAGAGGGATTGACCCAACATTTCCTAAAACCTCAAAGTGTTTTAAGCAGGTTCTTGAGAAAGTCTCCTGCTTTGGATAGAGATGTATAGCCTTGAGACCTAACTTGTCTGCAATGCCTGTGATAGCATTTAAAGTGGTATCAACTAATTATGTAACCATAAATGACAACTCTGAATATTGTGCACCTTTTGCATCATTGACTGCATTTGTGGGACATCAAACTATGAAAAAATAACTATGATTTTGTCTTCTGTAACAACATGGTGGCTGAAGAATGTGAACACTTTCTATGCAAAAAAAAACAAGTTTAAATAGAAGTGTTTGAAAATCCTTCATTAATCTTCGTTTTGCATTTTGAGTGCTTTCCTCCTCACACATTAGGTATCAAGGGATTGAACAAGTCTGAACTGACTTTACAAGAATTCAAGTAAGAACTGGGAGGAGTAGAAATGAGAAAGCTATTTGCATTCCTGGAAGGCAGAACTCAGGTTTATTATAATCTTTCATGGTACTAATAAAAAACACTGTTTTCCAAATGCTATTTTCAGTGAGCTGTTTTGCCTTTAATATTTTAGCTGTTATAAAAGTTATTTTAAAATATCACCCAATGCAGAAGTATACGGAAGTAAAGGTGAAGGACACCCAAATACCCCTTCACGTACAGGAATGAACCTATACATTTGATGCATTACTTCATAGGCTCTTTATTTTGGTCTATACTTTTAATATATATGACTTTAATTAGCTGCTTTGTTGTTGTTGTTATTGTTATTGTATGGAGAAGGGGGAGATTAAAAACCTGAGCAAATTATTGTCACTCACATCTCTTTCCATTTGGTTTGGGAAGGGGAGTGAAGGAGAGAATGACTTCATATCACCGTTCTGTATCTGTTTTTCTGTCACCTACTGTTCCCTAATGCTGGAGCTGCAGGCAGAGGTAGAACAGCTCTCTGTGCCCTCCATGCTGCCACATGCCTGTGAATGCTGTCACTGTCACCGATCTTGAATTACTTGGTCTTTCTGCTCCCAGAAAGTATGCTCACTTTCACTAATGCCTTGATAACATCCTGTAGGGATGCTTTTCAAACTCCTGTAAATGATTAGCTTGTTTCCTTAGAAATACCTGGACCCTGGAAGAAAAGAAATTGGAGGAATAGAATTGATGCAGTGTATGACTCCCTTTTGACTTCACTATATAAAATTTAACTTTTAAGTTCTGTATTTAAGGGTAAAACTAAGTGTGTGTGTGTGTGTGTGTGTGTGTGTGTGTGTGTGTGTGTTATTTGTTTTGCTTCCATTTCACACTCATTTACTAGGAATTCCCCAAGCTGTCTTAAGTGCCATTTGGGACACTAATATGGATGCAACATGGTCTGTCTGTTCAAGTAGAGGAAATAATGTATAAATAGCTTCCCCACAAGTGAGTGGTATGCTTAGGAAGGTAGGAATAGAACAACCTGTGGAGTTGCATCTGAGACAACGCTTATTTCTCGTCCAGAAAAGTTCAAATTTTGCTGGGCAAATTCATGTTGCAGAATGTCCTCATATTTTTCTGATTATCCCATGAACTTCATCAGCTTAAATTATATCTTCAATAATTAAGGACCTAAGGAAACAAAGAGATAGCAGATGTAGAACAGTATCAAAGAATATAGGAAGATGTGTTTACCCACATGAACATCAGTATAACTATTATACACACAAATGTAAAGCTATTTGAAAGTATATAACCCTTATAGTTACTGAACTCTCCCGTTTTAAATTGGTACCTACAGTATCAATGATAATTAGACTAATAGACTCATATATTCTGTCTCTGAGGTTTTTGAAACAACCTGGAAAAAACCCTTTAACAGAATTCACTTATCAGCTAGAAGTTTATTTAACAGCTATTCTTTACCAATCTTTCTCTCTCTGAATCTATGATTCTGGATTCCATGCCCCTTTCTTACTCTGCTGGATTTGAAGAAATAGACCAAAATGTTCCTCCTCTATATTATTTTGAGGACAGGAAGTTAAAATTTAGGATGTCCTGCTTAAATCAGTGACAGGAGCATGGGGAGGGGGAACAGAAGGACTGTGGTTGTTGCTGATAGTTATTAATGGAGTGACTAAAAGGCACAGTGGAATATGACTAGGGCCAATACCCATCTCTTGAGGAAAATGACATTTGGAGGGGAGTAGGTAGCATAAAGGGGGTAATCATGTTTTCTTTTGTGCTGACTTCAAAAAAGATTGAAGAAGATTCAGTCTCTCTAGATGTCTAATGAAATGCACCCTTGGGTCATTTGAATCTCAATTCCTGCATTGGTCACAGAAGAACATCCCCAATCCACTGGAGCCTCAGCCATGTCATAAGAACACAACTGCTTTCTGGGATATATTATTGAACTCTTCATTAATTGAAATTTACCTCTAAGCCCTCAGTTGGCCTGTTCTGCTCCCCACTCTGTCTCTGGTGAATCCTCCCACTGCCCCTGCCCCTCTGGCCTGTACCCCAGTTCTAAAATAAAGATTTATTTATTTATTTTTAAATGTGGTTGGAAACTTGCAAACTCTTAATTTTGGCACATTTGAAGTGCATAATAATCTCCTACTATTGTTTTACTTAGATTTCCAACTTCTTTTTTGTGATCACTTGGGGTGAAGTTTTCCTATTTTATGTTTTCTTTCTATTCTCTCACTTTTCTGTCATTGCAAAATGACTTGTTTCCTCGCATTTTCTCCACCCTGCCTTGTGTTTTCAGAAATACATTTAGTCTTCTAGCATACTATAAGTGAAATTAGGAACCTTTTCATTTCTAGACCTCAGCTGCTTTTATTGACAGTGTGGTGTCCACAGTCTAGCAAAGTTAACTTCATCCCCTGCTCTAAGTAAGGAAGGAAGGAAAACACTTATCTAATGAGATACTAGTTACAGGAGACATTGGGCTAAGCTTCTTCTATGACAATGTCTCCTTTAATCAGGATAACCTTGCTAAGCATGGATTCCTGTTCCACTTTGCAGTATTGAGTCTGAAAGCCCAGAGATATGACATACTTTGCCAGATGGCAAACCTGAACTTGGAATATTGCCATCTGTGACCTTTTTGGTGCTCTTTCCATCTTGGTTTAGACCATAAGAAGACCAAGAGATGTAGCCTTCAACGGTTATGACATGTTTTTACTTCAAGGTTTATTGCCCCAGAACATCAGAGAATTCATTCTGAATTAACAACTAGAGTTATGTTAGTGAAATGTTAGTATTGTGCTGTGTCAGTCATCAGCAAAATGACTGTCAGTGTTATTCTGATCCTGAACTATTTAGAATAATTTTGATTATGAAGTCACTCAAGTAATCCAGAAATATTTTAAGTAATTTCTACATGCCTAGCATTAGGTATATATATATATATATATATATATATATATATATATATATATTTAGTTTGTTTGTTTTACACAAAAATGGAATAGTCCTAATGGATGTTACATAAAAAGATGGCAGGATTAAAATAATTTAGTGACCTACATGTTCAGACTTGTATTGATTAAATTTATTTATACAGATGAGGCAGTGTTTCAAGTCAGCAATAAGAAGGCCTTACAAAAGGAAAGGGGAGGGTTTGTAACTAATCCTGAGAAATGCTAAGATATAACATATGGCATGGATCTCCATTGTCAGCAGTTGGCTTCTTTATTTGTTAAAAAAGTGAACAAAAATTCCCAAGGAAAGAAGGAAGGAAGGAAAGGGAAGGGAAGGGGGTGGGAGGAGACAGATTGTGAATAGCTCAAGTAAATTGGAAAGATAGTTTTAAGTCTGCATTTACTGGGTCATGGATGTATGTTTTCCTATGAAGGACAACACATGAACAAGTGGTGAAGGTAGAATATGTCAAGATTAGAAGCCAGTATACCAAAATTCTAGGTCTGGGTCCAGTCAATTTATTGTATTTCCTTAGACAAGTCATATTTAACCTCAGTGTGCCCTATGGCAGTTGTAGGAATTGGGTTAGGTGATCACAATTTTCTATTTCAGCTCTAGCATTTAATGATTTATAGTTCTTAATGTGCTTTCACTGTCCACTGCATTACATCGTTATATATTAACTACTCTATTATGTATCCAAAGTGGTGTGTTCTTTCGCCTCAAAAATGTTAAAAGCTGACCTTGTTATAGAAAACATTTTGCAATCATGTATTTAGAATTCTTAATTTTCAATTTTCCTACTTTGATGTGTCTGCTGCTGTTCCCTTATTATATCCAAAGCTAGTTTTTGGGGTTTTTTTTAATGATTAAAATCCCTTTTTTATTAAAGTTCTAGGAGGGTGATATCACTCGTCATTAATTCAAGATTTATTTTTGAGATAGACTACTGCAAATTTAATAGGAACCATAAGAACAATGAATGTGTGGAAGAAAAATTGTTAGCAATCACTGCCTAATTCTGGTGGGGTCTAGCCCTTGAATATTTGGTCTTTCCATGAAAGACTCTATATAAATCCTGTCTTATTCTGGAGAGGATATGCCAAATTGTGGAAACAGTTATACTTTATTCCAAGGCAGATTGTATAAACCTCAAGTATTTGAATTATCTACCCTATGTGTTCCCACTTGTTATGTGATGTAGAGTTTAAACAAACTGTTAGCACTGAAGTTTCAATATAGGTTTGATCTTCAGAAAAAAGATTAACCCATCTCAAGAAACTCCCTCACTTTGTTCATAGGTTATTTTTTAATGGAATAAAGACAACAAAAGTGCTTTCTCCATTTTTTTAATGTCCTTCCTTGTACTCAATGAAGGAAAATAATATGGATTCTTTGTAAATAAGTTATGGAGTATAAATTCTACAGTGATACCTAAAATCCCTTATCAACAAAGGGAAAAAAAATCCTTCTTGACACTTAACAGCAACATGGCCATGTTCACAGATACTTATGCAACCTCAGAAAATGTCATGAAGGTGGACAAAATGGCCCCTAATTCTGCCCAACTCCTGGTTTTAATGACTTTATGTGTGGAACCCCTGATGAATGTGCTAGAATTTAAGATTTCCTTCTAACCAATAGGATAAGGCAAAAATGATAGAATTGGCATAACTTTACATAATAACGTGTGCATGATTATATTACATAGATTGTAATATCATCCCATTTGTCTCTTCATAATAAATGAGCTTCCATCCTATGAACTATTCACGGTGAAGGCCATATAATAAGGAGCTGACGGCAGCCAGTAGATAAGAAAAAAAAAAAAAAATAGAAGCCGTAGTCCAGTGGCCTGCAGGGCCTAAATGTTGCTAAGAACCCTGTCAACTTGAAAGTAGAAAACCTTTCTAGTTGAACCTAAGGAGAACGCAGCTTTGTTCAAAACTGCTTGTAGCCTGAAGACCCTGAGACAGAGAAGACAGCTAAGCCATGACTGTACTTATGATTCACAGAAACAACATGTCTTTTAACTCCACCAAGATACTATTGTTATGCAGCAACCTAGAGTTAATGCAATATTTTTTTTTTCAGAATCTACCATTTTCTTCATCTTTCATTCTATACATAATAATTATTTAATGAAAGTGTGTTTTATTTACCCCCTTCTCAAAATCATTAAAGATATATTTTTTTAAGTGTTGATTTATCTTTGCTTTAGTATAGGTCATACTGGCGTTCTCTGCTCACTCGGAATTATATGACATATACTGAATCCATAATGTAATCCTTATTTTCTGATGTCTGTTCAAAGGAGATGCTCCTTATATACTTTATAAGGAAGTGGGTAAATTTAAAAATCATTATTAACGCTTGATAAATTCAGTTGAGGTCTATGAAATAAGTTTCTTTGAATTTTTTTTTTTAATCTTCATGTGGCTGTGTCATATGTAGTATATAAAATCTTCTTCTGGGAATTGGGGTGAGCAGGTGGGAACATTGGGATGTGACTGCCTCTGAACTTTGAAAACTCTTTAAATTAAAAACCACATTAAGAGGTATTTAAAAATGAAGCAGTGATCTTCCAAAGTCACTCTTCAGCGTAAAGAAAGTCATAGGAGTAGAGTAGACACCCAAATTGGCCACATAGCGGGGGTGCCTATATCAGTGCTGTCTTTCTCAGTATCCTTCCCCAGGTTTAGATGACCCCTAAGTTTGCTAGAAGAGAAGCTTAGCAATTTGAAAATGGTACATAATGTTGATTATCACATGTAAGTTGTAGCCCTGGTATAGCATAGCCCAAGTACGACCTTGCTGTCATCATACCTCTTCTGAGGTATGTGGGAAATTGCTAAAACCTGCACTTTGTGTGCTAACATTTCTTCACACATCCAACCAATTGGAAGATAAAGAATATTTGAAAAGTTCCCTTCAACAGCATTTCATACTCCTATTTTTATAATTTTTACCTCCTCATTCTAGTTGCACTATCAGTAGAATCTTTCTCCTTTAAAACTTCACTTTCCTTCATGGTTCTGTATTCAAAAGGTTTCATTTCCCTCCATTATGCATAAATGAATGGATGAATGAGTGGATGTGGATGTTTAAATGTCAATATAACAATTCAGGCAATCTCTTCTCCCCTTGAGGGACTTTATTTTTGCTGTAGTGCTGTATAACTCAGATTTACTGTTACTGGTTAAGAACTTGGTTAATTCCTAAAATATTTCTGAGTGGGTCACCCAAAAGAAAGTGGAAAAATCAATCAGACAGCAGCATGCCCAGAAAATAAGAATTACATTATGGATTCAGTATATGTCATATAATTCTGAGTGAGCAGAGAACTCCAGTATGTTTATAAAGAATGCCTCACCCAAGAACACATAGCTTAGAAATGGGAGGGAAGAGTAGTAAATTCTACTCTCTTATATTCCAACATGTTTAATCTTTTCATTATGAACATGCAGACATTCAACTAACATTATCTGAGCACTCATTATACTCAGATATCATTTTAGATATGCTGAGGGATGCAAAGTGAATAAGGCTTTTAAAGGTTCCCTATATAAGGAAAAAGAAGCAGAATAAATCCTGAGTTACGTGGGAAGAGAAAGATGCAAGAGAAAAAAATGACCAGACTCAAAACAGATTATCAGTCTGCTGATGTCACAAAATGACCTGACCTATCAAGAACCATTACTCCTGTGAAGGATGGGGGGCAGTAGTCTGCTTTACACATCAGTTGGGAAGGTTGAATGAGAAAACATGGGGAGTGGCTGGTGCTCGCAGGCAGTTCGTTGCAGAAGGAACCACAAAGGCTTCAGGATTATTCTGAATGGGGAGGCCCCAGCCTTAAGAAGCAGTGCTGAGCAAGGAAGGCATGTGCGTCAGAAATAGTGGACCTGGTCTCCAGGCACCAGCACTCTTTTGCCTGAGGCCACTGACCCACTGGACAGATTCTTCCCGCTCACCCAGCATAAAACAGATCACTGGAAGTCTCCCTCCTAGGATTTTTTTTTTTTTAAGATTTATTTATTTATTTAGGGGTACAGGCCAGAGGTGCAGGGGCGGTGAGAGGTTTCACCAGAGACAGAATGGGAGCAGAACAGGCAGATCTATGAAGTTCTGAGGGGAGCAGCGGGCAGGTCAGGAGAGGTCTGCCACACCATGTGGGTCATCTCTGGGGCTGGGAATTGAACTCTCACTGAAGTGGCTGTGGCTAGCTTGCAGTGCCATGTTCTAACCCATTGCACCACCAGGGAGGGCTCCCTTCCTAGAATGTTAGCAGAAATTGCTGATGATGGCACAGAGGTGACTGTAAATTGTGAAAATTTATGTGAGATTTTCACTCTTTTATTATCAAGAATATAGTAGAAGCCACTTTAAGTTCTTACTTTTCTTTAATATTATGTTCTTTTACTGTTTTACCTGTTTTTCTATCATTGTACGATTTTGTCTTTTTTATGTCCACTCTTCCCAAGCAAATGTATACTTAGTATGTCATTATCTTGCTTTAGTTTGACAGAATTTTGGATCCTTTAAGTATGTGTAGGTGTGTGTCGTATATTTAATTATTGTTAAAGATATTTAGCCTTGGTCTCCCTGGTGGATCAGGGGTTAAAGTCACAGCACTGTAAAGATATGGCCAGCCTCTGCAGCAGGAGTTTGAGCTCCAGACATGGAGCTGACCCTCATGGTGCAGCAGACCTCGCCTGTCTCTTGCTCTGCTTCCCTCACAGTGCATTTTAGTAAATCTACCTGTTTTGCTCCCCACTCTGTTGCTTACCTTTTATGTCTCTTTCCTAGACTCCAATTCTTGTAAGCATAAATAGATAAAATAAATCTTAAAAATACAGTTGGCCTCCATCGTGAGCTGGGTGACATGAGTAGCATGTACTCATGACAATGCTCCATCCTGCTCTGTAGAGTCACTTTGAACCTTGCCCCTGCTATTTCACAAAGCTAAAACTTATCTCCATCACAGATTAAATTAATAATAACAATCTAATAGTAGTGACAATGATAATTTTCATGACCCTTATTTAAATACGTTGTGTATTTCTCTCCTATCTAAGGAAGCCATTTCAAGCATCTGAAAACTCCTGATGACTCAGGGCCATCCTCACAGCCCTGAGGAGCAGATTATTGCATCTGCAATAATTACTGAAGAAAAATTCAGTAATTTTTCTTCCCTGTTCTCTCAGACTGTCAGCCATCATTTCTGTTGTCATAGTGCTGACTCCCTCAGTCTTTCCCACCTCCTTCTAACAATCATGAGTTCTAATCTCCTCCCATTTGAAGAAGAAGCAGCAAAATGGTCATTAAAATTGATGGGGATCATGAGTCAATAAGCACTGAATGTTCATTGCTCCCAAAGGAGTATCCATTAGAGGGAAGAATCACTTTTTTATAATCACTGTTTCACAAACATAGAGCTGCTTCTGTTCCCTCTCCATCATCATCATCATCATTTTCTATTTTTTTCCAACTCTCAGGGAAATCTGAGAACATGGATTATGAATGTGTGCTCTTTCTTACACTCTGCCTGGATTTTGTTCTAAAATCATAACAATTAGAGGAATGTTTCTAAATTGGATCATTTTAGATTATCTCAGTTCTCTGGGACTTTAAGAACAAGCTGATTTGAAGTCACATACTGTTGGCAGCTTTCATCCATTTATTTGGACTATCAAGCAAGAATGCTCACAATCTTTCAAATGAAAGAAGACATCTTTATTTCCAGTTCACACCCTTCATAATAAGAAGGGTATTTGAAATAAAGCCAAAAAGCATAACTTCTCTAACTTCATATTATAGATGCCTGCAGTAATGGAAGAACATTTTCTTATTACCCAACCTTATCCCCAAATCAGCAGTAGAAAATGACAGTTCAGACTCAAACAGCACAAAGGAAAAAAAAAAAATAACCATTTGCTTAAATTTGTAGGAAAGGCCTCAGCTTTCCTGAAAGCCTGTCTTTAGGAAATAAGTAGAATTGCAAACCCAATAGAGGACAATGCCTAACTTACCATTTTATATAGTAATTATCTTTGAAAGGATCAGTGTGCCTTTGTTACCAAAAAAGAGAGCTGTTGTAATAATTACCAGAAAGTTTGAGATTGGGAAAAATCTCATCGTGAAACACAGATTTTGTTTCACATTAGTGGAAACCAAAAGTTGGAGGTTGCAGAATTAATTTCCCAGCAGAAGTCAGGACCTACTCTTTGGTGTAAATGGAGCTGAGAAGCCAGAGGCCAGTTCCCCTCTGAGAATGTGGTGGGAACTGCAGATTCCCTCCTGTCCTTCCCAAGGTCACTTCCCTTTTGTTCACTCCTTTCCTTCTGCCTTCCTGCCTGGGGCAGCCTGCCCTGCTAGGTTCTGCCTCCACTCACCTCTGGGAAGCCATCTGAGCCATTTCCCTACCAAATAGAAAATAATTTCTCTATGGAGGGACTTCCATTACCATTTAACTTTTATATGAGATAACTTTTCTAATGCACAATATAGTATCTAATGCTTTATGTTTAGATCATCTGTAAGCTTCCTGAGGGCAGAATCTGCTTCTAATTTATCTGTTTCCAATAGGGGACTGCAATGCAATGCATTTCTGAAAGTACCCTCTTAAGTAACATTTATAGAACAGAGTAAGGGATAAAGGTGGGGTGGTGAAGTGTTGGGAAAGGAAGGGGCCAGGAAGGAAGAAAGGGTGGAGGGGAGAAAGGAAAGGAGTGGAAGAGGGAGAGGGAGGAAGAGAGAAGGAAGAAAATAGAACAACTACAGAAGTTCTTGTGTAGGTTCCAAGTATAATAATGTTCAGAAATACAACTGATGAATTAATAAACTTTGTGAAAAGATAACATAAATTTTCCTTAAAAATTACTTACTTGTATACCATTTTACTTTTTACAGTTTTTTTTCACATACATTTCCATAATGCTCATCACTATCCAGATACTGTATACATGGGCATGCGTGCCTCTGTGTTTTTTTTTTTTTAAGATTTTATTTATTCATACAGAACTGGGGTACAGGCCAGAGGTGTGGAGGGTGAGAGGATTCACCAGAGACAGAGCAGAGAGCAGAGCAGACAGATCTATGAAGTACACTGCTGAGGGGAGCAGCGGGCGGGCCAGGAGAGGATTTCCTCTGGGGCAGGCGGGAATCGAACTCATGCGGAAGTGGCTTTAGCTTCTTAGTGCTATGCTTTAACCCGCTGAGGGCCCACCTCTGTGTATTTTAATGTATAAAGATATTGCTTCTCTGTCTGTCTGTCTGTCTGTCTCATACACACACACATGCACACACACAGAGGAGTGTAAGGTCTGTGAGGGCAGGGGCATTGTGTGATTATTATTACATCACCAGTTCCTTGAACAGTGCCTGACAAGGAGGGAATGATAAATACTTGCTAGATAATGGAGATGGAGATGGATGGAATGGAGATACTACCTCAATTAAACTTGCCCATCACCTTTTAAGGTGAATATAATACCCATGCTCTGTCTGCCTTTGCAGATAGCAAATCTGAGGCCTTGATACCTACTCAAGGTCACATAACAACTGATGAGTGGCCAAACTAAAAATTGACCTCAGAGTTTTAAGTTCCAAGAGGCTTCTTTTTCTGTTTTCTGGGGATTTTTTATATTAACAGCAAAACAAGAAATGTCACATGAGGAACAAATGTTTTTAAATTTAAATTTATTATATATATACGTATACACATGTGCATACACACAAGACATGGCTGGCTTTTCAATGCAATGGTAACACAGATTGCATGTTTTTTTAGGAGGAAAAGCCTTTCTTTTCCATCATCTTGCCTTTATTAATAAGCATATGTGTCAGTGCGCACACACTCTCCACAGCTCTCAGCTTGTACTTTTCCAGTCTCTCCGTCATTCCTGTGGAGGCTCTGCCTCACCATCCTCCGTGCCCGTCAGGGCCCTTACTTGTTCCAATCCAGGCCAAGCAACATGCAACCAGGTTTCTCATGGTTACTTTGGCAACTGCAAAGGACTTGAGGGAAGCAGGACAGTAGGCATTTTCAGGAGTTGGGCTAGGTTGGGTTGTTGTTGTAAAACGTTTATATTCACCCTAATTGTAGCTCACATTGGCAAAGAGAGTGAACACCCATGCAAATTACTAAGTTGTACTGAATGTCTGAGGATGTCAATAATCACTTTGACATCCAAAGGAAATATATTTTTTTTCTTTTTTCTTACTGAAACAGAAGCCAAGTACCACATGTGTCTCTCCCTATCGTTGCAGACATCTGAGGAGGGCACAACAGGCAAGAAGGAGCGCCGATGTGCCCTGATATATGGACAGAACAGGGGACATGCATAGCACACATGGCAGCAAAAGATACGCATAGCAAGTGTCACTTTTTGTCCTCAGACACCTCATTTTTTGCTTGTATCTGAAAACAGGGTGGCTTTCAGGGAAATAAGGTAATATACCATGCATAGGATTCTACATTAAAGGACAAGAAAAAAAAAGTTCATTTCTATCTAAAACCATTGGGTAGGGGTGAGTAAGGAAAAAATGTACAGAGAGGCTAAGTAATGGCACACATTCTGTCACAGACTGTGTGGCTGTTGGCAGTGAGGAACCCAAGGCACTCTCTAAGACCTCATTTTATACTCACCCAGGAAGATAGAAATGAGGTGAAAGGGATGTCTATACAAACCATAAGTCCATCTCCCCATATGACCATGACTCACGCTTCTGTCCACTGGGACTTCTGAACAAGGGGGGTGGGGGGAAGACTCATTTATTCCCCTTCTCCTTTCTTATGAGTGACTCAGGACTCACTGGAGAACCTCGTGCGCTTCTCTTACCAGAATTATCACTGTGGAAGTGCATGTCCTCTGAGCTGGCTGGACTTGGCAGTGAGCTATGCCTCTACTTTGATTGCACCTCCTGTGTCAAGTTTGCAGAGATGGGCTGTTGGGGTTTCCCAGCACTCCACGACTAGAAATTTCTATTTCCACATTTTGACTGGCAGTTCTATATTTGGTTAAAATCCTGCTTTTTGCCTGGTTTCCTAGGGAAACAATTTGTAAAAGCTGCTGCTTTCTGTCCATCTGCCTCGCCTGCCTGGATTTATTACTGTACACTTCGATGGTTTCCTAATCAGACGAAGTCACAAGGCCAGAAATGAGGAGACACCCTTGAAATGAGTTCAGAGTAAAGTGCAGGAAAACAAGTGGTCAATTAGGAAACCAAGGTTGTGTGAGGAGCTAGAGAAGTGGGATGTGTTTGTGTTTGTGTATTTCTAGTTGTCTTTATGTTTACAGCCTACTGTAATAAGAAAGCCAGTATAAGTGAACAGGGAAGGATGGGGAAGTCTTATTCTATAGATTTTCGTACACACAAAGTATAAATATAGACCCACAGACATCTCTCAAAGACTTCAAGCCAGAAGTATCAGCTATGACATAGTTTAAAGGGACACCATTTTCGAAGTCAGAAAACCTGGTTTGTTGGCTGATTTTAATATCAAGTTGGATCTTTTTTCATCAATAAGAGGACCTCTATTTTTGGGATGTGGACTACTTGGGCTAGAAATTCTACATGCCACTGCATTTACTAATATGCATTCTTGTCTTTATGCTCTAAGGAACAATCACATTGACCAAACAGAACTGTGTAGAGTGACATAAGCTGTGTGACTTTACAACAACAAACAATCTGATCCCATATTAAGATGTGTATATTTTTAGCTTTCGAAAATTTGAAATCCCCCCGGAAGCTGCATTATATAGGCCTCATGCTCTGGGGGCATCCATTAACCTAGGTGATTTATAAAATCTTCTCTGGGTTCTTAGTTGTAATTCTCTTTTGAACTGTTTTTGGGAGAGATGACTGGCAGAGAGGGGAAGGAAGTAGGTTTTCTTATTTTATGAAACACGTATGTTCACCTTGTCTGTGGAGCTGTGTCGATGGATCTAGTGCCTTTTAGCTGCTTGAATATTTCTAGGGTATTTCTGTCTTCCATAAGTCCTAGGTGAACCAGGTCCTTCACTGTGGCTTATACATAGACTGGTTCCACTTGAGGACATTGTCATATACCTAAGATTGTAAACAGAGCCTTCAGCAGATAGTCTGTTGTTTCCTTTAATTAGCTTTCAAGATGCCATTACCAGAAATTTTTATGTAAATACATATTTTATTCCTGGAGGCATGTTAATATGAGACCAAAATTACACAACACTGAGAGGAAAACAAAATTTCCTTTTTACCAGTCCTCTCTTTGTTTTATTGGAAAATATGAAATAAAGGTGTCTGCGACTGAGTCAAAGACTTCCTTCTTTGGTATTTAGTTTAAAGAGTTGTATAGTTCAATGGTTAAACACAGTTCAATTCAATGGACATTAACTTGTTTGCTTGCTCTGGGCTAAGTGCTGCACCCATATTATAGAAATTCTCAACCTCGTTAATGAAACACATTTAAGTATATGAAAACATAGAACACAATACTAGTTAGATAGTAATTCGTGCATCGAAAGAGTTTTTTTTCTGTTTGTTTATAAAGTATCTTTATTACACTTAATATATATTAAGCATGTTATTTACAATTTAATATCCTGTGTCACTTTGTAATGACGAAAGTGAAGCACACAATGTAATTGAATCTGCCCAAGGTCACACAATCACAGTAGCAGTAGGTCTAGGCAGAGGCATCAGTTTTGTATGTGTTCCTAGACATTACATTTTTTTTAACCATCTAAAATATTACATTTAACATTAGTAGCATTTATTACATTATACATAGGAAGTAGCAACTGTAAAGAAAGTAGAGAAAAACTCACAGAAATCAAAATGCAAGTGGTCACAACCCAGATTATTATGTTCAATGCATAGGTCATGAATGTATTTTATAATTATATAAAAAGTATCTGTATATGAAAGGTAAACTTCATAGCATTGACAATGCAAAAAAAAAAAAAAAAAAACCTTGGTTCATGATTTGCTTTTGACTTAGACAGACACTACATTTTTATGATGTAAAAAAGTTGTAAAGAGGACGAAGACATTTCTTTGGGCTCAGTGGATCAAAGAGCCAAGGCATCTGAACTAGACTAGATGGACTGATAGCACTGGTTCTACAGAGGTTTCTGGGGATGACTGACTGTTGGGAGTTTATAGCAAGGGATGGAGTATGATCAGTGACCTGGAAATGGAAAAGTGTGGTAGTATTGAGAGAATAGTAAGTGGGCTGATTTGGAGTAGGGGGGCTAGCTAGTAGAAGACAAGACTGAAAACAGATTTCAGTTTGCATACAAGGGGCTTTGGAAATCAAGTCAAACAGATACCCCACCTACCTCATCTAATGCGTATTAGTGACGCCAATAGACAGCTCAAGGTCTGAGGCCAGCATGGCAAGAAAGGTACGCCAGTGTATGCTTCCTCACGTGCATGAACACAGCGAAATAAGCTAGACTGTTTCTTCAAAAGTTCTGACCTCTGTTGGTGAAGGAAGTTTCCAAACTCAGTCCAATTCTTTTAGTATAACCTTTTGTCCCTTTAGACCTAAGGAATTCATTCTGAAATGTGTACTTTTTTTTATTATTATTATTCCCTTGATCAACCATCTCTACCCTTCTTAAAATAATCTCTGCCTCATCCCTTCTCATGCAGTGCTAAGTATACACTGAGGAGAGGATAGCCAGGAGTAGTTGTCCACAGACCTGAGAAAGGCGTCTTGGTACTTATTGGTTTTCATTCTGATTGTTCACACGTGGTTGTGGTTCTTCATTTTTTCAAGGAATGTACTTGAGCAACCTGCAAGAGAAGTCCACTGCCTGGAAGCTGCACAACTCACTTTTTCAGATGCCACTTGAGTCTGTTGGAAAAACATTTGTTATCACAGCCGGCATTGAATTTAGCTGCCAGCATTATCACCTATGCTTTACAAAAATCTGAATTTACCAACTGATTTTCTTTTAAAACATATTTGGTCCTTTCCCTCCACCAAACACATGCTCCCCACTTTCTCTACTCACTTTGTTGGGTGCTATTAGGCACAAAGCTACAAAGGATCATTGGTAACTCTTGGAGTTGTGTCCACATACTAGGAGACTCTGTCTCCCTACAGATTTGTGAAGAACGTAATGTCAGGGTACATCTGTGGATGGTGACTAACACATATGATATGGGCTTTGGCTCTGGCAGCCTGGGACATGAACGTGTCATGCACCACACACGTCACTGAGCCTCTGTTTCTTCATCTGTGTAGTGGGGCTTTTCAGTGTACTTGCCTCACAGGCATATCTAGATTAGTATTTTCAATAACTTTCAAAAAATACATGCCCTAGTCCCTGCACATAATAAGTGCACAATAAATGTGTGTTTTTCTATGTGGTAACAACATGAAACTTAGAGGATGAATCATGCCCATCAAAGTACATGGCTCTTCATCTGGGTGATTTTACTTTATGTAGCAATAGTTCTGTACCAGAAGTATGATGATAAAGGGAAGGTATAGAAAGTTCTAGTGTTCTTTACACTAAGGTGAGTGGTTCCATGTTGCTCTCAAAGCCTCTGTTGCTGTCTCCAGGGAGAAGCTGATATGTGTCCTGTACACAGGGTAGATGGACAATTTCCCAAGGAGACAGAAATTAACACAGTATATGCTGCCCCCTGTTAGAATTTGTATTATTTAATCCCTATTTGCTTATCAAAATTCTCTAGACTTGGGGCCTCCCTGGTGGTGCAGGGGTTAATGTCTCAGGGCTATCAAGTTATCTGCAGCCACTGCTGCATGAGTTTGATGCCTGGCCAGGGAGATGACCCATATGGCACAACAGACCTTTCCTGTCTCAGCAGATGCTCCCCTCAAAAGAGTACTACAGTAGATCCACCGGTTCTGCCTCCACTTTTTCTCTGGTGTATCCTCTCACAACCCAACCCCCCCACACACACACACACACAATCCTGGCCTACATACCAGCTCTTGCTTTCATAAATAAAAAGAAAATACATATATATTTTTTAATTCTATAGGAAGCTTTATATCCATACCAATTTGTGAGCTTCACCTCACAGTCTCTGAATTAATTGGACTTGAGTGGATGGTGAGAACTGGTCTTGGGTGGGCTCCCCATATGATTCTAATGGACAGCTGGGATTAAGAATCCATAATTTAGTTAGATTATGGGCAAGTTAAAGAAGATGGAACTGCTATGATGGTGACCATGAGAAGAATCAGCCTAAAAGATACTCAACAGGTTTATATGGTTAAAGCTTTTCTTCTGGCTTTGCTTTCTTATCTCAGTGTAGCACTTGTACACTATACAGGGAAAAAAAGGAGAAACCTTGATGTCATGATGTGAGACTACTTCTGACATCAAATAGATGTCAGGGTGTGACTTTAAAGGTTTGTGGAACAACAAAGGTGGCTGGTATATGTAGACAAAGGTGAACTATAACTATTGACATGAAAGCCTCAGTGCCAGGCACTGTGGAAGGACAAAGATTTTCTTAGATTTGCTGACTGTCAAAAAAAAAAAAAAAGACAAAGAAAAACTTTTGTAACTTTCTTATGAGCCCTGAGATCTATTCTCCATGCTTTCTTGTTTCCATTTTCCAAATGATGAGTGACCCTGAAGTTTGATTTCAAGTACCTCTTGTTATAGGTGTGCAAACTGTGCCAAGCAGCCCCCACCAAGATAGAAAAGACTCTCTGCTCTTGTGTGTGCACCTTGTTCCACCCTGTACGGGTTCCAGGATGGAAGTGCTAATCCTGAAGTGTGCCCAGCCTTCTTCTTGATTCTTATTTCTTAACCAAAACCTTGAATATCCCCATGCCTTCTCAGCTAGCCAGATACCTTATTTTCAAAGATGACTAATGTTTCTTCCTTCAGAAAACATGGTTCTTACCTTAACTGCCCCAAGATCCATTGCAGAAGAACTTTCACCTTTGCTGAGAGTCACTGCATGCCAAATTAGACTTAATTTTCCCTAAGTACTGAGAAGAGAAAAACAATAATGTATGTGAGTGGCTTTTGGACTACACCCATATCCTTTAGGAGGTGGAATTTGGCATAACTCATATTCTGATTTAAAGAAAAATGTTTTGTTCTGATGTCATTTGTCTAATTAATAGTAAAAAAAAAAAAGAATGAATTTTTCCTATGCAGTGTCATCCAGCCTATGAGATTTTAGAATTAGAACATCAAAATCAATTTTCTAGTTATTTGAAAAACACCTAATGGACTAATCTAACTTTGGTGTCCAAAAGCATTCTATTATCCATGCCTCACATACAACACAGGTCTATGCCTTACAATATCTGTTTATGCTTTCACTGAATATTTAGTGAATGCCATCTGTATGTCAGGGTGACTGAGTCTAGATAGGTGGTGCACAGGTCTGTAGAAGGGAATCAGTCCTGGAAGTTAAGGCTACAAAGCAGGACTCCAAAGCAAAAACAGCAAAAAGCAGCCGGCAGACATTTGTGAGCACAATGTATCTATATTTCTATATTGTGTGTGTGTGTGTGTATATATATATATATGTATATATATATATGTATATATATATGTGTGTATATATATTAAGCAAAACACCTGATTATCGTTTATCTATTCAACAAACACCAATTGAATATTTTCTGCATGACAAGCACCATACTTGGTACTGAAGATACAAGAAAGCTTACAAAATGGTCCTTGCCCTCAAGGAGCTCACAGTCTATTGAGTTGCCTTTCAGATTTTCCCACTAGATTATGAGCTCCTGGAGGGCAGGCACTGTTATTCAACTGAGAAAAAAATGTACAAGTTTCAAAGTTAAGCCTGAATTACTATCCCAGTCCCATTAGTCTTACTATAGATTCACAAGAGATAGCTGTTCTGTACATCAGAGCCAATAATGTCTGCCTCACGGAGGCTGTGGAAAGGCTGGATGAAGAGGCTGGGCTATCCCTGATCCAGCAGGCATTCTGTGGATCTTCTTCCTTCTGTGCTCCTGGCTAGTTGTAGGGCCTCTGTTCAGGGTTGACTGTGCCCCTTCTCAGCTCAGTGATTGCGTCTCTTGCTTCAGGCTATGAACTACAGCCAGGATCAGTGTTAGGTTCTGTTGCTTCAGCTCTGATTCCCAGGCATGCATCTTACAAAAGTCAGAAACAAAGTCAAAGAAAATGATGAAATTTTTATTCTGCCAACAAGCTATTTCACCAAGGGCAACAAATCTTGGCAGAAAAAAGGTGAATTATTTGTGCTTGTGTAATCAATTACATTTGCAAGTGAGAGAGTCCTCTCAGTGGCTTAAAGAGGAGGTGTTGGCTGACACTAGCTTTGTTTAATACTTTATTGTTCTCAGAACATTTTCACAATTCATTATCTCACAGGTCCTTAATAAATTCTCTCTGCAGTCCATGTGGTGGGAATTAATCGCCTTTACTATATCCATTGACTCACTCGGGGGGATTGAGAACTACAAAAGTGAAATGACTTGCCCAGAGTCACACAGCAACTTGTAAGATCTGTAAGAAGTGTGTTGCTGCATCAGAGAAACTATAACAACATTATTGTTCTGCATCTGGTGTTCACATGGTAGTGCATCAGCATGTCTGGATATCTTGAGTTCACTTCTTTTTAGCTCAGTGAACTTCATGAGATTTGAAGACTGCTGTGCTTCTCTCACCTAGGTGTGAAATCACTGTCTCAACCCTCCGACTCTGGGTAAACCAGTTTCATTGTAGGATATGACTTCTGCTCAAGATGTTACTTATTTTACATTTGACAAACACCTAAGGATTCACACGCATTTTCAAGGGCAGTCATCTTCCAACATATCTTGCAAAGTGCAGGTAGAGCCCGACTAGTGTGGGATAGTCAAGTGAGATCTAGATAGGCAAGGGAGATCAAACGTCACTAATGTGAGGCCAATCTGGAGTTTAAGTTCTAGTTTCTCTGGCTTTTGGATCCAGTGTTTGTTATGGTACTTGGCATGCCAGTATCCAGTTGACCTCTGTGCCATTTGATTTGGGGTAGGCTTTTCCATTGGAGGTCAAGGCTTGGTCGACCTAAACTTGATAAAAGCTAAATTTGTGGTGGTGATGCTACATGAACTACCCTTTGAAGTGAAAAAATATGTTGCTTCAAAGGGACTACTCCACTTATATAAATCAAAGTTTCCATTTATTTCTCAATTTTACCTCTAATTTTTCTAATGTTCAGAAAAAAAAATATGTTTCAAGTTACTTTAATCTACAAGTTAGAAGTGAGAGGTTGGCCTAATTTCTGTGTTCCCTTTGAGCACAAGCACTAACACATTTTAAATGATGATAAATAGCAGTGTAAAATATAGATGGATTCTATAAATACTCCAGTAATCCTTACAGTCAGACCAGGTAGAGTGAGAGAATCGTCAGGGTGTTCTGCTCTCCTCCCATACCCATTGCCTCTTCTAGTGGGAACGTGATGATTAAGAATACAAATTTTAGAGTCAGTGAACCTGGGTTCCAATCTCATCTCTTCCTGTACTTCCTGCAAGACAATAGGCAGTCTTCTTAACTTCCCCAGACCTCTGTTTCCACATTTGTACAGGAAAGTTTAATAATGAATATGTAATTTGTGGAGCATTATTTTTATACCATGCCTGTACATTTTATATAATTATGGTTACTTTTGTCACTAGTTTTATCTTCATCTAAGACCCTTTCCTTTATCTTTAGAATAATTCTCTCCATGGCTTTTCCTTAAGAGGAAATACCATTAACTACCTACACTTAATAAACTTTTAAGCTTCTGTTCATGCTATTTATTTTACAATTCTAGTCTTTCTCGTACCTTTCTCATCAGAGTGCTGAGTGATGCAGTATCTGCCACTTGGTGCCTGCTCAGTCAATTGGTTTGGATCCATAAATTTTGATTTTCAAGAGTTTAGAAAGTAGAGAAAAGTAAATACCAACAACACGATACATGTAATAACACACACAGGCTAACTGATTGGGTTATGGATTGGAGGTCATGTTTGAATGCTGTCATGCTTTGATGTGTTTATAACGTTGAGCTTCAGCTGCTTCCTGATGCATCAAGATTTGTGAAGAATAACTATCTAAACAGGAGTGGCTCATTGGAAACATTTAAAATAAATCCTTGCTTAATCAATATCAGCTGTGGTAATGAGAAAGCAAATGAAGAGCAGGATTATGGGGATGATTCAGGTGTTCCCTTATACATGTTGCTTTTCACAAATCACTTGAGTGATTTTGCTTTTCCTGTGCCCTCTGTTTGTTTCAAGAAAAATGTACATGACGAGATTAGGAGATATACCCATTTAGGGGAACCAAGACCAGAGAGGAGAAATAACTGTCCAGATAGCACCCAGCAAGTTTATGACAAAGAGGAAACTAAAACTCAACACAACCAGGCTGCTCTGTTCTTGTTTTCTTAAGTCCTACGTGCTAGCTGGCGTGGTAGGTTTAGTTACAGAGACAGTAAAGTACATTGAGTTTTTTCAGTCTGATTTTTATTATAGTGATGGCTTTGTGTGATAGTGCCTCATCTTACTGCGACAGAAATGCCTAAGAAGCAAGTTCCTGGTGACTTATAAGCATGCTTTTATGTGAAGATAGCACATAACTTCATGAAACCTGCAAAAGCAGACAAACAGAAGCAGCTTTCATGCTGAATTCTACCTCTTATGTGCAAGGGTAGCCATGGCTATAAAATCTCAGGCCCTGATGTTTCTCTACAATGGCTTTCCTATAAGTGTTGAGTTGTTTGTATCAGGATTCATCACAGTCAATTGGATGCTCATTTTCGGTCTTTGATTAAAACCATCATTGCTTAAGACCAGCAACTGAAAGCATACACTTCAGTGGGAAGTGTTTGCCTAAGTCTGGAACAGCTGAGCTGTTATGCAGGGTCTTGGGCTGATCTGTAGACATCTTCCCCATGCAATCTCAGTGCAGAGTTGACTATAGCAGCAGATAGTTACCTCACCCTCACTAAAATAATACTGACATTTTCATGCACAGCACAATAAGAAAGCAAAAAGGAACAAAGTGATTTAAGAACTATAGGTCAGTTAACATGTGTTTTTACCTGAAAGGTCAGCTTGACCTTTCAAAGCTAACTGGTCAACCTGGAATCTTTGTAATTTTGGGGTTTTTCATCTGGAATGTCATGTTTGTTAGATCGCTGGATGTCCAAATTCCACCTTTGTCCAAGATCTTAATTTAAAAAATCACCCTTTCTTGTTGGAGTCCCTTCATCTCTCCAACCTCAGCCTTCTTTTTCTCTATGTTCTACTAGTAATAACTAAGACATTTTACTTTGGATTAATAGCTTTTTCTAAATATGTAATATATTCTATTATACCTCCAAGAGCCCAGGAATCATGTTTCAACTATTTCTTTAGCACTAACCATTATTAGGTGTTCACTAACACATTTAGTAGGTAAATATACTTTAAATAATTGTATTGCTTGCAGTCATCTCAGTTATATTTAGTTTTTGTGCTATATAAACTGCTAGGTTTCATCTTGCATGTGAAACAATGTGATGCTTAAAGTACTAGATGTACTATAACATACAGTTACTTGATCTTCAACAAAGAATCTTCATTTAAGAAATATTGGAGGCTGAGACCATAATATTATGTGCTGTCATTTGGATGGAGGCAATGCTAAGTGACCTTAGTCAATCATGATATTGAACTTTCTTGATTAGAAAATGAGTAAAGCTAGTAATAGCTTTCTTCCTCTATTACCCAGGGTATTTATATAATAGACTCGGTGAAGGATATATATATATTTTTATGGTTTTCATGGTGGTATTTTAATAATAACCATTTGTGTCTGTGACAATTATATCAAACTGTTTCATTCTGATTAACTTGACACTTCAAACCCTGGACTTCCAGGTCTTACTCTCTAATTACTAAACCTTGAGGGGCAATGTTTAAATCAGTGTGGTTGTCTCCTAGTCCTAACTCTTTCATGTGCCAGCTCTGTGACCTCCAGCAAGTTATTCTGATATTTTGTGTCTCAATTTTCTACTCTGTAAAGTAGAAAAGCATATGTATCTTATTGGATCAGTATTGGTTTAAAAAGATGATACATGTATATAGTAGTGATTTCATATATGCCAGTTATTATTGCAATCCCCAAACATTCTTTAAGACCCAGTCAAGAAAATTCTCAACATAAAACAGGTTTCTTTCTTTTTTCTTTTTTCTTTTCTTTCTTTCTTTCTTTTTTTTTTTAAGGCATATTGTTCGGAAATAGTAGTTAAGGAGAAAGGAAGGGTTGGGGACAATTTAGTTAGGACTCTGAACTCACCTGTGAATATAAGCAGTGTATGGGGCTACATAGCACTGAGAAAACACCTTGTGTTCATCGAGGAAAAGGAGGGTTGTATGCCAGAACCAGCCCTGTCCAACAGAATCCTCTGTGGACCACATCTGTCTGTGCCAGCTGTTGTCAGCCTGTGTAGGCTTGCTGAAAATAACAGCAATGATTTTCCCTTTACAGCAACTTCCATCTCGAGAACTCAAAATGCTGCCTAAATGTAGATTAGGGCTCCCAAAATGTTTGCCAAGAATGTGCACGCTTTATAGGGCGTCAAGAATGCATCACTGTTCTGAGTGAATCTTTCATGGTTGAAAGAAGACTAAACTAGTTTCGAATTAGACCTGCTTTCCTGATTTGAGTTTTCTGCACGATTCTCCCACTCATTTTCCAAATAACCTTGGACAAATCAGTTCTTCTCCTTGACTCTGTTTTGTTTGTTGTTTTTTTTCCATTATAAAGGAAGGTATTTAGGAGCCTCCCTGGTGGGGAAGGGGTTAAAGTCTCAGAGCTATCAAACTATGGGCAGCCCCTGCTTCATGAGTTTGATCCCTGGCCAGGGAGCTGACCCAAATGGCACAGCAGACCTCTCCTGTCTTGCCCACTGCTTCCATCAGCAGTGTGTTTTCAGTAGATCTGCTTGTTCTGCTCCCCACCCTTGCACCTTTGGCCTGCACCCCAGTTCTTATATGCATAAATAAATGTAAATATTATTTTTAAAAAATTCCTTTATTACTAAATGATCTCCCATTCACCTCTGTTCTGAGAGCCTCAGAGCAGGCAAGGAATTTACATTTCCTCCCCAAAAGGTTTCTGTTTGGCATATTTGGAAAGATAATGTACTTACAGAATTTTTTTTTTGTACTTTATTCACGGTTAAGCCATAACCCACAGGGGGAAAAAAAATTACTTTGATCAATGGGCAATCACATCATCTTTTAGCCTTTTTATATAACACCCTATATTTGTTGTTCATGTGATTTTTTTCTTTGTGTGTTACAATGCTATTTATCATGTCCTTTTACTATTTTCACATTTTTCTATTTTTCACTATTTTCTTTTTACTATTTCAAGATTTAACATGAACTCTTTAGCTTATTTCAGAGATCAATAGTCTTTTGAAGTGCAGCTCTATGTCTTTTGCTGACTCACAAGTAATGACTTCAAAATGGCCATGTCTTAGGCTTGTACTCATTCCACCCACATCAGAATCACCGGGGGCACTTATTATATTTTGGTTGCCATCTTCCCACACATAAGATGTAGTATTTGTCCCTTAGAAAGTTTCCTCTCAAACTCTAAACTTTGTAATACATGATTGAAGTTCCCTAAGCCTAAGTAGATTGGACATAAATCCATTCTGAATAAACATAGATAGATTAAAAAACGGTTTTTGTGGTGGCTACATATTTTATTTCTGGAGTTTAGAAATCTCATGTTCCCTTTTTTCTGTCATCTGTGGACCTTGGTTTTCTCATTTGTAAAATTAGGACAGTAACCACCTTGTAGTGCTGTGGTGATTACATGAGATAATGAATGTGAAATATTTTGAACATTGTCTGATCTGCTAAACACTCAATATGCCTTATCTTCAGTCTCATAAATGATATCGATAAATATATAAAGCTGAGTACTTTTCCGAGTTTATGGAAAGAAATATCCCTTGAATAGAATTACTATCATTTGAATTACAGTTGATAATCAGCTAAAAATACTAATTGCTGTTGGTCTTCAGTATTTCAGAGCTTGGTCTTTTTCCTCTTCTGCTGTGTTGCTAATGAATAACACTGAGTATTCACCTCATTCATCTTCCTGCCACAATTGAAAGGCATCTGTGGCTCAGATTTGACAGACTATGAACATTCAATACAAACCATGAACCCTTACTATTTATCAGCATATATGTCATGTATCATCTAAAGTGTTGCAATGGCTCTAAATGAGCACATCCCTTCTCCCAGTCTGCTTTTTCAACACCATTTAAAAGATGAAGAAGCTAATGGTAAGAAATTAAAAAAAAAAATTGTGAAATGTTATACAGAATAAGTGGTATAGCTTGGTATGTGAACCAGCTTTTTCTGCTTCCGAAGCCCACACTTTCTCCATTACACCACAATCAATGTTTCCGAAAGTTAAAAGGGGCCACATTGGTCTCCAACCTCTGGTATAATTAGCATCATGCTTTAATCAGTGAGGTTGACTGTCTTGATTAACCTTTATGATAGATCATGCAAGTTTCATATTTCTAAATGAATACATAGAGGCAGCTGTAAAATAGTGGAAAAACACTGAGCTTGGATCAGAAGACTCATGTTTAGCTCCTGGCTCTGCTACTTACTAAGGGTGTGATTTTGGCTAAGTCACTTAGCATAGTCACTTAACAAAACCACTAACTTGATTCGTTTCTTTATAAAACACACACACAACACACATACACTCACACACACACTTTTGCTTTGGAAAGCGTTAAATGATGTCTACTGTATGCCCTGGGGTTTCTTGTTGCTTGTAAATAGCTGAGAAATGTGAAAACCTTTTTCTCTTTCCTTCAAATTCTAATTCAAGACCCTTATCCTCTTGGCAAGCTTTTGGTGTGTTCCAGATCTCTGTGGGCCCCTCTCTCTGAATTCATATCTTTATTCACTCGTTCACATGATATTTACACAGTAGAGAATGTACTCTCTGAGGATAATGATAATTTCTTGTTAAATTCAGGCAGTTAATGATTTCCATAAACCATAGCATTGCAATCACAAGGTAAATTCTATTGACACTCTCCCCATCTCCACTGTGGTTTAGGCAACTAGTACTTAGTAAAAGGAAGCGTCCTGCTCTGGGTCAAAGTAGTGGATGTGGAATTTAATCCCTAGCAGGCGGTCCCTAGAGACTGTACTCTTACAAATCTGAGCTATACCAATCACCATCAATTCCTAATGTTTTGCTTTGTTCTTTTATTTCTTCCCTGTGTGCCTTGATTTCCTGACTGGATTACCGATTCCTTGAATTAGCTGTATTTCACTTATCTTCATGACTGCCTTAATACCTAATCATTTGTGTCTGTGGGTTATTTAACATAGATCTCACTAGAGATTACAGTTTTCCATGCTGCTTGAATTCTGGAATGAAGAACTTCTGACTTCTTCAGCTTCTTTGTCTCTGGTCAGAAGTTAATCTTCCCACCATGTTGAGTTACTTTAATTTGCTTTTCACAGGTCAAGCACAAAGCTTTTCCTCTGTTGTTTTCACTGAGACACGTTGCCTGCTTCCCTGCCATGGCCCAGAGATCCAGTGTGATCGCTGTGTCTGTCAGAGGGTGAACTGTTTTCCATGGGTGTCAGTGTATTTGAACAAAATGCATGCCCTTTTTGCATTCCAATTGCCTTGGATTGCTGAACAGGAACTTTCTGACTCAAATGAAAACCACCTTGTTTTAGGTGAACTATGGGGGGTTAACCATTTGTTTGCTGGTGTGCATTTCCCACGAAAAACTCAAAAACAGAAATTTACCTCAGCCATGGAAAGTGATATGCCAAGTGTCATATTTGCATATTAAAACCGAAAACTTATTTGCATGTTATTTCAGTGTCTTGTGTCATGTTGAGGCATCTGTCAAGCCCACTAGATAGAAACAGATTGTACAGTAGGAAAGTGTTTCTGTGCATATCAGACTGGAAATCTAGGTGCCTTTATTTTTTCCCAACCAATTATCTGCATTTTTCAATCTCTATTCTATTCTCGCTCCATATTTGAAGATATATTAAAATAATCCTGAAATCTCATGTTTTATCAAGTATATATATTTTAAAGGGCACCCATTTTTTACTATATTGTATTTAGATAATTCAAAAACTATAAAGGAAAAAAAAATTACTATCCTGATCTAAGCTCTCAGCATGCTCTATATTTCCTTCAAGTATCTGTTTTTTATACCTGCAGACACACATACTAGCACTCTTCCATATTTATTACACATATGTATTATTATCACATGCACTGTCATAATATCTTACTGTTTATGAACATGATGAAATTTTAGCATTATGGAATTCTTACTGGTGAGCAAGAATTACAAAATGATCTGTGCATATAGCAGTAAGAAATTCACAAAACCCTGTGTTGAACACATTGAATTAAAACCAGTTTGGTCTAGAACCCAGGTAAAAATAGGTACTAAATCTCTCGTTGATGCACAGTTTTTACATGTGCAACTTTTGTTGAGGGTAATTTTCCACAAGAAAATGCATAGGAAGCAGTGCTCTTTTGTAAAGCCTTCTCCCTGATGTTGGAGAAGCTAGTCCTTTGCATTGTTTCAACAATCACATGAAGATGAAATGTCTTCTCAGAGAAGTAACTGCCAGCCACTAGGGAACCAGAGAAAAAAACAAAGGTCTAGTGTTAGTCTGAAAATGCTACCTTGAACAACAGTTTTTCTCAATCATCAAATTTTGATATTGATTCTTTCTTGAGGTAAAATCTACCATTGGATATAATGCCATGTGGTTGTTTTGCCTTTGTTACATCAAATCTCTTATGTAGAACATGTATCAAACCTAATAATGGCAATAAATGCGTATAGCTTTCAGCTGTAGCATTGTGGCATAACTGATTTTAGCCTCTCAAAGGGGCAATGGAATGTGTTACATAAGAGCAGAGCAAGTTGAGAGAGATTTTATCAACCTACAGACAACTCACTTTCTCCTTCAAGAAGGGTCTACCTAAAGTATAGAGGGAAGAATCAGTGAAATGAGAATTACAAGTCAAGTTAGCCAGATATTTTGACCTAACTTCTCAATACTTGCCTACCAGGTAGTAAAAGCATCAAAGGTTGTGCCTCTTCTGTGCTTGGAGCTGGAAAGGAAGGCATAAGGGAGACTCTTGTTCTGATAGCCAAATATGAGCCCTGCTTTGTTATTTCTTTGTTGGTGTTTATGGCTAGAATGTAGACAGACTGACAATTTGAAGAACCAGCAAAGCATATATTCACCACATGTCATGAATTATAAGAATTATTCTGAAAAGACCTCAAAGTAATTACATCTCTTGCTAAGACAATTCATGTTAAATTCATATATATTACACTAAAGTACTTTATCAGCAAATGAAAAAGTGGAGAGCTAGTAGAAAGAGAGTATTACTCTGCAAACATTCCACTTCCAAGAAGAAAAACATCGTTATTAGCAGTTTGTAAGCTACCCATCCTGGTAGTTAAAGCTGCTATTTATATTGTGCTTAATATTTTACTAAGCTTCTTCATATGAGTGAGATACTGTTGCTTTCCACTTTATAGATGAGATAATCAATAAGGAAGAAGCAGACCTAAAGGAACATAAATGATACCCTAGACATTAGGCCTGAGAACAAGCAGGCTCCAAACCCAGGCATGATAGAGGCTGCCATGGCATGTGGAACCGAGGATGGTGGGCAGTGAGTGAGACCACTTTATCTTGCTCATCCTACATCTCCCTAATGGTGTACATGGCCCACACTCCCTGTCTTGGGGGCCCAGGTCTTTCCTCTGGCAGCAGGAACATAGAGCAACTCCAGCCTCCTGCAAGTAACATCTTCAATTCTTAGCCGTAACTCTGAATGTGGCCTATGAAAGATGATTTTGGAGATATCTGTGTGGTATGAGAAAGATGCTATCATGAATAAACCTCTTGAAAGTTGAAGACTAACTAAAATGGTTTCCAAAACTAGACTCAAGCCTTTAAAGTTAACATTTCTTCTTTGTTCTTTGTTCTTGAGGAATGAATATTCCCCAAGAAAATGGAATTTAGGAATAAAAGAGCCAAGAAAATATCTTCATTCTCAGGAATCTGTGAGGAATATCTATTCCTCGGTTTCTAAATGTTAATAGGTAACTCTTCCCCGTGTCCCTGTGCTTTTAATATGAAGGAGAGTAGTGTCCAGCAAATCATCTGCTATTGGCCTCAATGGGCACTCCTTCCAGATACTTATAATACACTATGATAATTCAGTGAGAGTCAGTAAGGTAGGGCAGCCTAAGGATATTGTAAACTGCAAACTTGACACTGTAAAAAGGGGGTGGGAGGACAAAAATATCAGAAATACTTTTTTTTTCTGGCAGGCTTTCAGCTCCAAAATGGGGCTAATTCTACCTTTTGAAAGAAGATAATTTCAATGTTTCTTTTTTCAAGAACACATAATTGAAGTTATTTTCCCTCTGAGAGAAGGAACTCTTGTACATCATTACAAATGGACAAGAAAAATGAGCAGCTCTGGTACCCAGAGTGATAAGAGTATTCATTATCATGTAATCTTTCAGAATATCTTGGCTGCCTTTTCCCGGTGTTTTATCTGTCTGGTCTGTGCTTTTCTGCTAAGGTTCAGATTTGTACCAAGTTGAAGTTACCTTGCACTGTGTCGCAAGGAAATCGGCAGCGGGTAAGGACTTAAGGGATAAAAATGACCCACACTGAGGTCAACATCAGAGTAACTTGAGAGGCGAGCATCATGATGTATAGCAGATAGCCCCTTGGTAATATGGATCCTTAGCACGTATATTTAGTTAGTTAACTTGCTATTACAAAGGTGTCAGGTGGTGTTTCCTGTGAGTCTTCACTGTGGATACCTTCGTGCAGGCTGTTTACTGTGCTGCTTTTTCTCCTGGGAGGCATGAATTCTCCTGTTCCTCTCAAGGAGAAGTGGTGGTAAGAGAGTGTGGTTCATCTTCGCATGTCTTGAGTCCACACTCCATGTGGATTGAAAGTTCAGTAGGCTGTGGAAACCCTGAGACCTACTGCTGCTTACTCAAATTCAGAATGCTGAATGGAGTTCTAGGGTGTTGCAGGGGATGCTGACAAGTGGCTTAAATCTTTCTGCAAATGGAAATCTCTGTAATAATGAGGTTTCTACTTAACTCAGCGTGTATCTGTTTTTACAGACAACAAAGTAGCCATAAATATGAATATCTGTGATTTCACAATAAAATCTGAAGTGAACTTGTGCCCTGCATGTTATAGACACAAACGTGATAGAACAGAATCTCAGCATCTTTGGAAACTTCAATTTTGCATAAAGATACTGAGGCTCAGGGAATAGATTTGAGTTGCTCAAAATTACTGGACAAGTTCAAAGCAGAGATAAAATTAGAAAAATAGGTGTTCTGTTCTTATTGTACATGTGTATTAACAAAAACCATACAAAACATTTCAAATACCAGAAAGTTTTATATGAATATGATGAATGTATTTATTTGTGTTATTCTTAATCTGGAAGAACATTCTTACCAAAAGTCTGTCCTTGTGTGAGTTTTGTGCACAAAAAAAAAAAAAAAAGTCCTTATTTTTGCACGGTCTTACCTTAACTTACCAGAGTCTAGATTCATACTTGCCTATAGTTTTCCTATTAAACCTTCCCAGGGATAATAGTCAAGTGGTCCCTAGCTGGAAAAATGTACTTGACAGAGAAGAACCAGATACAGATATTTGGACATTTCCTCATTTCTGACTTTCTTGTGTATATAAGGGGAAAAAATACATATTGTATGTATAATTCATAAAACTCTTCATTTTAGGAAAAGGAAACTATGTAAAGACCAAAAACTGTTCTTCTATCGCTTTCAACCATTAACCTTTGGAAATATTTGTTTTCCATCTCCCTTCTGTAACAAATGAGACAGGTTCAACTTGATCAGAGCTTAGCTCTCCCTAGGGCAAATGACTGACTATTCCTGCTCTGACTATTCGCTGCAGAGAGAATGGGAAATGTAACTTAGATGTATGCTAAGGAAGAGATTTGGTGAGCAGTTGTTAGTCTCTACTTTTGTTTATGAATTGCTGACTTAGATTTAGAGATGATAGCTCTGACCTTGCTACCTGAGTTTATATTCAAAAAGGAGCAAATAATATGCCCAAAGAATAAGTTGTACTAACTCTTTGAGGGTTACACTATAACTAGAAGCAGGAACTATCAGGTTTTCTTTAATTATTGTTGATTTAATTTAAAACAGTTAGGGACTCCCTGGTTACACAGAGAGTGTCGATACTATCAAGCCATCTTTTGTAAGTCTCCATACTATCAAGCCATCTTTTGCCACTGCTGCATGAGTTCAGTTCCCTGCAAGGGAGCTAATTCACATGGCACAGCAGACCTGTCTCGCCTGATCCTCCCCTCAGCAGTGTATTTCACTAAATCTGCCTGTTCTGCTCCCCATTCTGTCTCTGGTGAATCCTCTCTCCATCCACCCTGTACCTCTGGCCTACACCCCCGTTGTTGCATGCAAATAAAAATTTAATCTGTAAAAATTAAATTAAAACAGTTCCATTCGTATTTTTCCCCTAATCTTTCAAGTAGTTTTTTTTTTAAAGATTTATTTATTTATACACACCGTACTGGGGTACAGGCCAGAGGAACAGGGGAAGTAAAATGATTCATCAGAGACAGAGTGGGGAGCAGAACAGGCAAATCAACGAAATACGCTACTTAGGGGAGCAGCAGGCGAGACAGGAGAGGTCTACTGTGCCATGCGGGTCACCTCCAGGACTGGGGATCGAACTCACACTGAAGGCTGCAGCTAGTTGCAATGATGTGTCCTAACCCGTAGTGCCACCAGGGAGGGCCTCAAGTACTTCTTTTATACAAAATTTGTCAAATGGAGCATGGAAATTGGAGTCAGAAGACCACCCCACCTTTTGGACTCAAGTTCTTCATAATTTCTGGCCTGGGAAGGGAGTTATGTAATCATTTTCCCAGCTTCATCTATAATATTGTCACCTGCACTGGGATTTTCTCTTTCAAGAATCAGGTTGGATGATCCAAAGGCCCTTTGTTATTTTGCTTTGTACTTATGCTGTACATGAGATGTAAGCCATACCTTTTTTAATTCTCCCAAACTTAGTGAAGTAAAATTTGAAGGCCCACTTTTAGAAGGGAATCGGAAATAATTAAAAAATCCTGAGTTCCTAAAGATCCCATAAGCGTCATAGTTAAATCTCTCTCCATCCTGAAAGCCAATGCCACATGATTTTTGGTGACAAAAAATATTATGCTCTGAACTTCCATCCTACTACATTCTCAACAACTCTTATCCACTCTCCACCCTTAGGTTATTTTGTGTATCTGATTAGCTCACTCCTTTGCTAAAAATCCCTACTACGTTTCTATTGTGTCTGTGTCTTTAGATATGTCCCTTATGGTCTGTGAACCTCCTGGAGCTGTAAGAAAATTGCTGGTTCATTTTTATGGACATCATTCTCTGCTCATAGGGAGTTTAACTCATAAGTTTTCAGAACTTCCCATGGTTTCACACAATGCCTGCAGGTTTCTCTACAACAGAGATACCCTAAGCCACTCAGTTTGGCGTATATAACTGACTGACTCTTCTTATCTCTGGCCTCTCCTGCCTCTAAAAAGCAAGCCACTTGCAGTTGTACACACCCACACACCCACACACACACACACGACTGCTTCTCACTTAGGGCCTGTTGCTCTCCTCACGGTCTCCAGCTTGACCTGGGATAGAAGTCCAATCCAATGCCAGGGTTTGGTAGTATTCAGAATGTCTTTATCATTTGAATTTATTACATTTTCAAAAGTTTTACTTCAAGGATTATAGATAGAAGTGGAATTATGTGATAGAAATAAATATAAACTTAGAATTTGGAAGCCTTGCTAGGATTTCAAACAGAGAAATAATCCCCTTTCACAGTGGGGAATTTTCAGGCTTTCCCCTTTTCTGTATGTAGATCTGCAGATAATTTTTTTTTAACTGACAACAATGAACCCACAATTTAAAATATCCTACAGCCAGATCTGTTCATTTGATAATATGTCTGGATCATTTTTCATACTTTCATATGTAGATTTATTGTGTATACTTTTAAAGTCTGTCCATTGCATGTTGCATGATTCTACTACTGCATATTTAGGTGGTCCCTTATCAATGGATGGATAGATAAGTCATTACTTTTTGTTCCATCTGTCAAATATATACCCTATGATCAGCATTGGTTATTTAATTTTATATTCATTTTATGAGTATTTCTGTATAATTTTCTAGAAGTATTAATATCAACAAATAGTAAATTTCATAATGATAGCATAGATTCCATTGTGTTTTGTATCCTTAATCACTTCTACACTCATTATACTCCAATCTTCTCAAAGGCAAATATTTGTCTAATACATCTATGTGACCCTCTCTGATGCTTGCAGAAGGTATATAAAACTGATACTATAAAATGAGCATATAAACTAATCATCAATGATTAGTGAATGATTCAATAGCCCTTTTATACCTCACTCCAACCCTCTAGGGCCTGTGTTTGTAGTTTAGAGAGACTCTAAACTTAACATTTAATGTTTATTGAATAAGATATCTAAGGTTGTATCTTGTCTTAAATTTATCATAACTAGCCCCTCCATGATCTTTTTTGAACAAATTTCTTGACTGGGCAATGAATATATTTAGATAATGATTCTTCAGATTCCAGGATTCTGCTCTATTTACGTCTCTCTCATCTGTCACAAGCCATAGTTTGTTGACTGCTTTCTGATCTCAAATCCAAACTTTGTAGCAAGGAAATAAAATCCCAGAGGTAATATTAGTGACCAACAAAGCAGATTCCTTCCCTTTTCAGTTTTCTATATGTCTTACAATAACATTCTATGCCTTTTCTAAAATCTATAAATGGAAGATAAGTTTGGTGAAAGTGCCAACCAACCATGCCACATCTATTTACAAGGTATTTCATATAAAAAAATTAACACCCATCTTGAAGTTACTGAAATAAATGTAGAGATAAAACATTTTTACTTTATTGGATTTCATGGAGTTCTTTAGTTTAGTGAAAATAACCACTGAATGAACATGCAGTTTATTACACTGATTCTTGTTAACTATTCATAGAAGAAATAAACTTTTGGTCAGTGAATTTAAGACTACATGAACATCAAGAATGAGAATATCCATTCTCATTTCAGTCCACTAGCCATAGTGGATACTGGCATCATTTCTAAACCTTTTATAACAGACTTACAGTTTGATAATGACTGAAAATGTTTGAGCGTGATATTGGCAGTGATCAAAGTTATAATATAGGCAACAGAAAATATTGGGTTGGATTGTGAGAAAGTCATGATGCTTGAAAAACAGAAAAAATATATAATTTACAACAATCCAGTGCAAAAAAAAAAAAAAAAGAAACAAAAAAACAGTCATCTGTTCTTTCTTCCTTTACATACTTTGGAGTTTTGGTTGATCACCTCAAGTACTCTTCTACCTAACAGTTCACCCCCTGTGGTGGTATAATTATGGTTTATCCACCTATTTAAGCCCTGGTCCAATGTCATGATACAGACTAACCTTCCCCATTCCACATCTAGCTGTATACAGTGCTTGAAGAAAAAAATCATTCAACTTTTGAAATACAATTCACTTTCTCACCCCTTCTACCAAATCAGATGTATTTCATTTTTATCTCAAATGGTATATGTAGTCCAGAAAGGTAGGAGTTCCTTATGCCACATACTAAGAGCTGGTATGTTTCTGCCCCTTTGGGTGAATAATCCCAGTCTGCCTCTCCCCTAGAATTCTTTCTCTCAGTCTACTTTTATACCCTGATTGCACCCTTTCTGCCATTGTTTTACCTTTAATTATTAATGTGCCTACATCCCCCACTTGACTATAAACTCCAGAAGGAGGAAAACTTAATTTATTCATCTTTTTGATAAATATACATCTTATACATGATTGCTTAGCAATTGTTAAGTGAAATGGAGTCCCACTGTTATAAATATGGATTTCCAAACCTGCTAGATGTCTCATCATAAGGCAAGTGAATAAACTAGTGTGTTCAAGGTCAGACACAGAATAACTAATAAAACTGATTTTAAAATCATTGTCTCCTATCAGACAAGTATTGTTCTTTTTCCTCTACAATGTAAACACTATTTGATTATCTTTGTTGATACCTAGATTGTACTTACAGGGCTATGTTTTCTACCTTTCAGGGTGGACAAACAGGATCAATGGGGCCTCCAGCTGTCACCCCCTCTTTCCGCCCTGAAGATGAACTTGAACATCTGACCAAAAAGATGTTGTATGACATGGAAAATCCACCTACTGATGAATATTTTGGTAAGTAGTTTCTAGAGTTGACTTCTCAAGGAAATGGCCTACTCTATTTTCCTTCATTGATAATTAGGAGTATTATCAAGTGCAGTGATAAAGGACTTGATTTGACTCTGGATGCATTGGAGTTGGTATGAATGCTTAGATTGAGCACTTCTGGCAACTACATTATGAGACTGACGTAAATGTGGTATCTGTCTAACATGTATGGAAATGGCAGTGGTACTAATCAATTTCTTGAGATACAAATTTTATTTTAAAACTTAACTTTTGACAATTTATTAGCATGAAGCAGAAATTGGGTTTCTATATGTGTTCAAATTTCTCACTGTGTCTAAATATTCATGAGCATGACTTGGAATTGAGGATAGTCTAAACTGCTGTCTCAATTCTTTCCCTATCTGACTTAAGTTGTTCCTTTTGTGTTTTTTTTTTTTTTCAAAATTCTTCCCCACCCCCTTAAAATCTGTGGATAATAATGAACAAGTTAATCATCTTGACCGCCCATTAGTATAATGTGAATTTGTGAATTTTATGCCAATAGTGAGTTGCTAAGGATATATAACCAGTCTTCAGAATAATTAATAAATCAAAACAATAATAACCAGTCTAAGCAAAAAGTGATAAGAGACATGAGAGCTTTAGGTCAAATGTTCAGCAGGAATGTCGGGAATGTTTAATAAAAGAATTGGTGACACTTAATCCTGGGTCCTTTAAAGAAGGGCCTCTCAAATCTCCTGTAATGAAAAGCTGTCTCCTCCTGATTTTTGTTAGAGACCAGTGAGATATAAAGCAACTACTAAGAAATGAAATTTAGAAATCCAAAATGGAAGACCAACTCTCATCATTACTAAATTTCACAGTGATAAACCATTCTGTTAAATTGCTATAATACTTCAAAATACTGTTGATACTTGTCTCTAGGCAAGGTGATAAGCATTCCTTGATCAGACATCCATGTGGAAACTACACTGAGTAACAGACATACCGAGAATAGATATTGTGTCATGAAGTTGGTGAAGACAAAGGGACAGTAGTGGAAATTGCACATCTTCCTTTTTCAAATTTTCCCACTTGGGAAAATACTGGCCTAAAAGCACTGAAGATGGACTGGCAGGCATTAGAATATAAAACAGTTTGGAATTTATTTGCAAGCAAGTGGCTGTGAGGCTTAAAGACACAATAGTGGGAATACAAATGTCTAGCTCTCGTCCCTTCTCTGCCCTGGACTGGCTGAGCAATATTAGGGTATTTTCTCACAGCCTGAGCCTCTTTGTTTCTTACCAAAAGCATAGAGCAAATGTTTTAGCATTTATCTCAGTGCCAGTAAGTTCACTATAGGAAAAGCATTAATCCAAATAAGTTTAATGATTAAGTTAAAAGCTAGGCATAAATTGGTAGAGATTAACACAAATACATAAATAGCAAGAAAAAAGTCACTAGTTATAATAAAATATGTATGCCATGTTCTTCTTGTTAGTGAGGGAGGAAAGTTAACATGGAGTCTAAGATATAATTTAAAAAGTTCAAAACATGTTAATAGTGAAAAATATGGTATCTATATTAAGGTATGTTAAAATTAATATGTATGTGTGCTTCAAATATCACAGCCACATAGTTAATAACTATAAAGAAAAGTGAGCATAAGGAATAATTGTGCTAATCAGTACATGTAAAGCACTCTGGGAAACACATAAATTAAATATTTTTGCTTTCAAGAACTGTTGCTAGGTTTACTACTTACTAGCCTGGACTTGAACCTGTAACTCTAAACTTCATTTTTTTGCTTTATCTATAATATGAAAATAATAGCTAGCATATACTGTTAACTGTGAGTATTGAATAAAATATTTATAGGAAGCACATAGCCAATTTCTTGGCTTATAGAATATGCTCAATAATCAGTTACCCCATGCTCTTGGGGGTTGCAATTTATTTCAGAAAACAAGACATACTCATTAGAAATCCATTAATAATATTTTATTTAAATTTAAGTTTCTAGCAAAAATAGAACATATGTCACCAACTAATAAGTAATCATTGCCAGATGAGGATTATTAGCCATCAGACAGAATTTGGAATCACAAATAATCTTTCTTAAGCACAGTACTATTTTATGTACTTTATAGAAATTTTAAAAATTGTATCCTTACAGAAATAAATGTGAAATAAATATTAATATTATTTCTAGTGTAGGAAATTAAGGCATAGAAGTATGAAATAACGTGTCCAATATTAACAACTGGTAAACCACAGGATTAAATTGGAATCCATACTCCAGGTCTATACATTTTTCTTCAATTCTCAGATCTTGGACCACAGCTTTATTGAGATGTAAGAGGTATACAAAAAGCTCCACCTGGTTAATATATGTAATTTGGTGGGTTTAGACTTCTGTAACTACTTTTATTACCATTATCTTGCTGAAGATAGTACTAACATATTCATCACCTCCGAAAACTGAGACTGGATATTAAGGGAACATTTTATGGAGGTGATAATGACATGGAAAATTAAAGATGGCTGTTCTTTTCTATGTAGGTAGAATGAACAAAAGGTGAACTGAGACCAGGATTGTTCAAGGAACATTTGTATGGAAAACATTTATCAGTTGCCTGTGAGGTACAGCCTAGTCTCTAGGTGTTGGAGTTACCTGGAGACAGGCAGACATGTATCTTGCATTTAAACATTTTTATAGTCTAACAGTGGATGCGGACAGTTGTGGTGTTTAGTCATAACACAGAAAGTGACAAGCGACTTAGTTAAGGTTCAAACAAGGTTCTTTGAGAATGTAGAAAAAGATGAAAGACATTTCCAGGCAGGGACAGAAATGTGTGTATGGAATTGTTAGCCTTTGAGTAAATCTTTCAAAGTAAGCTAACAGAGACTTGGCAGTGGGAAGACAATAATGAAGGGAGGTCATTTGTAATGAGGTGAATTTTAATATAAAATGGAATGGAAATTATGTGACTGAAACACCCATTTTGGATGGAGCAAATATTGGGAAATAAGTTTGGAGAAGTAGGTCAAGACCAACCGGAACTAGGGCTCTTAATGTCTGAACAAAGGCTAAGGACTTTACATTATATAATGAGACTTTGTGCATTGAAATCAAATGCTGTGAGAGCTGTTCCATCCACTGTGGTCACAAATATGACTCCATAGTCAGAATACCATACTTTGAATGCAAAATCTACTTACAAGGTAAAAGCAGGAAGCAAAGGACAACAGAGCTATCTTTTACTAACCCATTCTTTAACTATTTCCTAACTGCATTCTCCATGCCTACCACTTTACAGGGTGTTAGTGACATCCAGGTGCAGAGGTTGTGCTGTCACAGAGTTTCCAAGTTCCTGAGAAGGACAGGAGAGAGGCATTGATATATGAGATGTCAGTGTAAATAACAACATTGTTTCAGGTCAACCTGAGGTGTGATAAGAGCATAGAAAACACACTGCAGCCTCCAGGTGAGGAGAGTACATATCAGTGTTTGCATCTAGAAGGCTTGACCCTGGAGAAATGGTTGACAATCAACTCTTGTTCCTAATAGAATAGTACCTTACTTCCCTTCTAGACTGGACATAGATTGCCAAATACAACCCTAAAGTAATATCTTTTGCATTACTACTCTTACTCTCTTTTTCCATCAATTTGCCATAATGTTAGAATTTTCATTGATACTATAACTGATTTGCTGAGGTATACTTTAATGTCAAAGAGAGTAAGAGGACACAAAATACAGATAAATGGAGCAGGTTCCCCTATGGTCACATCGCTTTCTGTCTATGTAGTCCTTTCTTCTTTTTCTCTTCAATGGAATGATTATCTCATGTATTTAATATTTTGTTGTCATGAAACTGTTCTCAGCATTTTAAACAGTTTTTCTTTATAATTAAAGAACTAATTACAGTATGTCTAAAAGTATTGGGAAATATGTGAAAAGATCACCTCAGAGATGAACTAAATACAAAGCAGGAAATATGTTCTTACAATGGAAGTATCTGATAGAAACCTCCTTAATACAAGTGATGGATTTTTTTTTTTAGATTTATTTATTTGTGCACACAGAACTGGGGTACAAGCCAGAGGGCAGGGGCAGTGAGAGGCTTCATCTGAGACAGAGTGAGGAGCAGAACAGGCAGGTTGACGAAGTACACTGCTGAGGGGAGCAGGGGGCAAGACAGGCAAGGTCTGCTGTACCATGTCGATCACCTCTGGGGCTGGGGATCAAACTCACACTGAAGCAGCCACAGCTTGGCTTAGCTTCACAGGGCAGTCCTCCAACCCACTGCACCACCAGGGAAGGCCCAAAAGGATGAATTTTAACATTACCAATAATGGGACAAACTGACATTTGACCACTGATGTAATAGGAGGTACATTGGTATACAACATCACCTATGTTTTGCTAAACATTTAAACTGACTCAACCATTAGGAAATAGACAACTCTAGATATTGTAACATTCTTCAAGATACCCTCCTGGATGCTTCAAAAAAATGGCAATGTCATAAGAGACTATTCAAAGCAAAGACAAAGTAAAGAGCCATGTCATTCAAATGCAAGGGATGGATCTTGATAGGATTCTGGATCCGAAGTGGGGGGGGGGGTGGAGAGAATCAGTAAAGTATTTGTGGTGAGGTTGGAGAAAATTGAATATGAAAACTGTATTAAATAATACATCAGTGTGAATTTCTTGAATATAGCAATAGCATTGTAATCATGTTGAATAATATCTTTGTTTTTAGGAGCAATATGTTGAAGTATTTTGGGCAATGATTCCATCATAACTACAACTTACTTTTTTTTTATTACAAAAGTTTATTTTTACATCATTTTGTATATATTTTTTTCCCATCTCAATTGTAATGCCCGTGGGTTTCCCATCACCAAGTCACCCATGTGCCATCACCATAATCCCGTGCATTTCCCTCCCCCCTCCATTTTTGATCCCATTCCCCACTCCACCCCCTCAAAATGTCTCTGGTATATGGTTGTTCATTATTTTTGTTATTTTCTCGCCTGGTCCATTATACTCCTGCTATGAGTGAAACCATCCGGTATTTTTCTTTCTCTTTCTGGCTTATCTCACTAAGCATGATCTTTTCCAGCTCCATCCAAGTAACTGCAGGATGGATGGGTAGGTGGATGGGTGGGTACATGGAAAGTGAGTGGGCAAATAGATATTTTCCTAGTTGGGAGGAAAGAGTCCTTTTCACTTCTGAAATCATGATCTTTAAGTAAGAGACCACCCAGAGCTATAACTTTTTTAGCCTAAACTCCAATGTCACTGACAATATATTTTTAGCTATCATTAACTCCTGAGTTAACTGATGTTACACTAACCATAAGCTTTTTTGCCATGACTGAAATACATACTTCAGAAAAGTGGCACATCTAGTACCTCTCTGTCAACTGTGGTAGCTGAATATAGCCCTTTTGTTCACCTCGAGAGAAGGCAAAAATCAGCAATAACTATTAGCTCATCTTATTTTCTCATGTCAGACCTTGATAAAATATTTCAAGAAGGAACCTTCAAGTGAATCACAAGTGGGTCTTTTTTTTTTTTTTTTTTAGTGATCTCTTTTGAAATGATACTATGAGTGTCTCCATGTCATCACTCTTACATTTTTATCAAAAATTGTGTTGCTTTATAGTAGCAAGTAAATACCCCATTTAATGAGCCATAACGCACCAATTCGATAACTATTTTTAAAGGGGATATGAAACCTTTCCATTTGCAGTGTTGTTGTTGGGTGGTCAAAAACAAATGAAGAAACACAAACTATCACCTAATACAGCAAAGAGAAGAAACTTAAAGTTAAAAGTAGAAAAAAAAAACCTCACCAAATTCAGTTCATCAGACATTTGTTTAATCTGTGTCATCTGCCACATGACTGCTGCCTTGTTTCATCTGTTTGCATCTTGGTGAAACTTGTTTCCCTAGTCAAGAGAAAGATATATTTATACTAGAGGGAACTCTGAGTTTCAGGAATAAACAAATAGAAAAAACAATCGGAGGTATTTATATATATATATATAATGTCTTATCTACCTATATCTATATATGTGTACACACACATACATACATACATATATACATACATACATACACACACATACATACATATATATATATATATAATTTAGGGTAAATATCAGAATTTAAAATAGGAGAGGGTAAAATTTTAAAATTAGCTATTAAAATGAACGGGGTGGGGAAAAATAAACAGGGGAGAAAGAAAGATATCATTACTGGGAAGATATCAAACCTGGGAGGCTTATAGAGCTTGTGGTCAGCATTGGAGTTTATATTTCATTTTTCTTTGCGGGGGCAATAGGGAAGATAAAAGGGATGTAACAGGGCAACCCAGTTGGGTAGCCTGACTGTGGCCTTCACCTGTGCGCTTAAGATTCAAGTGCATATGCATACATGAAAAAAGGTTCAGGGGTGCCTCTCTCTCCCTGCTCTATAGCAAGGACAGTTGAGTTTTATATTCTAGATAGCCTTGAGATGTATCTTTGAATTTACTCAGGAGTTTTACATGTAACACCTAGAGTCTTAAGTTCTTGATTCCATACATTAAAAGAAAAAGCACGTTTGCATGTCCACATGTCTTTGCCTGTGACCATGGCAAGAGTTTGTGAAGAATGTTGGTGTCTAGGTGTGAAGATTCTATGGGACATAGCACCAGTGAGGTATCGGTGATATGGAATGGATGCTGCAGTGTATCTGAGGAAGGATGGGGAATATTTACAAGTTTATTTTTATTCAGGAAGCTGTAATTATCTCCGCATTGTTTACATGGTGTTGTTTTATCCCTTCTTTTTAAAATACTGAAGTGTGTGAGTCTTAAAATTACTTAGTGAGCTATTTGAAGAATCCCTGTCTTCAGATCAGTGTTAGGTAAGTTCTCATAATCAAACTTGGCATTTATCTGAGAATGTTTTGCTTATCTGTGAGTATTGTTAGTGAAGTATATTGAGAAATTTTGTATAAAGACAGAATTTTGTTGTAGGAGAACTAGGCTTTACTGCTTGTTCAGAAGTGCAAAATAAAAAATAGTGGGGAACTGATATACAGTCTAATGCATGTGCTGCTGATAAAACTGGCTTACCATGCTTGGTGCTATGTACTTTTCAATTGCAAGCAATTCAGAGGCCCAGTGAATGTTCATGAGTGCCCCCCAAACAGGGATGTAGTTCATTTTTCCCCTCGACTTATAAATAGAATCAGTAAGCAGGCATGCTTAGAAGATTTGGACTAATTTGCTTGGGAAACCACACTTTAGATTGGAAGGTATAGAGAAGAGAAAACCTAGAACCCTCACTGATATTGGAGGATTCCCATATAGAGTCAAAGTAAAAGTGAATATTCATTACACCAAAGGTAGCAAGAAAGGTAAATGAAGGGAAGCTAGCAAAACTCATTTAGTATAGTGAAAAACTTTTTTTACAGAAGCAAGTACTTAGAAGAGTCCAGATCAAAGCCCAGAAGTAGAGATTGCTATTCTAGCATATCATAGACAGCACAATTCCAGTTTGAAAGTACTGTCCAACTCTGGTATGCAGGAAACTAAGTATCTAAACTTGCCTGAAAATCAACCTAGTCTATGTTTACAATTTCTTTTTTTCTTTTTTCTTTTTTTTTAAGATTTATTTATTTATTAATACAGAACTGGGGTATAGGCCAGAGGTGCAGAGGGGTGAGAGGATTCATCAGAGACCAAGTGGGAAACAGAACAGGCAGATCAACAAAGTACACTGCTGAGGGGAGCAGTGGGAGAGACAGGAGAGGTCTACTGCACCACGTGGTCACCTCCCAGCCAGGGACTGAACTCACACTGAAGTGGCCATAGCTTGCTTGCAGTGATGCACCTTAACGCACTGCATCACCAGGGATGGCCTGTTTACAATTTCTAATTCAACTTTAGATTATCATCATTCTTACATGATTATAATTGACATTTATATCACACTTTGCAAGGCAGTTTAATGCCTCCAGTGTCATTTGATCATCATCTGTATGTCTGTCCATTTAGCGTGTGAAACACAGGCTCTGAGTGATTAAGGGACTGTCCCTTTCTGTGCCCTCCACCACATATGGCAGGCAGAGATTGTGTAATGGCAGAATTGCACTGGGTCCCAGTGAATGAATGTAGCTCCTTTTCTCTTTCCACCCTCATGTTTTCTTAGCATGTTCTTGATCATGGACTCTAAGATCAATTAACCTAACACTTTGCTTTAACTTTTTCATGAGTATTAGCAACAGTGTGAATACCTGAAAAGTGTTTAGAGGGTCTGACAGGTCTAAGTGATAACTATTTCATTGTTTTTATTTTGTATAAAAAAAATTGTTTTCAAAGAATTCTACCATTTGCAAACTGAGAAATGACTCGATAGATAAGTCCTTTAGTATAGATAAAACCTGAAGCCTAAAGAACTTTATTTACACAGAAAAGGTGACCTAATTAATTTAAAAAAGGAAGAAAAATTTTAAAATGTGTGGTTTTGAAAAAATATTCTATTGATTAGAGAAAAAATGGATGTCTAGCTTTTTTTTTTAATAGATTTTTGTTTAAGGTATCTGTGGGTCAAGAGAATGCCTTCTAGTTAATGAGATATAGTAAATATATTTCCTTTTGTGGTAGTGATTTCTGGTAAAATGTTTGCTGCAGGCAATCTATGTTTACAGTACTAAATAAATAATCCCAAGCTTTTGTTGTGTTCCATCTTAGCACATGTTAATTTTTAATTAATTTGACTATATAATGTGTTTTTAAATATTGATTTAGAAACCTAGATTTATGGTATTATAAAAAAAGAATGTAATTTTAAACTTATCTAGGACAATCACTTATTTTCCAGAAAACTGAAGCACAAATGACTCACTCAAGGTCAAACAGATGGGAGTGTTTTGAACTCTATGGCCAGAATTTTGTTTCTGAGCAAAGGGAAGAAATTGGTTTCTGATAAAGGGAATAGGAATGGTGGGGATATTCACCAAAGAAAGTAGAAGATTCAAATATGAGAGAACTCTTTTACTCATTTCATTAAATTACTTTTTTTTAATATTTATTGTTTATTGTCCCCACTAGAATCTATCTTAGATTGAAAGTAATAATTTTTAATTCACTGATGCATCTTCATCATTGCTCTCAGGGCAACACTTGATATGTAGAAGATATTTAGTAGCTGTTTAATTAATGAACATATAAATGAAAGTTGCAAACAGACTTTCATATCCCCTGTAACAAGACATGGTATGTATACATAAACTGTAGGCGGTAAATAATGTTTATCAGGTATTTATTTAGCATTCTGTGTTATCATAAAATGTTAGAGATATCTAGGAAAATCCTCTCATTTTTAGAAATGTTGAAAATGAATGAGTTATTTAGGTTTACAAATAACTTAATGACCTAATGACCATCATGGATTTAGCTCAGACTTTCTCATTCCTGGTTTTTTTGTTTGTTTTGTTTTGTTTTGTTGTTTTTGTTTTTTTAATCACCTTAGGCACTGGAAATGTTTGAGATGATGTAAGACATGGTTTCTTTACTCAATAAAGTGTAGCCAAAATTGGACCTAAAGCCTTGAAATTGGTCTTTTTTGCATATGTTTTTTTGTGAAAATTAAGGATTGAAATTTAGTCAAATGTGTAAGTTACATAGTTAAGATTCTCTATCTTAAGTTATGTCACATTTCCCACACCAAAGGGCCCCTTTGTAGCCCTTGGTTCCCAGGCAGTCTCTTACCTCCTCAGCTTCTTTCTGTTTCATCAAAATTGAGTGAGATGGACAGGGCATCATCACTTTGAAAGACATCCTCTAGCCCATGTTGAAGTATATTTTCTGTAACAGTTACAAATGATTTTAACTTAAACTTGACTCCTTTAAGACAATTACCACCAGGTGTTTCTTACTATTTATACAGGAAATGTATATAAACCCATTTCATTCAGTTACTTTGGGATCTTGTTATCATAGAATAAAAAAAAAGTGATATTTTTACTTCCTCTTTCCCTATTTGAACTTCTTGTATGACTTTCTCTTGTCTTATTTCTCTGGCAAGGACTTCCAGTATTATACTAAAGAGGAGTGGTGAGAGTGGGCATCCTTATCTTGTTCCTGATCTTAATGGAAAAGCCTTCAGCTTTTCAGTGTTGAGAATAATATTGGCTGTAAGTTTGTCATATGTGGCTTTTTTTATCTTAAGGCATGTTCCTTCTACCCCTAGAATTTCAAGGGCCTTTATCATAAATGGATGTTGAACTTTGCAGAAAGCTTTTTTCAGCATATTTTAATATGATCATGTGTTTGTTGTTGTTGTTGTTTTGCTGTTTGTTGATGTGTTAGATGACATTTATGATTTTCATATGTTGAATCATCCTTGTGCTCCTGGGTGAATCCCACTTGATCATGCTATATTATCTCTTTAATGCATTGTTGGATTCTGTTGGCTAAGATTTTGTTGAGGATTTTTGTGTTAGTGTTCATTAGGGAGATTAGCCTGTAGTTTTTTTTTTTTTTTTTGTGGTGTCTTTGTTTTTGTTATTAGTATAATATTGGCTTCATAAAAGGTATTTGGTAGTATTCCTTTTTCTATTTTTTGAAAGAGCTTGTGTAGGATAAGTACTAATGCATTTCTGAATGTTTGGTAGAATACAGTTGTGAAGCCATCTGGTCCTGAGCTTTTATTTCTGGGGAGTGACTTGATTACTGCTTCAATTTCACTGCATGCAATTGGTCTGTTTAGTTGTCCTAGTTCTTCCTTGTCTAGCTTTGGATGAATTTGTATATAGGTGTTTATAGCAGTCTCTGATTATTCTTTTTATTTCATCAGATGTGATTTCTCCTCTTTCATTTATGATTCTATTTAATCTGTGCTTTTTGTTTTTTGTTTTTTTTTTTTTTCATTTTTTCTTTAGGAGCCTGGCCAGAAGTTTGTCTATTTTATTTATTTTTTTCAAAGAACCAACTTCTGGTTTTGTTTATCTTTTGGATTTTTTTTTTTTAATTTCTAGTTCATTTATTTCTCCTTTGATTTGTATTATTTCCTTTCTTCTACTGGCTTTACAGTTTTTTGTTGTTGTTCTTTTTCTAGTTTACTAAGGTGTGAGATTAGGTTATTTCTTTGATTTCTTTCTTGATTTTTGATGTGGGCCTGTATTGCTATATATTTTCCTCTTATTACTGCTTTTGCTGCATCACATATATTCTGGAATTTGTTGTCTTCATTATAGTTTACCTCAAAGTATTTTCTAATTTCTTCTTTGACGTCCCCATTAGTCCAGAGGTCTTCCAGAAGAGTAGATTTCAGTCTTCATGAGGTGGCTGGATTCTTTGTTTTCTTTTCCTGATTTACTTCTATCTTGATGCCTTTATAATCCTAGAATATAGTTGGTATGACTTGATATTAGTGTATCTGTTATTGTTTGTCTTGTGGTCCAGTAATGATCAGTTTTGGGGAATGATCCATATGCACTTGAGAAAAATGTGTACTTGGATTTTTGGGGGGGTACTGTGACCTATAGATGTCTGGAGAACTCTAAAAACTCCACAGAAGAAAACTACTCAAAATAATCAACCAGTTCAGCAAAGTAGCCAGATACAAAATCAACACACAAAAATCAGTAGCTTTCCTATACACAAATAATCAACCTGAAGAAGAAATCAACAAAATCATCCCTTTTAAAATTGAAAACAAAACAAAAAAATTAAATATTGGGAATAAACCTCACAAAAGATGTGAAAGACATATACAGATTCAATGTTATTCTAATAAAAAATATCAATGGCATTCTTCAAAGAAATAGAACAAACACTGACAAAATTCGTATGGAACCACAGAAAACCAAGAATCGCCAAAATTTTACTGATGAAAACAAAGGAAAATGGAGGTCACTTAGAAACTTGAATCTATACTACAAAGCCATAGTAATTAATGCAGTGTGGTACTGGAACAAAAACAGGTACACAGACCAATGGAATTTAATAGAAAGCCCAGAAATAAACCCACATCTACATGGACAATTAATCTTTGACAAAGGAGCAATAACTATGCAATGGAACAAAGACGGTTTGTTTAACAAATGGTGCTAGGAAAACTGGACTAACATAAATTTAAAAAAAAGAAAGAAAGAAAGAAAGAAAGAAAGAAAGAAAGAAAGAAAAGAAAAGAAATTAGACCACTGCCTCTTACCATGCGCAAAAAATCAACTCAAAATGGATAAAATATTTGGGAATAAGACCTGAAACCATAAAATATATAGAAGAAAATATAAGTGAAACACTACAAGACCTACATCTCAACAAAATATTCAAAGTCTCTTCACCCAAAGCAAAGAAAATGAAGTAAAAGATAAACACATGGGACTACATCAAATTGAAAAGCTCTGCACAGCAGAAGAAACATTAACCAAGACAAAGAGATACTCTACTGACTAGGAAAAAAATCTTTGTTCCCCATACAAAAGACAAGGGACTGATCACAGAACTATACAAAGAACTCACTTGAATCAACAAAAGAAAATGAATAGCCCAGTAAAGAAATGGACAGAAGAACTTAAAAGACAATTATCCAAAGAGGAATGACCAACAGGTATATGGAAAAATGTTCAACATCTATTATAATCAGGGGATTATGCAAATGAAAACCATAATGAGATACCATCTCACACTAGTGAGAATAGCACATATCAAAAAAACTAATGACAACAAATGTTGGTGAGGATGCCATGAAAAGGGAACTCCTCTATGTTGCTGGTGGGAATGCAAACTGTTCCAACAACTCCACTATGGAAAGCTATATGGAGATGCCCCAGACTACTAAAAATGGAGCTATCATAGGACCCAGCAGTTCCACTTCTAGGAATATATCCATAGGGCACAAAAACAAAAACATTTATTCAAAAAGATACACACACCCCTATGCTTATTACAGCACTGCTTGCAATCTCAGTAACTCCTATAAACAATCCAAATTTGCAATAGGTAAATCCTGTAAACAACCCAAATGCCAAAAACTAATTGGATCAAGAAGAAATGGTGTGTGTGTGTGTGTGTGATAGAATATTACTCAGCAATCAAAAAAGATACTCATGCTATTTGCAGCAACATGGAGGATGGAGCCGTATTATGCTCAGTGAAATAAGTCAGAAGGATAAAGAAGGATAAAGAAAAATATTGAATGGTTTCACTTATAGGAGGAATTTAAGAGAACCTTATAAGACGGAGGGGGGAGTATATTTTTATTACATTACAAAACACAACAAAACAATAGCAAAACAAACAGACAAGTATAAACCAGAGAGATCTACAGGGGTGGGGGATGGAAAGCGATCAGAAGGAGGGAAGAATATGGGGGCGGGGCTAAGAGGATTATGGGACGGGGATTTGGAGAATAAACATTGGTATAAAATGAATAATATTGTAAATAGATCTATGAAAAATAAATACTAAAAAATACAAATTTTTCAACTTCACAATGAAACATGTGCCTAATAATTGTGAAGCAAGCTTGGTGTGTGGCAAAAGAAAATGTTTCAGCTTGTAGGTTGTCTATAGTTGTTTCCTAAGAGATAGCTAGAGTTGAGACCTAAACCTACAAGTGCTAATTATGCATTATCTGATCTGAAACAACATACGAATATTCATAACTGTGAACTCAACTCCCTTTCCCCTCCAAACCACATTCCTTCTACCCCCACCTGCACTTTCCCCACAACTTTCTCTAAAACACACAGATAATCATCTCCTTCCAGACTTTGAAGTCACATAGAATTGTCAGAAGACATAATTAAATGACTGTCAGCAAAGCCATTGTTTGAACATCTGTGGAGTTACATGGTAAGCATCTGTGGTACTTTTCATTGAATGGGCTCATTTGTCTACAAATATTTATTGAGTCATACACCATTCATTATAAGGTATACTAGGAAAGATAACTGAAATGAGGTAACATAATTGTTAAGGAAGAATACACTTTTAAATCTTCTAATATCAAAAGATATTATGGAGAATATGCTCATGACTGGCAGTAAGAAAGCCATTATTTTTTCATACAAATTCAGGAGTTGTGACTATTATCAGTTGACCTCTACCAGATAAAATGCCAGAATAGTCCAAATAGGTACACCCATTGTGGTAAGTAAAGACTGGTAGTTACTGTGCTATCTGTTATTAGAGTTCTCAGCAAAGATAGTTGAATGCTTTGAGAAAAAAAAAAAAAAAAGCATGCAGAAAGTGTCCAATACAAATAAAGTGGAAAGGCTCAGAAGCAAGCCCAAATTAATGGCTTTCTCAGTTCTTAACTTTAATACCAATCATGATGCATTAAGTTCTCCAGGAATCCTTAGAGCAAAGTTCTGATCCCAGCTTCATTTGGTTCTCTAACCACCCAACCTTCAATTTTTACTCATTCTAGACTTTACTCCATTCCTATATGGCACTTAAAATTCAAGCAAAAAGAACAAAAAGACTGTTGGAGTGACACATTCAGGGAGACTAAGAGCATACAATAAGCAGAAGATAATGAAACACAATTATTAACCTTTGCTGCCTTTTTAGTTCTCTCCTAAGAATGATACATTAGAATGATGGGGAAATTTGGGGAGCACTAAGTAGAATTCATTTATGTTAACAGCTTCTCAGTCTTCAAACAGACAGATACTTTCATAATTTATTACCATATGCCTAAACCATCTATAATATTACTTTTTGATATTTTTTAACTTTTTAACCTGCTTTATTATTACCTATGTAATAATATGCAGAATTTTGAGTGTTGAAGTTAGTTACTTATTTCCTTTCAAAAGACGTTACCTTAAATATCAACTTAAATTTTAAAATGTTCATCCATGAACCTTCTAATGTTCAAGAAAGTGAGAAATGTAGAGATGTCAATAGAAGAGAAATTGATTGAATATCGTGGTTAAATGATGTCCACAAGTTTAGCCACTGAGTTAAGTGACCTAATGTAAACAACTGGTTGTTTTTAAACACCAGAGAGTCATTACATTTTTCTGAGAGGCAGCGTGGTGCCATAAATATAAAGCCATTAAGCTTTAAAGATCAGATTTTGTTCCTAAAAGTGTGCTTTTGACTTGCTGTGATCTTAGGCCAGATGCGTTCTATAGGCCTCTTCTCTCAGAAGACTAGATTATATGATCTGTGGAATCCATTGACCTCTTAAGATTCATTTGTTTTAAACACTTTCTATATTCAACCACTATATAGTGAAAATGAGTATAGATGGGGAAATAGATGTCCTGTGTAGAATTACAAAATTGCTTACTTTAGAGTTCACAGAAGATTGGAAAATGAACTTGAAAATTTTATTTGTAAGACTGTTTTATGCTTCATGTAGTACTCTGCCCCATTTCTTAAGGTTTACGAGAAGGTTCACTCCATTTAAAATAGTTTTAAGTGTCAGTTAATAAAAATAAAGTTTTATTGTATTATAAGAAGTATTGTTTACTGGATACCATACCGAAATTGTTTAAGGATTTTTCTGGGTCATTGTTTATCACTAATGATTCTTGGCATACATAAGTGATATGAATATTGGTAACTATTAATGGACAATGGTCTTCAATGTAGATAATATAACACATCCATAAAAATAAATTAGTCTTCTGCTATATGGCATAGTTAAATAAGCACTGTACTTGGAGCTAATAAATCCTCCTCGTGTAAGTCCTGTATCTCTTCTGAGTTTCATTGCTGACATTTGACATTCACAATATGCTTTAGAACATATTGCTATGCATTATTTAAACATTTTTTTAGGCAGTTTTTAGATTAGAGTTATCATTTTTCCAGAGAAGCCCATTAAACCAAGGACAGGTTAACAGAGGAAACCACATTCTTAATTTAGTTTTATTTTTGGATTAAATTACATGTACATTCAGTAATTTTATTTAAACTCATCTTGTTGAATTTTAGCATCTTCACCTATTAAAAAACATCAGTATCCTATCTTTTACATGTTTACTCTGAGGATCACGTTAAATAAAGAGATGTGAAAATGTGCCCTAAAAGATCAAAAATTTAAGAGACCTTTGTATCACTTCCCACTGTAGCAGCTGGCTTGATCTATCCCACTCATGATTATTGTATAATGATCAGCTCCTCTGAATTTTTAATGGTAATGTTTGTCTATTTGAATGAACACTTTGTGTTTTATTACGATACTCTCTTGTTATTGGAATATCATTAGAGAATACAAAAAAAAAAAATGTTTTCCAGTCATTGTGTGTGAGAAAGCAACACACAAAGACATACCACAATTTTCTCATTTGCTGAGCAAACTACTCTTGCTTTTTAATGTGGATGAAGAAAAACTAATTGAAAAGAGACAAAAATGAATTTTGACTCAGATTGTACAGGATGAATCATAACCCACTTTCTCATCTGAGATGTGAAGAAGAAAAAAAATTAAAACCAACCACCACATGGCTTTACTGTCAGTGTCAGCATAATCAATAGAAGATGTTTTTCAGCAGAACAAAGAGTATATTGCTACTAGAGAGAATGGCAGGTAGAAGAAAACTTGGTTAACTTTTTGTCTGTAGTCTGCTGGAATTGTCTTTTTCTACTTGGTGAAAGAATTACAATCAAGAGAATGTGGGAGCCACAAAGAGTTATTTTCCAAACCATTCTGAAATGTATCTGTGATATCTATTGAACAATTATAGGCCTATCAGACAGTGATCAAGCCTAGGCCACATAAAATCCCAGTTAGGAGGTAGCTGTCAGGAATACAAAGCAAACAAGTTGCTATTTCCTTGACTTTAACTTAACATAGCTTGTGATGTGATGTGAATGGTTAAAGAAAATGAAGTTTCTGTCCTATTAAGATTCAGAATTCAGGTATAAAATCTACTTTATTTGTAGTTGTAACATTTTGATTTTTAAAAGGTGGCTTTATACAGAGAGTTATTATAATCTCCCTAGGACATTGGCTCCAATTTCTAAGTCAGAATTCATTTGTAATTATTGCTACTGTTGAATCTTATTAGTAACTTTTAAGGTCTTAATTTCTCATCTATGTAAGTGTAACATGTATACATGTAAATATATGACTTTTTGTCATTTAGATATATGTTCTACTTTACTGTAAAATCACTAAGAGTTTGCATCTCTGCTATCTTGTTCTCCAAATAATTAAATAAGGAATTAGTGCTAGATGAATCTTAAATCTCTCTGCCACTCCACCAAAATTCTTGGAGTCTGACTTAATCCTAAGTATTCATTCCTACTAGTGATTCTGTTTCAAGTAAACTAGCATATATTGATTTCTTCCTGCATACCTCAAGTTTCACCTGCATTACTCACATTTTTTTACTGTGATGTGAAGTAGGCACTGTTCTTTTTGCACAAGATAATTGAAGTAAAGAACAAGAGTTTGTTCAAGGTCTAGAATGATTGGAGTTGCAATTCATATCCAGAAGGTTACTGTTTATCCTTGCATATACTGGAGCTTTGACTGTAACTTACAGAACGTCACTAATTTGTCTGGCAGAAGATTGGACTCACAAAGCCTGGGCTCATAATATGTCTTTCCTACCAGAGTCCCACCCTATATATCTCCCTTTGCCTTTTTTGGGATATTTAAAACTTTGATTTCCCCTGATTGAAGGGACTCACCATTGAAATCCAGATGTATCATCACTCTGTTTGCAATACGCCAGATGTCTACAGGGACACTGTTTTGGCTCAGCTCCCCTGCTAGGATAATAGTGCCCAGCTGGGCCACTTGCTCCAGATGATATAAGACAAGTGCTGAATGTAATACTATTTTTGTTAACAGCACTTGAGACACACATCTCTATTCCTCTGTTCCCTTTCTATTTGAAACCTGGTTTTTGTGAATTTTAGTAATATGTACATCCAGAAACCCCTTCTCTTCATGCCTCATTCCTATGTAGTGCTGCCTCCTTTCACATGTAAAAATAGTTACTTTTAATTTCTGGCCCTCCAGCCACAGTGGCATCCTCTAGTACAGTGAGCCTTAGGAAAAGCCAAATCCAGTCTCACTACCAAAGTGGAAATGAGAGAGAGCTAGGAGAAGGGAACTCATCTTGAAAATAAGGTCACCGTATTGGCATGTCATGAGGCATAAGAGTTCAATGAAATAGCTAGCAATTGGCTCGCTCAGTCGGAAGTTGATGCTATTCTGGGTTGTCAGCAGGAGTGTCAATGTATCTGTGAATTTTGGCATTTTATTTCATTAAGGTGGTTCAGGAAGCCAGACACTGATTAACTGATTCTTCGACTTAGTTCCCACTCCTAATTTTGGATGTGTGGTGTCTTCAGGCAGCTGTTGTGACACCCTGATTCTAAAGAAAACTTTTCTTTTGCTTCTAAAGCAATCCTGGGAATAATCTATCCCACATCCTACAATCCTGGAACCTCCCAGGCTCTGCATCTCTGATCACAGGTGGCTTCTGGTGCTCCTCTGGCAGATCAAGGAAATACAACTCAAGTGTGTGCATCCAGTTGCCACCCAAAATTTATCTGTTACAGCATCAGTCTCACTAAGGTGTTAGGCTCAAGGTGGATGTTCATTTGAAGAACATATAAGAAGATACCTTTGGAAGGAATGGCCTCAGCATTGCAGTCATTTCGAAGTCAACAGATACCTAGACAGGCTACAAGATTTGTTTAGGTAAGACTAGGAAAATTATAAAATGTCTGTGTTGATAAGACTTTGGGATCTGATTTAATTAAACATGCTATAAGTAAGAACGATAAATATCATTAGATAGGACATTTGTGATTTTCTTTTATTCCTTCACTTATTTATTCAGTAATAATCAAGGTCTACTGTATGCCAAAGCACTATGCAAGGCATTTCTATTAGATATCAATCTACAAACTAGAGGTAAGGTGTTTATAAATAGCTTGTTGACAACATGTGTCTTACTAGAGTTAGGTGAAAAGCACTATGAAAGGAAAGAAATTAGAATGGTTTATTATGTTCACAAAGGTGCAGGTTTTCGAACATATGCAATGTTAGGACTGACTGTTAATGGAATTTTCTGGATAAGCCATGAATTAAAGGCTATTTTAGACAATTTAGTGGGTACGAAAAGACCCAACAGATAATACAAAAAATGCAGTATGAGTAGAAAATAGGGAAATGAGACTAAAAGGTGGTAAGTGGTCAGATTGAAAAAACTTACTCTTCCCTTCTAAAGTTTAGACTCTGTTCTAAGACCTTGAGAGTCCATGAAGGGTTTAAACAAAGGAACAACTTTGTCTGATAGATATTAATTTAAAGATCACTCTGGAAACTAGTGGGCAGACACTTGCCAGGAGAGTATTTGGCAGAATGAAGGTCACCCTGGGTGTCACTTGGACTAATCTACAGAGAATGATAATAACGTGAACCAAAGCAACTGTTATGACAGTTTGGGGGGGGGAGAGAATGAGTTAAAGTTTAATCATGGGCTTCTAACTTGGGTGGATGGTGATTAAGTGAAGTGAGAAAACAGAAGTTCAATACAATGGTATCAACAGTTCCCAGAAAGTCCACTTATTGGAAAGCCATTTTTCCCATTTGTCAAAGCTTGTTGAACACCTATTGTGTGCACTCATTGATATAGGAGTTTGACCCAAACCAATAAATAGACAAAAGGCCTCTCTTATGGGACTTACCTTCTAGTGAGGAGAGAAACACAATATATAAATGAATCAGATCTATATGTCAAGTGGCAGTGTATCCTATAGAGAAGAATGAAACAGGCGAAGAGGGATAATGAATTCTCCAATGAGGGCGGGGGTAGAAACAACACAGTAATTAATGTGACAAATGTAGTTGTGAGACTCCTATTGTTGGTGAAATCTGGTCTGCCTAATTTTGTTTCCTTTCCATTTGTGCTTGTCTTATAAATTAATATTTCTTATAAGCAAAGGAAATAAGCAAGGAAAACATAAACATATACAAACACATAGATGTGTACACAATTGTTTGTTTTGCCGACATAACACATGCCAGGAAAAACAAAAGAAAACAACAGATACAAAAGTAAATCTATTAAAAAAAAATGGAGATTCTAATCCTTGTCATTCAACATGCTGAATAGTCTCAATTAGACTAACATAGAAAGGAAGAAAAATATCTGAACTAGGATAATTATTCTGACATTCTCCATAATGAGGATTTTACATTTGACCTAAAAGCCTTGAACTTAGCCAACAAGTAGTTTGTTCAAAACAACCATGTGCCTCTAGATTTGGCTTTTCTGGTGGCCCATGGAGGGTTTCTGCCATCTTCCAGTGAGAGTACCAAACTTGTATTTAGGATATGGATTTCTATATATGAATTTCTACTTTGCCACACTGATCTTAATCAAGGTTTAGCTCTCTTTGCCTAGTTCCTCATTTGCAAAATTGGGATGATTATAATAATATTTATGAACATGTTTTGAGGATTAGATTAAATGTTAGTAATGTTATCTGTAAATTACAGCAGTATCTCACAGTTCTCAGAAAATGTTATTACAAAATGTTATCCTTATACCTGAGGGTATTAGAACATCATGGTATAGTAGGTTACTTAGATTTTATGTATTTTGGTATACATTTGAAACCAATCTCTGTGGTCATGTGTAAGATACTAATGGAATTTTCAGTTAAGATGTTCGAATATTAACTGCTTTTTTGTGTCCTTGAGTAACTATAAAATACATTAAAATAACTTGCTATTCATGTCATTCACAAAAGTTCTAGACCATCAGTTCTGCAGCTGAATTATGTGAGATTCAGCGTTGGAGCTGGGAAATATCTTATTTGTTGCATAGATCTATCACAATGGCATCATAATTGTTGGCAGTCATTGATTGAGTTCTGTGGGCCAGTCCTTTGCTGAATGTTTTATATATTGATCAGTGATTCCAGTCTGGATTTTATAGATGAGAAATTTCAGTCCCAAGTACTTTGTTCAAGTCTACAAATACAAGATAGTGAAAGGCACAGCCCAGATTTTCATAAGCCAGTCCCTGCTCCTGTGTGCTTAGCTTATGTCTGGTTTTGAAGATATTTTTTTCAGCTAACTACTATGTTCAGCACTTGGCCTACAATTTGTAGAGAAACAATAGAGTCACAGCCAGGAGCACCAGTGGAATATGGCGAGGTCATTGTGACTCTGTTGTTTCTCCACACAATTAGTGTGCTATATTCTCCAGGTGTGATAAATGTAAGGAAAAAGGTGCTATGAGAATTACTGAGAGGTCTGAAAGAATTAGAGTAGCAAACACTTCCCCAATCTCACAACTCACTTATGATATAGTTATATGTAGAGCTTGGGTCTTCTGACTTTCAGTGTTAAGAATTTTTTTTTATTTTTTAACTTCTCAAAACTGCCATTGTGAAATGTGGTTGTTCTCCTTGATAGTTAGAGAAAAACACAGAAAGAAAAAAGGTAGTGATAATTTGTCTGGGATCCTATAACACATCAGTTGGTCAAGAGAAGATAAGTTCATTGTGGTATGCTGTTCTACATCTATTCACTTGCTTCTAATTAAATAACAGCTCATCAATCTTGAATGCACACATTTTCATAATAGTAGGTTTGTGGGTTACATAGCTTTTTTGTGTGTTTTCAATTTCTGTTCCTTTGATAACTGAACAAATAGCAGAGATGATGAAAACCCAACAGAATTATCTCCTAGATTTTCTATGATCTCTTTTCTCTGGTGAGTCAGTATTCTAGTAATGACATGAGATTATAAGATTATTTGGTTTGTTCATTAAATAAATACTTCCTTTTTAAAAAGATTTATTTATTTATGCATACAAGAACTGGGGTACAGGCCAGAATTTACAAGGACTGAGAAGATCCACAAGAGACGATGGGGAGCAGAACAGGCAGACTGACTAAGTACACTGCTGAGGGGAGCAGCAGGCAAGACAGGAAAGGTCTGTCTCCTCATGCGGATCACCTCCTGGGTTGGGGGGGGTAGGAGGGGCTGGGTAATTGAACTCATGCTGCAGTGGCTGCAGATAACTTTATAGTGCTGTGCTTTAACCCATTGTATCACCAGAGAGGACCCTAAATAAAAACTTCTTAAGAGCCGACTATATGCCCATCACTGACCATAGGTAATGGGAATCAAAAGTTGCTGTAGTTTCTGGAGGGGAAATGCGCTATATATCATTTCATTCAGAGGTCTCTTCTCCCAAGAAATTCACGTACTACTACTAGAGGCTAAAGAATCAGAACTACATAATAAATATTTTACTATGCTCTGTTATAAGGGCATTCTATCCATAGACTATGAGAAAAAATGTCCGCAGGACTTAAAGAGAGGTGATAAAGGGGTGATATCTGAGGCTTGTCTTCAAAGGGGAACAGTTTTTCTAAGCAGAGGGGGCAGGGGAAAATGCTACATGAATCAGAAGCAGCAGCTCCTACAAAAGAATAGAGATAGGAAAGCTTGGCGTATTACAAAGTAGTAAGAAGTAGGAGACTTTATAGCAGTTCTCTGGGATAGAAGCAAAGCTAACTTGAGGATAAAGTGTGGGCTGTGGAAGAAAAGAAAACTTGGAGTACAATGATAAAATGTGCATGTCATCAAAAAGATCTTTGGATCTTTTTTGTGCAAAATAGGAAATATTGACTAGTCTTAAATGAAGATAATGTTAGATTAATGTTTTATTAAAAATGAGGTAAAAAATCACTCAGATTGCCTTGTTATACTACTAATTGCTTAAATAACTTCATATAGCCACTTTACAAGAAATAATGGAGTTGTAAATTTCATGAGAATTCATTTAAGGAAATTAAAGGGTGAGAAAAAAGATATTGCTATCTTTTTGTCAGTGTTCAAAACAGGAAGTGTCTAGGTATGCAGAAATGCAAGTCAAGTCAACTTTATGTATTTGGTGTGTTTTATGTGTATCTTGATTTTCGCATATCAGCAATACTACTGCTGAGTCCTACTGTGTGAGTAATCTACCAAATTCAAATGATGGAGGGCCATCAGATTTCAAAAGTGCATAATGTGAACGTACAGATTTAAAGATTGCTTTCAACTTTCAAAAATAAGCAGGTTCTCAGAAAAATTGTGTGGGGTGTTTGTGCTGATCCCGCCTTCAAGCAGAAAACATTTCAAGGACCGATGCCTACTTCAGAAGCTGTATATGTTTAGGGTGGAAAGCACCTTGAAGTCACCTCCTAATTCATCCATATCTTTTATAAAGAAAGTGTTGTCCATTGAGAAACCAGAGGGTCTACGCCATAGTCACCAAGAAGTGTCCAGGTTAAAACTTACTTCTTTCCAATCATGCTTGGAGTCTCATTGTTTTTCTGCATTCTTATCTATAATCTAGTTGGTAGTTATAAAATGAGTAAATGATTCCAAGGTAGCAGCTCCTTCTAACTTACTTGTAAATATAGAAACTGTAAGAAAATAATATTTGGGGATTTGGTAAATATGATTGTATTTATCATACTTAGTTCACGCCATCTTTATTTATTTATTTATTTTCTGAGATTTATTTATATAGAACTGTGGGGATACAGGCCAGAGCTTCAGGGACAGTGAGAGGATCCATCAGAGACAGAATGGGTTGAACAGGCAGATCAACGAATTACAATGCTGAGCGGAGCAGCAGGCAAGACAGGAGAGGTGTGCCAGGCCATGTTGGTCACCTCCTTGGCGTGGAATTGAACTTGTGCTAAAGCTGCTGTGTCTAGCTTCATTCATAGTGCTGTGCTTTAATCTGTTGTGTCACCAGGGAGGGTCCACATCATCTTTTAAAAGGGGTAAGTGATAGGCTATGGGTAGAAAAACACAATACACTTGCACCTTTTACATTCTTTATTTTAAACTTGGTTTGATAATGCTATGAGAGTTTTTCATCAATTATAAAGTGATCTTGTCAGCATTAACTTTGATGCTTTTGTCAGTTTTCTGTTGTTTCTATAACAAAACCTTAGTGACATAAAACAAACCCCATATTCTGTTATTTCAACTTAAAGGTAAATTATTTTCTCTCATTTGGGCAAAATAAGTGTGGGAAACAGCCACTACTTTGACAATAAGTATAGTAAGTATTAAAATAGGAGAATGTATAATAGAACTCAAGCTCAGTGAAAAAATTGATATTTAAGGGAAAAGAGTTAAAGTAATAACTAGATCAGTTAAATTAAAAAGGCAGGCTTTAACCTCCAAAAATCAGTTTGAAATTTTTCTATTTTTTCACTTGCTCTAGAATAGTTTAAATCGTTTAGAAATTGTGTTCCTTAAATATCAGGGCAAACTGACCTTTAGAGACATCTCAGTCTTTTTTATTAGTACATTTAACAAAAAATTAAATTTCTTCAGCAATCACCATGCTACTGAAGTTTTGTTTCTGTTGGAATTAATTTGGTAGTTGACATGTTTCTGAATCATCCATTTCATCAAGATTTGACCCGTGTTAGCGTGATGTTGTGGACATATTACTCATAATTTTAAAAATTCTTTGCCTTTCTGTCTTTATTTTTGATAATTTTCCTCTTAGCCCAAAGACTGTGTTTTCTTCTATATGCGTGTATGCAGAGTTGCTTATTTTCTTACTGCTTTTAGCATTTAGCTTTACTTCTTTTTCTTACTATGTTTTATTTTTATTCATTCATTTGAGGATCATAATCTGAAACTTAGTTCACTCATCTGCTTTTTTGTTTACTGAAAAAATCATCAATAACTTTCTGATTTCTCTATTTCAAGACTTCTGATACTTTTTCTAATTTATTAAATATTTTATAATTCAGTTCTTTCATCTAAGAGAAATTTATTTTTAAGTTATTTCTCATGTTTTTGTCATTCTAATTTTTTTCATTGGAAAGCATAGTAATTTATTATTGGACATATAAATTCCTAACCAAGCATTATAAGGCATTCCCAGCTCATTACTGAATTTGGTATTTTGTCAGCTGGGAACACTAAATACCCCCACTTAACTTGATATTTGTGAATCCCAGAGCAGCATTGGGGTTCCTGTACACTTTGGCAATTGCCCCATGGCTAATTTGGCCAATTTCCAGTTCCTCAGGGAGAGACAAAGAGTTTGTCTCATTGCCACCTGCTATTAACTAAATGCTTAGGATTCACTGTCCTAGGGGTGCCTGGGAGACATGGGAATGGATTATTGTGGCAGCTTGTAGAAGCTTCTCCTCTGGGGAATTTTGAGAACAGCAAAGAGCCATCTGTCTGGGGTGGTTTTAAGAGCAGCCCTGCCTAAAGGCAGGTGCGTGGATTAGATGACCTGTGAAGATTGTCATCCATCCCAATGACTTCAATGGAAGGATGCATTTGCTGAGTTTGAAAACAGTCCAGGAAGAACACTGCTAGGTTTGGGGAGCATATGGTTGAGTGCCCGAGGGTGTGCAGCCTGTCTTGAAATTGGAGCCATCAGTGTTTTTATGTCCTAAATTCAAGAATGACATCCTCTACATGTGGACCTGAAATCAGCTGTATCATCCTTAAGTGTTAGCACATAAGTATGTTCAAATTGGAGTATTAATCACATCTTGGATCATACACTGAATTCTTTTAAACTCAACTGAACCATACCTAGACATTAAAATAGTCCATTGAGTGTGACTCATTTGATTGTTAGATTTCATGCACAACCCACTGATTTTGACTTTACTAAACTTATTTCTCAGTGGCTTATTCCTATTTCAGGAAATTTAATTGCTGGAATTATTCAAAAGAATGGCTATAAGCATATTAACAGTAAGTTCAGTATAGATACAGAAATAAAATACTTGAATGAATTAAGCAAGTAAAATATTGTTTAGTGTGATCTAGTCTTATTAATGTGATACAGTAGTCTTAGAGTCATGGAGAAAAGAAAGCCCTGATGTATTTTCACAATATTATGTCAGATATGAGGCTTAGAGTTGTAGACCAACATTTGCAAAATTTTTACATATCTGCATGCATGTCAGCTATAGCAAAAGTATTCATGGGATAAACCAGTTAGCTCACTTGGGCATCCCAGCAGAGTTGGAGGGATTATGATTAGATGCCTCATGGAAGAGATGATTTGGATGAACAGACTAGGGAGAGTAGACTAATTAGAAGAGGAAAAGAAACTACTCTCATTTGCAGATGAGTGGAGTATAAATTGGCCTAACCCCTCTGGAAAATTATCTGGAAATATCTTAACACCTTAAATGTTTCACAGCTCTCAAATCAATTAATTAAAAGGTAGGTAAACATATAAAGAGATAGGTCAAGCTATCCTAAAGAAATAGAAATATGAACTAAATTTAATTGCAAAATATTCATTGAGGAAAAAATTACAATGACAAGTAGAAAGTTAAATGACAAAAACAATAGGAAATTTGTTTTATAAAATACTGTATTACCCAGATGATGAGAGATTATTAAAATGTATATTTAAGAAAAGTTAGGTTAATATATGTACTGAGTATGGTCAACTTTATGTAGAAATTATGTAAGAATTATTTAAAGAAAAAAATAAGTTGAAGAAAACAGAACATTTCCCAATAATGAGATATTTATTATTTTCTCCATAATTTTCTTAATTTTTCAATTATCTCCAGTGATAATTGATATGTGTTATTTTTGAAATCATAAAAGACTTAAGAAAATTGAACTAACTAGCAAAATAAGAATGTTCAAAAGAACAAGTAAAAGAAGTTGTGAAGAAATTCCTACACTGAAAACTGGGAGATCCTTACCATGAGGCAGCTTTTATCAAAGAACCCTTACTTGTTGACCCATGGACCTGCCAAGTCTAGAATACAAGTAAGCAGCCCACATTAAATTTCTGTGTATGAATTTCAGAATTACTTCGCATCACTCACTCTTTTTTTTTACTCTCCTGTGAATGAATTAAGAAACCACCAATGCCATTTGTCCTCTTTCCACTTGACCTCAGCTATGAGATGGGAAACACAACAATGCTTTTGGTTCTTCAGAGCTCTGGACCCCACTGTAAGCACCAGAGCGATTTTTGGCTGACTTTATCTATGGTTTATTGCTGAAATATCCATCATAGATTTTTGATATATTCAGTGGCAGCCCTTGGAAATGAGGCCCTCAAGCATGGAATTGAGGAGATCTTCATCCACTTTTCCAACCTTGTGGTTCAGGTTGAAACTTTTGACATTGAGTATGGAAAACCATAAAGCTCTTTAGGTTGTCAGGATGGTACTTAAACAGATGCATAGTCTTCCCATTTCAACATTAGTGAAGGTGGGTGCCTTTTAATCACAGATGTATATAATTTCTTAGTTGGTACACCAAGATTTTTGCTCTCTTTTAATTCTTAAGTTTGAACATTTAATTGGGCCCCTGGTATTATATTTGACTTTTGTTATGAAAGTTACATTCATTTTATTCCTTCATTTGACATCAGCAAGGCAAAATTCCGATAAACCAATTAGTGATGTACCTTCCAACTCACTATGAGAGCATTAGCTGGCATAAATAGCAAACTCCTTTCTCGGAAAGGCTTGCTGTTCTGATTAAGTAAAAAATATCTTATAAATGATGGTTTATCATTGCATATTCTTATCTGAAGTTGTACTTATAGTAGCCATTGGTTGGTATCCACGTGGAATATAGGAATTTTCTTCAAGATCTTATATAAGAGGCTGGCTGTGTCACAAAATGAATTATGATGATTAACTGAAAATTTTTTTTTAATCCTACAGCAATTTGAAAGGTGATATTATGTCTACTTTGAAAGTATTAAAAAATAATAATAAAAGCTTCATGAACAACCCAATAGAAAAATAGGCCAAAGTGTTGAACAATAGAAGGGGAACATTCCATTGCAGGATTCAGGAGAATGAAGAGGGAAGGGAGGAAAGAAAGGAAAAAAGGGCTGGTTACTTTTCTGGTTTCTTTGAGAAAAAGGCACTTGAGAGAACCTGGGATAATAATGTGTGCCTGTGGCTGGTGGGAACATGATGCAAGGAAGAGTAACTTAAGCAAAGACATAGAGGCCAGAAAACATAGGGAACTGAAAACAGAGAAACTTATGAGAGAATCTCATGCACTTTCCTTTAGATTGAATTATTTGGTCCAGGTTTGTTTTTTGGTTTTTGGTTTTTGGTTTTTTTCAGAAATGTATACCATTCCCATTTTATAGTCCTATAATTCAAGGCTTTTAATTTCAAATAGTTAACCAATGCATAATTCTATAGGAGATGGAATTCTGGAAAGACTGGGGAGGGGAGGAGTGTTAAGATAATCTGGAACTTTTAAAAGTGATTACCATCCAGAATGGGCTTGTAACTAAAGTTGGAAGTTAGTTGCTTCATGGTCAAAAATATCCTTAATAAATCATTTCTGCTGGGTTATAACATTGTTATCTATGAAACTGCTAAAGACCAGAATCTGCCACAATCCTTTCAGTTAGAGTCAACCTTTCCTGATCTCCTTCTAAAGGTCAGAATTGGAGAAATCCCCTTAAGCTTGTTTGATAATCACAATTTGACCAACAATGCCATATATTACATAAGTTCTGGAAGTTGCTTCTTCAATCTTCTGTATCTCTCATCTCAGGATGGTAAATAATCTCTGAATATTATTCAATGGCCATCATTGGCTTTAATTTTTTGATACTAAAGAGTTATTTTAAAAATTGCCTTTTGCTTCTCAGTTTGAATTTCCATAGAAATCAAAGGTGCTGCTATTCATCTATCCAAGGCCAAAAAAGGACCCCTGTATCTGTTAAAAGACTCCTTCATATTGTATGGAGCTTAACACAAGCATCATCAAGCTAGTTATTCCGTTGCTATAGTTTATTAAATATTGCTTTTGCAATGGAGATAATGTTGCCTAATGGACTCTGAACTTTAATTTGCCCTTGATAGTAATGATAAGTAAAGGGTTCTACCTGTGTACTTCACAGTGACTCTTGCATTTTAAGTCTACAAGAAAAATATGGTATGTTTTCTGCTCTGCTATGTTCATATCTTCTTTAGCACATACCTATTCAAGTCCAATATCTGACATCAATTTTAATAAAGAGAAATTACATTTAATTGTATTACTATCCTTTCACATTAATCCATTATGAATATTTTATTCCACAGAGTTGAAAAATTACATTCACTTATTAGTGAAGAACATTCCTTTATAAGTAGTGCTTTATACTTTAGGACCTCATAACTTTCTTTAAATATTTCAGGCTTGATAAATGGTAAGAAAATGAAAAATAAGCCTGAATTCATAGGGTCAGAACCACTTAGAAGTCTTTTGTCTTCAGATTGTGATCGTACAGTTAAACTTATTTGATGTGCTCAGCAGGTTGTAAAATTCATATCTTTCTCTAGTGATCCATGAGCAATGACTTCATCATAATGAAACACTTTTAAATTTGATTCCTGTGAGTTGCAAAATGATTATCATCTTTACCCCATCAGGAAAAATAAAAGTATGTGTGTGGGTTTAATTTTTTTAATCATCAAAAATCAGGTATTGTTTCTGTTCTTTTGACAAGACGTAAGATCTGTACTGTCCTTAACATCTTCTCAGTTCTCATGATTGTGCAGTTATTGTTTTTACCAAAAAGTAAATTTGAGGCAAAATGTTAATAATTTGCTAAGTTATATACAAATATCCTTTAATATATTTTATTTGTGTGTACCATTAAAAAATCAAAACCATTTTTTTAATGTATATTGCGATGATGTTGAATGATAGCACTGTATGGATTAGAGAAGAAAAGATTTAAAAACACCAGTGTTTAATAAATTCAGAGTAGAAATGTGTATAATAAACATGTTGTTTTCGTGACCTGTTACTTAAACTAAAATCTTGAGTTTTTTTTTTAATGAAAATTTTATGGAAAAAATACAATAGAATCTTTTCATTGTAATTGGAGCCACTGATCTAATCAAAATGCACTTTAAATTACAGAATTCCAGTTTGACAGAGGACAGAAATTAAATTTTAATTTAGGTATACTACTAGCTTTATGTTTACATTTGTGTTGGTTTTTAATTTTTTTTATGTACTTTAGTTTTAGAGTGTCTCACTATCAGGTAATGCATATTTGCCAACTTTTTTCTTTTTCAAAATCATTTAGAATATCATTCATGCATTGCATTTCCATATAAATGTTACAACTATTTTGTCAATTCATGCCAATAAAATTTGGTAGGATTTACATTAATTAAATACATCATATTTGCAAGAAATTGTACCTTCACAATATTGGTTTCCAATACATGTTACATGGTGAAGAAGAATGGTAAACCTTTGAGTTCTCTTAGCATTGTTTTGTGCTTCCCAATGAAAAGAACATACTTTGGGCTACAGACCTAAAATGTAAAAGCTAAAACTATAAAACATACAAAAAATGGAGTGTCCCTCTGCTATTGGGGTTGGCAAAATAAGTAAGAGGAAAGAAAGAAATTACAATGAGATTTCCTGAAAATTATAAAACTTCTGCTTTTCAAATGAAGACTTTTTTTAATTTTTTTTTATTTTACAAAAGTTTATTTTTACATCATTTTGTACATTTTTTTCCCATCTCAATTGTAATCCCCATGGGTTTCCCATCACCAAGTCACCCATGTGCCATCACCATAGTCCCATGCATTCCC
>NW_004567104.1:23854556-23903546 GCF_000260355.1 Condylura cristata
TCCCCTCAGCAGTGTACTTCGTCGATCTGCCTGTTCTGTTCCCCACTCTGTCTCTGGTGAAGCCTCTCACCACCCCTAAGCCTCTGGCCTGTACCCCATTTCTGTATGCACAAATAAATAAATAAATCTTTAAAATATGTATATACAATTAATAATCAAATAAAAATGTTCTAAATTTTTGGTGATTAGACAAATAAGAAATGAAAATCCCATTTGTTACATATTGATCTTTATGGCTAAGATTTATAAAAAATGACATCACCAAGTAAAAACTACGATTACAAAACAACTGGGATTCTCATATTGCTGGTAAGCACATAAAATAGTATAATTTTAGGCCCTCCTTGGTGGCGCAGCGGGTTAAAGCACAGCACAAGAAGCTTAAGTCACTTCTGCATGAGTTCAATCCCCGCCTGCCCTGGAGGAGATCCACATGGTGCTGCAGACCTCTTCTGACCTGCCTGCTGCTCCCCTCAACAGTATACTTTGTTGATCTGCCTGTTCTGCTCCCCACTCTGTCTATGGTGAATCCTCTCACTCTCCACATTTCTGGCCTCTACCCCAGTTCTGAATGAATAAATGAATAAATCTTAAAAAAAAAATAGTATAACTTTGGAAAACAACTGGCAATGTCTTAAAATGGTAAATCTGTTTACCATATTTCCCAGGATTTCTTCAGACATATATTGCCCAAGGGAATGGAAAATGTTTTTCCATACAAAAACACATATACAGAAGTTGATAGCAGCGTTAGCTAAAATAGCCCAAAAGAAGAAACAATGCAACTATGCATCAATAGGTAAAAGGAAAAAAATTCATTTTTTTTATACAGTGGAAGGCTATCCACCAGTAATGACAAAATGAACTACTAGTAAGTAAAGCAGAAGGGGAAAACCTCACAAGCATAATGCTGGAAAAGACCAGACTCCTTCACTTCTGGCCCCAAAAGAATCTATGCTACATAATTCCATTTTATGAATCCTAAAACTGGCAAATTTAATCTGTGGTGACTGAAAGCGATGAATGAGGTTTTCTGAGACTGAGAGAGAGAAGTGACTCTTAAGAGAGCATGAGGGAACATTTAGGAATAATGGAAGTGCCATAGTATTTGACAACAGTATTTACCAGGCCTATAAATGTCTTCACATTTGTCAAAATGCAGACTTAAAATAGGGTTCATTTATTGCATATAAATTAAAACAAGAAATCTCATTTCAACAAATAAACAGCAAAAAGCCTATTCAGCATTTTTTTAAGACTATGGCTGCGATGCGTCTGAGGGAATGTTGTCAGCTTTCATGCCTGGAAGGCTACCTGCATGCTATGTCCTATAATGGATCCTCCACTGTTTCTAATTCAGATGAGCCTACAAGAGAGTGAGCCACTTGTGAAGACTCCCATGATATCATGTGAATGCAGAATGTTTTGTGATTTTTAATCCTTTTTCCTTAATATGTTTAAATTACTTATCCATATCTAATTTTTTTCTCATAAGTGAAATGTCTACATGGGACTTTTCAAAAGTATTCAGTCTGATATTACTTTTAAAACTTCAAGCATTTTCACATATTTTAAAATTAATTTATATCATTTGGTGAATAGCATAGTTGCAATAACAAGTTCAAGTAGCATGGGTAAACTTGGAATCAAATACAACTGACTGGTAGCAGTTTCAAGCTGAAGTCAGATTGCTCTCAAAGTACTGTGGGTTGTTTTTATGCATAAACATACATGACTGAGGGGCTCTTAGGGTGAAAACTAAGTATTTCTAGTTTGACTCATAGTCCCTGACAACCAGTAAGTACTGAGTATCTATTTAAGATGATTGTTTTCCCTGTACATTATCTATCACTAGTCTTAGGGATTGGTAGTGAGGTGCTCAATAAAAGCAAAGTGAATTATTTTCATTCTCACAAGAAATTACATGAGTTATTATGCCTCTATTAAGTTATGATGTTTTGCCAAGCCTTTATTACAATTTGTATTTTGGAAGATTTCATGAGGGTGTCTTTCTCTTACAAATGTATCTATATATGGTCTCCTAGTAGATTCAATACACATTCGTCAAAGTATCTTTCATGTGTCTTCAAAAGTCTTTTGAAGGGGAGTGGGCCTGAAATTGATCTTTAATACTTTCTCACACATTTTAAGTGGGAGGTTTTCTTATGCTAACATTATTTAAGTCACTAAATTCCTGAATTTTTTTTTTCCTGAGGATGTTGGTGGTATAGAGATAAAACTGATAAAAAAGACTCTAATCAGTCACAGTCCCCCTACATTTAAATAGATACTGAACACTTACTGGGTGTCAGGGAGTATGTGTCAAACTAGAAATACTCCATTTCATCCTAATTGTCCCTCGGTCGTGTGTGTTTGTGCAGTAGGAATAGAGCTACATTCTCAGAATCCTTACCCATGGCATTCTTTGGAGCCCTTTAAAAATCTCTAAAGTTGGTTCACACTTTAATTTACAAAAGAGGACTCTGATCTTTCTAAGGTTACCCAGCTTTATTGGGGAAAGGCAACCTGAAGTTCATGTCTTCTGATTCATATTTCACTGCTTTTACAATTACCATTTGTTCCAATTGATTGTATCCCATGAATAACATCTTATGCATTTAAGTTTTTTCTCTAATGTGTATATATATATATATATATATTAATATTATTATTCTCTAATATAGTATATTAGAGATGTGTATTATAATATAATATAAAGAAAAGGGAATATATATGTATATATATTAAAGAAAAGGGAATATGTATGTGTGTGTGTGTGTGTGTATAATATGGTTATTTCTAATATATACCATATCTTTAAGATATACCATCACCCCCAGTTGTACCACCTGCATGGAGCTAAATTATTCCTCAGTGTTTACACCTTTCAAATATTTATAGACCGTCATCATGGCACTCCTTAGTCATCCTTCCAGCCTTGTTCTGTGTACATATATAGCTCCCTTAAATTTTCTCTACAAGGCAGGCTCTTCAGTCCTTCAGCATTTATACCATTCTACTCTCTCTAGTGCTTATAAGAGAACAGTTTGAGTGTATTACAGATGGGAGAAAATAACCCTAACATGTTGTAACAGGGGGGAGAAAAACACATTGAATAGATGAAAGGAACAATCTACAGGTTAATTAGTAGTATGGCCACAAATATGTGCAGAGTTTTGTTTCAGAAATAATGCAAGCTGTATTTGTTGTAACTATCTCTTCTTTGAACTTAACAAAGTACTGATAATGCCAAGCTGTGTTTACAGTCCAAATTTTTGCTAAAGACCTTCAACTTTGCACTCCCCCTCTTGCCGAAGACAAAACTACAAATAAAAGCATGTAGCAGGAGCTGATTAAAAAAAAAAAAATGACTGAGCTGATCTGTTTTTGTGTATTTTCTGTGGATTTACATGTTTCCTTGAAGTTTCCTGTAAGTGTTAGTAAGGGAGAGCCCTTGACTTATCTCACTAGTTATTAGGCACTTGGGTATTAGTCATCACCTAAAAATTAAACGTGTTTACAGAATGTGATGATCTAAATGTGGGAACTACATTAGTACAAAAGGAATCACCAGAAATACTCTGCTGACATAAATAGAACAAGACTTTGTCCATCATTTTTGTGTGTTGCTTCCTTTTTTTCATAATTGTTAAATGTTTCATAATTGTATATATGTTCAACAGATGTGGGATCTTGAAGGGCTGTCCGAAGATTGCTGTTGATAAGATTCTCCCTACCCTTAGGCTTAATCTAACTTAAGTTAGACTGTCCATCTTATACATTTTTTTTTTTTGGCATGAAAAATTGAAGACTGAGAAGGTGTTAGAAAAGCACTTGCTTTATTGTATTAATTTTATTGAGGGAAGAAAGATCCAGTCTAGGTACATGGCATTTTGGGGGAGTGTTTTATTTTTCCAAACTCTCATAGTCTAGAAAATGTTCCTTCAATCCCAACCAAATACTTTATGTAGAAATCTCTGTCTTTCTTCAGCTGTTCTCTCACGATCTCACAGGGCTATAAGCGCCTACAAAGTAGAAAAGTGATTGCGTGCTGTGTTCTTATTATAAAGCATTGCACTGCACCTCAGAAATGATAACCAGTGGAGTTTATTAAAATGGAATTTCAACTTTTCTACTTTTAAACCCAGTGATTCTGCTAATCTGGAGGTGGCAAAGAAGGGTGACTATTTATTTCCCTTTCTTACACAAAGCTAGATTGTGCAGGGACATATTCTCAATGAAAGAGAGAAGAAAAGGAGGAACCTTCTCATGTTTTATTCAGATGTTAACAAAGAAAATTGAGAAGTGTGTTTCCTTAAAATTGACACCATTTTTATCCCAAACATTCTGGTAAGTGATAGCAGACGACTGTGCAAGTTACTTGAGAGGGAGAGGAATTTATCCAGGCGCACAGTCCCGGTGGGAAGTATTATCTAAAAGTAATACACTAATCGCTTTCAATCTTGCATATTTTCACATACTGTGTGCATACATTCGGTTATTAATAACTGTTCCCAAGACGTCACTTCAGCACTCAGTGTCGCTATGCAAGTGCTGGAGACGGAATCAGGCTGCAGTGTAGCAACAAGGATTTTAGAGTTAAGTAAGGGCAGTCTGTGGGCCTGGGTCTCCCTCAGAGCTCCCCTCAAGCATCATGTGTCAGCTATTCTTGGCATCTATCTGCCCACATCACTGAGTAGACAAACAGCACTAACAGTCTTTCCAAAGAGCTTAGAGCCTCAGAATCTCTCTATTCACATCCAAGATGCATTCCATCTTGTGGGTTTTGTACAGGAATTCCTTCAGATGTGATCTCTTGATGGAAGTCCCAGACACATAAGTGTACTCTGCTCTATTATATAAGTGATTTATACCACTACTCACAATTGATTTTACAGTGACGCATCTTGGAGGAGTTTCTTACATTTTATTGTCATTTCAATTTAACATGCATTCCTCCCAGTACCATTAGTTACTAGTATGAGCCACCTAGTACTGGGATTACTATTGAGGTATCTAGGCTGCCATACATGGATGAAGTAGTTTACCCAGTCACATATCTAATAGTCAAGCTAGGATTAGAACTCAGTTCTTGTAACCACATATCTTATTCCATGAGCATTATTTTTATTCTTAAAATAATAACTGGAAATCTACCAACTGATTAGTACCCATACTTGTATCATACAAAGCAAATAGATCAGATTATGTGGTGCAGCAGGAACCAAACCCTGACCTTGAGTCAGAAGGCTCCTCAGCAGAACCTCTCCCCCAGTTCTTGCTGCCATTCTATTGATTTTCAGCACACACAGAAATGTAGATACACTATGTGCTGTGTATCAAGACAGACGTGAAATGACTCTGTTGGTTCAGATGTCACGAGTTAATTTGTTCTGGAACCATGCTAGAATCAATCTTTTGTACTGCAAGGTCCACACAGCACTTCAGTTACAGTGAAATGCTACCACACGGGGAAGAGAATTTCCTCAGGCCCGGGGAGCAGTTCCTGCTAGTGGAAAGAAACTAGTACTTGGGGGTATCACATCTGGGAGGTAGTTTGTGCAACTGAAAGAGCCCTGTACTGGGGTCTGAAGGCTTGATCTCAGGTCTCATGTCTGTTCCCTGTCATGGGATCATAATTAAGGCCTTCCTCTCCCTCTGAGTTTTTGCTATCACTAAAGTAAATGAGCCTGGACTAAATGCTTTTTTTTTTTTTTTCCCATTTGCTCTTGTATTCTAAGATTTTTTAAATCCTCTTAAACAATTTGTTGTTGGCATTTTGGTACTAATTGAGAAAACCAAAACCTAAGTAGGGCTAATTGGCTTTCCTGGAATGTGGTGTCATTGAGGATATTGCCCATTCCTGGGTCTAGTGCTATGTGTACAGGGGTGGGTAATGTGGCACAGTGGCCTGTACTTGATGAACTAAGCTGGAATCCAAATTCTGCTATCTCCTTCTCAAATCATGGACACGACTATTCTAGGCTAGCTTGTTTGTAAAGATGACAATTGTCTTTGCTCACTTAAGTTACTCTGCAGATTCAAATGAGTACATGGAAATGAAGTTTTATGGGAAATTTCAGGATTACTGTCAATCGTTAAATCACAGATTAAAGAGAAATTATATTATAATTTCTATTTTGCTGTTTTTAGTAGCATCGGGTAATATCAAAAAGCACTATATAAATATACGAAGAATTTCATGGCTGCTGTTGGGCATTGAAACACAGTACTTGTAGGAACTTTCACTGCATTAGGTTTGCTCTTAAATAACCAGAATACATTTGGAGATTTCCCACCACAAAAACTAAAGTCCCTGTGTAAACTTAAATGATTTTCAGCTTTGAGTAGAGCTTAAAGGAAATATAAATTCCCACGAGAGATCCCAAAGTGCAGATTCAAATCATAAGTCAAAATTAATCATTGCAAAAGCAGTTGTAGCTGTACTAGTAAATATTGATTTCCTCTGTTAACAGATCAATCATGAAATGAATTTTTAATATAGAAGAGTGGATTAAAAATTGAGTGAGACATATTTGATAGTTAAAGAAACAAAACAAAGGAAGGGGAATAAACAAAGCAATTCTACACCTAGGTAACTACTTGGGGAACATGAAAACACTAATTCAAAAGGAAATATGTACTCTTATGTTAATTGCAGTGTTATTTACATTGACCAAACTTTGCAAACAACCTAAGTGCCCAAATATATGACCTGTGTGGGTCAGGAAGATGTAATATGTGTATCTCGAAGGAATTTTCATATATTCCATTGTCATTTAGAATATATGTACATATGTATATAAAATGTGTGTGTGTGTGTATAATAGATATAATATATAATGGAGCACTACTCAGCTATCAAAAGGTTAAACTCTTGCCATTTGCCTGCATCATGGATGGCACTGGAGGTGATGATGCGAAGTGAAATAAGTCAGAAGGAGAAAGACAAGTGCTGGACAGTATCACTTATACGTGGAGTATAGAGATACCAGTCAAAGAATTAGTTAAACTCAAGTTAACAAAAGCTCTAGAAATATTACAAAACCGATTACCAAGAGTATTAGACAAAGTAGTGAGTAAAAAATGGGGAGTACCTTGAATGATGGGGCTAGACTGTGTGTTGGTGGTAGTGTGATATATATAGTAATGACAGTTGCCAAAAGGAAAGCAAACATGGGGTGCATAAAATGGGAAAAGGGGGCTTTCCCTTGTGGCACAACAGGTTAATGCACCGCATTATGGGGCTCTCCTAAGCCACTGTAGCATGAGTTCGATCCCCGGCCAGGCAGCTGACCCACATGATGCATCAGACCTTTCCTGACCCACTCAGCAATGTATTTCAACACTTCTGCCTGTTCTGCTCCCCACTCTGTCTCTGGTGAATCCTCTCACCCACTACACTTCTGATCTGTACCCCAGTTCTATATGCGTAAATAAATAAAATCTTGTAAAAAAAAATGGGCAAATGGGATAATTTGTATGGTGATGGATAGAAACTAGATTTTTGGTGATAAGCATACTATAGTACATATACAGATGTTGGTATTTAAGTTTATATATCCAAAATCTATATAATATAGCTCATCATTCACTTTTTAAAAAATTAAGAGTGGGAATATGTAGATGCCCATTGTAGAAATTAACTTGAAGAATATAATACTTTATTCGAAGTAGATATATAAATCTCCATCTGGAATGTTGTAAGATTTGTATGAGTTTTTCATTTGGCCAGATGTTTTTTAGGAATTTTAGAGCCTTGAATATATGTCAAATTAGAGGGTAAGTTAAAAGATCTGAAGAACCAACGGCTCAAGCACCAATTCCAGGTTCACTATTTACCTCTTTGACTTGCAGCAAGTACCTCAAACCCTCTATACTGCCATTTCTTCAACTATAATAGAGATAATGATAAGACCTATGCTGTCAGGTCATTGATAAGATTACATGAGATAATAATTTGAATTTTTAAACAATGTCTGATAGAGTATTAAATGCAGACTAAATATTGACCAGGGTTGTCTAAGTTTTTCAGTATTGAGACTGAATTTCTATGACTAACTTTGATTCATAAATCTGTCTTACATAACTTAACAAAAACAGCTGCTTAACTATTATTCCTTGATACTTTTATTTGGGAAGACCAGAACGTACCCCTCTGATCCTAGGTGTTATGGGCCACTGCCTACTATAGTTTGTGGGAGACAGAAAGAGGGCCTCAACAGGCACCTTGCAACTGTTACCCTCATTGAACTTTATGGCCAGGTAATTAAGAGGGTTATGGTCTTTTTTTTTTTTTTTTTTTTCAGAAGCTTAAGAAAGGTTACCACTGTGTACAGTACTTGCCACAGAACAGAGACTAAGTGAATGTGTTTGTGGAGAGATTGACAGAATGGCTGGATAGATGACTCAGTCAAAACCATTTGGCCCTCAGGGAGTCTACTTAGTTGTTTTGAAAACAAGGGCCATCACACTCAGAAAATGTAGGGAACTTGCCCAAGCTCCCAGAACTAGTGAGTAACGCCCGCAAGACTTGCGGTTCTGTCTGATTGTTTTGCACCATGTTATATATAATTTTGTTTAAAGGGTACTATGGATTATATCCCAAACTGTAAAGCTATGTTGCTTTTTGTTTTGCTTTTTTGTTTTGTTGTCTCAGTTTTGGTTGTTTGTGCCTTCTCCTTGGGAACAGAAGGTGTTGCATAAAGTGATTATCCTAGCTAATGTGCATATGTATGTTAGTCAGTTTACAGAGTTTAGGAGCAGCCTACAAGTGCCCAACTTGTGGCCTTTTTCAACCCAACAAAGTGCAGTTTCCTAGAATGCAGCTCCTAGATCCGGCCAAAATTTGCAATCCTCACCATCAGAGCTTTGTAACACCCCAGGACAAACTATGCTTGTGTGACATAGACACACAATTCTCTTTAGATACCTGTTCTCCAGCTCACTGCATATTACCATCATTATTTCAGGCCCCTTCCCCAGACCATGTACGTTAAAAGTGAAGCATGGGTGTTGTATTATAAAAAGCTTTCCTGGAGGGAAACCAGTTGCAAATTCAATTCATCGAGGCTTTCTCAGAAGGACCCTCACTTGAACTGATTTCCCTACCTGTGACAGACCACTGAGCTCTCCTGAGACTCAGGGAGTTTGGAGAAGTGATGCTTCCTGTCTGTTTTTTCCTTGGAAGTGGGAATGGTGTCTACATGTAAACCATGCTAAAAATCATCACAGTATGATGAAAAAATACATAGTCATAGAAAAATAAAGGCTGATTAAGAAGCTTGACTTCAGAAGTCTGTCCAGGTTCTAATACCAGCTAGCCTATGAGACCTTGGCAGGGTAACTCAATCTCAGGGTTTTTAATCTAACAACAAATAGTAATAAGGTTTGATGATTTTGAATGTGATAATATTGGTGAAATGCTAAGGGCAGTGCCTGGCACAGAGAAAAGGCCCAGTTAACTTATTTTATATTTTTATAATGCTCGTTCACAATGTAGTCTATTTAAATCAATACAAAAAGTAAATAAATAAATGCAACGTGATTGCTTTTGCAAGTTTGGATGGGATTCTCCCTCCTGGTTGACTTCTATACCTAAAGGTCTAATTTAAGGAAATACATACCTGTAAAGTGGTTAAGCTCATACTTCGACTTCATACTGACTTCCTTTTCCTAGCAGGTCATTTAGCCTCGTATTCATCAGATGTAGTGCCAGGGCCTTTGTCCACCCATTTCTGAAATGTACTCACAGGCAATCTTTTATTTTGTTGGCTAGTCTAGCTTAATTTCTTGTTTTGTACTAAAATACTTCTCGATCATATCTCTCTCAAAGCTGTCTGTACCGACCACTGGGAGTAGTCTTGTTCCTGTTGTTGGAGTGTGTGTGTGACTAGGGAAGAAAGAGAATAGAGAACAGCAAAAAGAGGGAAACAGACACCTCTGCCTGCTTCTCCCAGTTGTGTGCCCATTAAATCTGCAACTGTCTCTGCAAGGGCCATCTAAGCAGGAACACTGTGCAGCAGTATAACACAAGTGGAGGGAGGGACTGAATGTGCCCTGGAGTGCAAAGATAGCAGAAGTCCTAGTCACAGAGCTGAGTATCTGTAACCCTAAGAGAGTAAATATTGGTACATAATCCCAAATCAGCCTGAAAGGAAATAGTGAAAACTTAACTTGCCATTTGATGTTATCACAACCTAAATGGCTACCATTTGATTTGCTTTGTGGGTTCTGTATTCATTTGCATCACAAAAGAAGTCTGTTCTGTAAATTAATTGATTTCACAAGATTGATTCTAATTAATCTTAAGTGAACTACCTTTTCTGTCTAAATGTTGGCATAGTATTTACTGAGAAAACTTAGCTGATTCTGTTCAAGCTATGTTATCAGTAGGTGGAAAGCATTCAAAAACACCTCAAATTAGCACATAAAGGAACTGTATTAGGAGATTGTTCTTGTTTGTTGCAAAGCAACATATAACTATGCCACAGAATAGTTTTCCAGCCAACACACTGTTAATGATCTACCCCTAAACTTTTTCGCATGCAGATGAAACCTGTTTGGATGATATTTATTATCTGCTGTTCTGACAAATTCGACAGAAGTAGGTACCTTTTTGGAAAAGTGGCGCAGCTTGGCTGAATATTAGTCACTGGAAGGCTGCAAAAGCACCAGTACTGCCTCACAGTGATGAAATGAGAATCTCTGGATCTGGGTCCCAGAGATTAATTTTTCAAAGTTCCCCAAATGATTGTGACATACAGGTAAGGATGAAGATCACTGTCCTAGAACATAAGCATTGTTTTGTTTTGTTTTGTTTTTTAAGATTTATTTATTTGTACAGAACTGGGGTACAGGCCAGAGATGCGGAGGGTCACAAGATTCACCAGAAACAGAGTGGGGAGCAGAACAGGCAGATCACGAAGTACACTGCTGAGGGAAGCAGCGGGCGGGCCAGGAGAGGTCTCCAGCGCCATGTGATCACCTCCTGGGCAGGCGGGGATCGAACTCATGCAGAATCGGCTTAAGCTTCTTAATGCTGTGCTTTAACCCACTGCGCCACCAGGGAGGACCCGAACATAAGCAGTTTTTAAAAAGCATATTGTCCTTATTTTCTTTAGAGCTCCTGAGAGAGCTCCGGCACTATCAGGGGCTGACAGATTTTGCAAGTGCAGGCCACCTAATTAGACTTTGCTAGGAAGGACCTGTGGATATGTGTTGAATATCCCAGATATATAAGCAACAATTAAGCAATCGAGGATTTGGGGTAAAAAGAGCTAGGAATTGTTTGACCTTCAAAAAAAAATCATATTGCCTACTGTTACATGCATTAATGATACAGGATTCCATAATAATACAAGTTTTGGTAATTAGCAAATGTCATTGTGCAACCATCACAGGTTGGGCAGGTTCATTTTTGAACCAGACAGACAAAAAGAATTTTGGAGCCTGTGGTGTATTTGACAGGCCTTTATTACTGAACCAGGGGACCACACTCACAGGCTTTTCTGCCCAGGTGTCCAAAATTACAGGTACGTGTGCCTTGTGCTCACAATCCCAGGCACCTTCTGCAACAACAGGTTACCAAGTTACTGTGTGTGGGCAGTGAAACCTGGTTGGAAATGGCAGCTGCTGGTACTGGCTTAGGGGCTGGTGGCAGGAAGCAAAACAAACCCTGACTTACTCCATTTTCCCTGCATTCATCATTCTAAGAACCTTTAGTGAATATGGTATGGACCTGTCATTGAAAGAATGCAACTTCTTCTATTATCTTTTTGTAACTTAAGTGAAACAAAATTTCTGAGTCAGCTTTATGGAGATTACTTTAAAAGATAATAGCAATCGCCTGCTATAGGATAAGTTGAAGCAAGTTCTGTTTCTAGGAATACATTGTCACCATATCACTACGCTGATATCTTTTTTATTCAACTTTTAGAATATATAAAAAGTGACCATTATACTATCTTAAAAGTGATCATTGATAATACCTTTGGCATATAGACTTTTTGACTCAGTGTAATATTTAAAGATAGACTACTTTGTACCTAAAATTTTTATGTCCAGTAACAAGAGTTACAAGGAAAACACAAAGACACATAAGATCTTAATGTCCTCATAAATTTACTCTTATTTTTCATGTTGAATAGCATGTTAGTTTGGGAGGATATCACCACTGATCACATAGTCTCCACTCTACAAATGCCTCTGACCAGTTAACCCAGCCCACATCCAAAATAAGCAGTGTTTACCAAAGAGGATCTATTGTATTAATTACATGCTTATCAGAGGGGAAAAGGTTATTAAATAAAAATTCTTATCTTCACGTTATAAAGGAAATAAATGCATATTTCCAAAAGAGAGAAAGCCAGAACCAAAATCTATGAATACCAGCATCCATAATTCCATCCCCCTTCTTCAACCTGTTAGTTGCCTGCAATGTCACCCTCCATCAGTGTTCAAGTTCTGTGTAGCTGTCTGGACTTAATGCTAAGACTTTCGTAAAGCCTTCCCACATGTAAGAGGAAGTAAATCAGAGATAGTGGGACAAGCAGGAAGCCATTGTCATGGTCATGAAAGATAGTGGAACCGATTGAAGTAATGAACATGTGGTGCTCACATGTGGTGGGGAGGAAATATTGAAGGAAGTGTTTCAAAGAATTTTTTGCATTGGGTGAGGTCAGAACATGAAAAGAATCAATGACTGATTTCACAATCAATATAAAGCAATATATATTATGAACAGTAATATAAACAAGTATTTGTGGGTTGGGAGGCCAGGGTCAGGTGCTTTATTTCAACAAACGTCTCCCTAGACTTTCTTTTAAGTTATGCTAAGTTTTGCCAATAAGCTGCACATACCAGAGTTGGGTCTGAGCTTGAGCTTCTATTTCCTTTGGAATACTTTAAATCTGACTCAATTCTTCTGAATATGCTCGCTTAAAAGTTCTAAGATCCTTGTCTAAAAGAGTAAGATCATGGTCTGTTTTTAATGATGTATAGTATAAGCCCCTCTAGGGGTAAGGAGGCACTCTACTTTAGGAACTTTCTTTGCATTGTGATGTCTCCTTAAAAGGCATAGTTTAGGCATTTTTGAGAATGGGAACATTCAGGCACCTTTACTGTCCTGCTGATGTGTAAGGCTATTTATAATTTTTGTTCTTCACTCCTTTTCTGTGCTTGTGATTTTTAAAGGTGCCAGACTGACTGCCCTCAAGCCTGGTGTCCCTGATTTCTCCCAAGAATAGGAAAAATACGGGAGGCAGCTGAACTAGTCATGTCTGGGTCCAGCATATTAGCCTGACCCGTGCTGGAAGAATACTCTCCACAATATAAAGGAGGTGGTTGTTCCCTTCTGACTACAGTTCATCTGCTTGTATAGCTGAAAAGACAAATCCTTGTTATGCCAGCACCAAGTTACTGCAGCTTTTATGGCCACATAATCCTAGCCACTTTCATTCCCTCTTTGGAAAAACTAAAATGTTTTTCTCTCTTCCATCTGTACCTGCCAAAACGCCATCCTGTAAAGCTGGGCTCAAATGCTTCCTTCTCAACAAAGCCTACCTGAGTGCTCTCAGATATGATTGTCATCGCACATTTCTGAAACATTTTATCTCATGGCATTTGCTGATTCTGGCATATGAATGTAGGTTGTGTATAGGCACTGGAATTGCTGCCTAGGGGACTGATACTCATCCATTTCTGTAGCTCACACAGAAACTGGATATCGTAGTGTGCAAAGAGTGGATACCTGGGGAAGTCGACTGAACGGGATGAGAATTTCAAAGCATCTCTCCCAAATCTGCATGGGTAGCTCTCAAACTCTCCATGAAGCAAGTAGCTGCAGGATCTTGGACTGCCATTATTACACTTTGGGGAGTGGTAATCTGAACTACCTCTACCTGCCTAGTAGACAACCATGGCCAGTAGCTAACATTTGATCTAAACAGTTTTTGTTCTCTAAAAAAAGTTCTCCTAAGATCATTAATAATACTGGCAGACAGGAGATTCAGAAGGGAGAAAAGTAATAATAAGTTTTTGACCTGTATTTAACAACTCTGAAATCTAAAATCATACTTTTCATAGGAATCCTTTATGCTCATTATAACTATCATTTTAAAGAGTGCACCTGTGTCACAATGCCTGCATTACTGGTGTTCTTTATCCAGTGCTCAGTATCCTTGCTGTTCAACTCGGAATATTTTCATGTCAGTAGTTTTTTTTTTTTTCCTGTGGCTACTAAGTTTAACATTTTTATTTATTACTGTCATGTTTCATTAGCTCTTTAGGTCACCAAAATATATCAGTAATTTGAATGATCATTAAAGATGGAAAAATGGTAATAAAGATAAATAACAATTCATATATAATATTACAAATGTAAATTCTAGTAAAAAGGATCCTATTCTTAATATTAGTTGTGACTGTGTATATCGTGGAATGAATGTGATGATAATGCACAAAAGTTTAAATTCTAAGTATAATGATGCCTATATTAGAGCTAAATTGCAGAGTTTTCTGTAATGTAAAGTCAGGTAAAGTCTTAAATCTCACCGAATTTTAATACCACTTTCAGTCATAGCACAGTGAACTTTCTAGTGAACTAATTGTTTTTTACTGAATAATCACAAAATGATGCCATACAAAATAACCTAATTTTGTTACTAATGGTAATGAAAGTTCAAACTTTAATGTGATTTTTCTATGTTGTACATTTTATGACAAAAACAGCTACAAGTTTAACTCTTAGATAGAAGTTTGTAAAACAAGTCACAAAACTTATTGAAAATAGTTTTTATTTCCCCCATGACCAGAATATAATAATAATATCAATTCTAGAGGAAGCAGCTCAGTTTCCAAAATTTTAACTCTTCCTTTATTTATTAGTATTTGATATTCATTGTTCCTTTGGAGGGAAAATTACACATAATGTGTACTATATTTTAAATATAAATTCAAGCAACAAGAAATAAGAAATAGTTTTCAGGGGCAAATGCAACTGAGAGAATAGAAGCTATTTGTTTCTTCTCCTAATTTAAAATACTTAACCCTCCCATTTTTGAGTGTGAAGTGGCTGTCAATCTAATGTGATGGAGTGCTGAAAGCAGTCTTCTGTGTGAACTCTCCCATGTCAGCTCTGTGTTCAATCCGTACACAATTATAAAGAGGCAAGAAAGCGTAGTGGTTAGGACCACAGGTGCTGCAGCCAAACAGCATGGATTTGAAGTCAGTTATCCATTTTTATGACTCAGTTTCTTCATCTGTAAGATATAAATAGTAATGGCCATCTAGTAGTTGTTAGAGATATGAAATGAGTTCATACATACAAATCATCTATAAAATTCTTTACACATTTAAACACTAAATTCATTATAGCTTATGTGTAAAACCCAACATGTTCTTGCTAACTGTCCTAGTGGCCTGTAATGACTTGTTAAGGTTTTTTGACTGACTAGGATTAAGGAATAAGAAGGAAAAATTGGATGTGGATCTTACTTCTGGCTCCATATTCTCATAACAGAGCTGGATGCTGACATTGATTATGACCAGTCCAATGTCTCTTGCTGACATAAATATTTTAAAGTTATGTTTTATTGTTAATTTCTTTAAGGTGAAATTAAATCTAATGTCCATATGTGGCCCTGATGCCACAAGTACCAATTTAAGAACACTGAATATTTCAGAATTCAGGGCCGTAAGTGACCCACAACCCTACATTATATAAAATGGCTATAGGATTTAGGGGTGTTGAAACTAAGGACAGACGTGGAGGCAATGCTAAATGAATTGAAATAGCCTGAAGGATCCTGCTCAAAGAGGAGACCCCAGAAAACAGAATGGGAACTGTTGGGTAGCTGTTACTGTAAGAAAGTATCTGGCTGTTATGAGAAAGAACATTCTAACAGTCTGGAAAAGCACTGTCCTTGTATCTACCTGTCACCAGCCACTAGACACAGAGGTTTTGTAAAAGGAATTGAAGTTTGAGTTTGGCCCTAGAGCCCTTCCAATCTAACTGGACACAGACTAGGAAGAAAAGCTGTTCTATGGTGGTTTTTTTAGTGTCCTGAGTTCTGTTGTTACCCCTTAGTGTGGGATGTAAGCCAGACACTGGCCTTGGTACTTGGGGACAGGAGTTCTACTCTATCATTATCTATGAGAACTTGGCTTTGAAGGTTAACCCCTCAAATAACTCAGATCCGTCATGGAGGTCTTCTGAGGGACAGTGATGACAAGACTGGTGCTCTTCCTCAAGGTGGCAATAGCAGTCATGGCTGTCCTGTTGCTGCTGCTGACTTGACAAAGCTGCCATCCTCACAACTTAACTTTGTCAGAAGGACTAAAGGTGTTCCAAGGTTGGTTCTTAAAAATATTCCCCTTTTATATTTCAGGCCGCTGTGCTCGCTGTGGGGAAAATGTAGTTGGGGAAGGCACAGGATGTACTGCCATGGATCAGGTCTTCCACGTGGAATGTTTTACCTGCATCATCTGTAGCAACAAGCTCCGAGGGCAGCCCTTCTATGCTGTGGAGAAGAAAGCCTACTGCGAGCCCTGCTACATCGTAAGTTCAGATTTGATCCTAGGTGCTTTGCAAAGATATATTTATCATTTAATTATTGATATACTTTTTACATTATTATTCATTCTTGTACAAGTTTGATTTGTCTTCTGAAGATGTACTACCCATAAGATTACCACGTGAACCATGATCATAGTCCCTTGTGCTCTTCCTCCCATTGTGTTGATCCATCTCCCCTGCTGAATGTCTCTGATTGATAGCTTGCCTGCTATTTTTAATTTTCTTATCCCTTGTTGAGTTCTGTTATATTCCTCATGTAAGTGAGATTGTCCAATATTTTTCTTTTCCCTGCTGACTTACTTCACTGAGCATGAGTTTATCTTTTTTGATTGCTGAATAGTATCCTATTGTGTATATATACCATATCTTCTTGATCTAGTTCTCTCTTTTTGGCATTTAGGTTGTTTCCATATTTAGCTATAATGCTGCAGTAAAACACAAGAGTGCAGGCTTTCCTTCAAATTAATGTTTTTATGACTGCAAAGATATTTTTGGCTAAATGATGGTAGCACATAGCCATCAGAGATTTATTTGCCCTAGACTTCAAAATGTGTGTGTGTGTGTGTGTGTGTGACCACATCTTCATTTTTTCATGTGTTCCTATGAAGCTGGGAAAGTGTATTGGGATGAGGCTGACTTGCACTAGAAGACCATCCTCCAGTGGCTTTCAAGCGTGTATTTGCTAGCACACGCCTCCCTGAAGCATCAGAAGAGTTCCCCTACTAGTGGCACCTCCTGCTGTTAGGCCTCACTTTGCATTTGAAGTATCTTTGTAGACCTCTGGATTTGTCAATGATCTTTAAACTCCTGCGTCCTATAAATGTAGGAAAAACTATAATGCTTTTTTTTTTCAATTGAGACCACATTGTTTTACAACACCGTATATGATGCATAATTAATTAATTTCTTATCTACCCAAATCCAACATAGCACACCTAATAATTTTTCACTAAAGCAAACACTTTTTCTATACAGTTATGGTATAAATAGTAATAATCATTAAGTTAACAAATGTATTCTTTTTTTTTTTTTTTTGAAGAAAAAACAACTGTGCTTAAATGGCATAGCTGGGTAACTAAAATACATTTGTAGTCACATTATCTAAGCTTTTTTCTAGACAACTTAAATCTATATAGTAAGTTATCTTTTGATAGAACAACTTGGCGATGAACAAACTTTCTGTGTAGTCTAAAGTAAATATCTTTGCTATCTTTTCACATGTTTTTAATCTGTTTTAACACTTGTTAGTGGTGAAAACTAGTGATTTTACAAACCCACAAAAGAGGCATGATTTGGCCTCCAGCCTCCCCAAGAGTCTTAACATAAAAGGAACCTCTGGTACCAGATATTAAATGTGACACATAACTTTGTGCATCAGTGAGATCCGAGTTTATTGCAGAAGTTTCTAGCTTCCTTGCTGTTATCCCAGAAGCTAATCATCTGGTTAGTTGCCAGGCCCAGAGTCCAAACCTGAGATCTAAGAGTTCTTCAAGATTAAGATCTCATTCTACAGCTCTAGGTTCAAGTTTATTTTTTCTCTCCAAAGGCTACTTAAACACCTATAACATCATTATGTTGTCATTCAACATTAAAGATGAAAAAGAAATCTTAAGATCATTACTCTAACTCTGTCTTTAGAAATGAGAATGCAGAGGTGCAGAAACAAGGAAAATGATTTCTATCATTAGTGTCAGAACCAGTTGTCATCCTCCTAGTCCCATGTTCTCTGCACACATCATGTCCTTTTAGTTTGTCTGAAACATAATTGCAGAAATGCCCTGCTGATCTGGAATGAATAATTACCTATCATGGAAAGTCTAGTGAACAAAAACTTACCTCTTTGGCAAATAATGATATTTTCAATGTCACTTTTTGCAATCATTGTTGAAAAGAGGAAACTACAAACCCCTCTGCCTTTTATAAACAGACCGAGTGGTCTGTCACTTACCATGGTTTAGGACCACTACTGTGAAATAACACATTGCAGTGAGCTAGGTGACATAATGTCAGGAGTCTGCAGAAGCACCATGGCTGTTTGTCCCTATGCTAAGTGACTCTTGGCTTGTGTCTTTTTACCTCTCTTAAATTTATTTTTTCATCCAGTTTTGACCACATTGTTAATTCTTGCCACTCTAATGATGCTCTTGATGCCTCCATCAGTGTTTCTTTTTATTTTTTATGAGCTAAGACTCATATGAGCAATATTGGAAAACAGTGTAAGTTGGTGTGAATGAAGTGGATCTGAATTCAGTTTCATCACGAATGCTTTCTCTCTTTGGTATAGTTATTTGATCGCAGACTTAGTTTCTTTATATTTATAATAGAATGATTATGAAATTTCCCCAGAGGTTTGTGAAGATGAAATAAGACAGTTCTTCTAAAGTACATTGGCTCAAGCAGGCAATGGCGGTAGCATGAATTTTATACTGAAATAATTTTGATAAGATTTCTTGCCTCTTTAATATTTGTTGCTTTGTGTGCTTCCTGAAATACATAATAAGACAAAAAAAAGTCGAATCTGACTAAATTAAGGGTTTTTTAGAGCGTGTGGGTTTCCATCTCCTTCCAGACATAGACTTGGTGACTCTCTAGGATGCAGCTTCTTCTGCTTCGGCTGCAACACTGTATTTATGACAGGGAACATTATCTGAGAGATATTTAATCATATTCTTGGAAGAGCCGGGTGAATTCAAATAATGGAAATCTAACATCCTTTTTTGACTTTTCTCCCTCATAAGAACCTTGAATCAAGGTTTTCTTTAATGAAATCTATCCATGGTGATTCTAAAATGTAATTTAATTCTTATCAGAATTCAGTTAAGCTTCACTCAAAGACCCTTGTTCAATATTGATTTCAGAGTTCAGAACAGCACTCAAGCCCTCCGATGGATGCTTTAGCATTTTAATTTCTTCTTAACTTTTGTAAGTCCAATAAGCTGACAGATTAGAAATGCAGAGAGTTCTCTATTTCAGGGGGTGACTGGGGATTGAGGAAACTAGGAGGGTAAGATGAAACATGTTTATTCTGAAGATGGAGTTTGTATGAAGGAGAGCCCAGGGCTGTGTATCTCTCTCTGGAAACCAATGACCAGGGAACAGGAAGCACCTACTGTGCCACTCAGTCATATTGCTGTTGATCCTTTGGTGGAAATTGATGTCTGACAAATATCCAGTATCAAATAGAGAAAACCCAGGCCTGGGGTACAGTTTTCACTTTTCACTTCATTGATAGAATCAGAATACTGAAGATATTTCTGTTTAAGAACTACACATATTTGAATCTGTGATTTTTTGAAGTCTGAGTAGTTGGCAACCAGTCTATAAATTCAGCTTATTTTTACTTAAATTGGCTATTGATCAACTTAAAGTCATAATTGAATTAAGTATTTACATATTTGAGGGAAAATATGCCAATAACATCTTCATCTTTGTTTCAGTGGTGACTCATATTTTCCTGTGTTCTCTTGAATCTTTTACCCTTATACATATAGAACTATAATTAGGTGCATTTCATTCAGTAAGGCAGTGCAGTCCCCTAAATCATTATATGCATGCTTTCTTTGGTATTTTCTATCGTTGATTTAATATAAATATGTGTATAGATATCCATTTTTAACTTTTTTTAATTGTCTATCTTTAAATTGTTTACATGATCTAGTTTAAAGCCATTTGTCACTAGAAAGGTATTGGGTATTTTCCAAACTTTTATTTAATCTTAAAAAAAACTTTCAAAAACCTTGCATATAAATGAGTATAATTTAATATTTTTTTAATTTTTGAATTCCTTAGCATATTTTTTTTTACTTATATTACCAATCTTACTTTTAGACAATTTAGAGAACATTTGCTAGTTTCCTTAGGATTTTTCCAGTTTGCTAAACCACCAACAATAATGAGACCATATGTTAAACTGTAACCTATCCTCTGTGGAAGAGGCTTATTTATAATTATCTGAACCAATATGTGATTACATACTAGTTATTTTGAGTTTGTATAATTGTTAGCAAAATTAATGAAATGCTTTTCTACTTTGGTGATACATCTTTTAAAAAGCTTGCTTTTGATTATTCTATGTACTTGCATTAGTGAAGAGATCCCAATTGAGAAGTGCTATGTTATCTCGGTGTACAAAATGACATCTAAAATATATAGGTTCTAGCTAGTACTTGCTCTCCTGGTATGACCTTGAGTAAGTTAATTAATTCCCAAGGACCAGTATCCTCATTTTTTAAAAGGAGTTAGTAATGTCTTCCAAGTCTTCAAAGAGAAGGAATGAACAAGACATTGTATACATCGTGAAACTGTTTACTAATGTAAGGACTTAATTTGATTAGTAGCTTTATTGCCATTGCTTTTTCTTTCAGTTTAAACTGATAAAATTTAGAAATTCTCTTAGTTTGGGGTAATTTCATAGCTGCAGTTGCTATGGAAATACTGAAATAAATAGATGTCATAGGAGGAATATGAGGACATAGATGAGGTTCACGCTTTGCTGCCGTTTTCATGTTGATAAGAGTGGGAAAGGGCAGTCAGGGAGCCTCACACTGCAGTGTCCTTCTGCCATTATTGAGGCTTGTCCTTAAGGATGGATTCACAGAATTTCTGTGACCTTTGCATTGCCAGTGAGTCTGGTCCTGGAGATTCGGCACATCAGAGATCCTCAGTAATGTCTGCTTTACAAAATGGTTGTCAGAAATCTTCCCCGAAACCAGGGCTGTGACTCAGAGTAGACTAAGTCCAGCTCTTAACTCTCCAACAGTGGAAGTTGCTACAGACATTTTTATTAGCTTTAAAGTCCAAGTGATTAAAAGGCTTCAGGAAATAGGAGGTCAACTCCACAGGAGACTAAACACTTTAAGGTTCCTGAATTTGAGGCATTAGTGGCCAACAGACTAGCGACCTTTTGCTCTTTTGTGTCACTAAATGACTACAGTTAAAACACTCTAAATTTCAACCTACATTAAGAAGTAGGTTTTGCACCTCTACAGGAAAGTTGTCTTTTTATATGTTCAATTTCTCCTAATAAAATGTTTTAAAAGCAGTTATGACCTCTGCTTTATGTGGGTGTTGGAAAAGGTAATGAGAGTTTGAACTAAACTGGAAAAATCCACTTCCTTCCTCTTTTCTTAACTGCCCCGCTCTGTCTTCTCATCTCTCATAAGTGTTTGTTATCCATCCCTCTCCCTCACCACATGTGTGCACATGGACATGGACATACATATTTTCTTGGTGATGTTCATCTTCATCCCACAAAGCACATTCTCAGGAAAAGAATGGTTGAAGAAAAAAGAAGAGCTGCGAACAATAGATGAGAGGTCTAACCGTCAGAACTACTATGCCTTGTTATCTTCCCTTTTGTACAGCCCATATATTTTACATTACTCCCTAGCATCTATTATTACATGTTAATACTTGTATGTACCCTCTGAAATATATAAGGCGGAAGGGATTAGTAGTCCCAGTTTACAATGGCTTTCCTGTTTTCAAGGTAAAATACAAGATGCAGATTGGAAACAGACCTTCTAATTTGTATTTTATGTTGAGTCCATACGACTACCCTGAAACTAATGTTCAACCTCCATGCAGATACTCACAGCCCCTGTGATCTGATACTATTTCCACATTTTAATTGATGACCACATGAGCATGCCTTCTAGTATTATAGAATCTGAAGTGCTTAACTTCTACCACAAAAAGATTTTTGAATCCTAATCTTCTCTTGAATATTTATGTGATCTCCTCTTGATGTAGTTCATCAAGTTTTAATGCAAAAATACTTTTTCTGATTAGAAATAATCATAATGAGCTCCCCCACACCCGGGTGGCACAATGGGTTAAATCTCAGCTGGATGACACTATTGACAGCCACTGCAGTTTGAGTTGGATCCCTGGCCAGGGAGCTGACCCACATGGTGCAGCAGACCTCTCCTGTTTAGCCTGATGCTAGATCTGCCTGCTCTGCTCCCCACTCTGTCTGGTGAATCCTCTCACCACCACCACCCCACACACACCTCTGGCCTACAACCCAGCTCTTGTATGCTTAAATAAATAAAACAAATCTTTAGAAATTATTCATATGATAATAACTGTTGAATGCTCTAAATTTTATAGAGCAATTTTATTTCACATTATTCTCTGATGTTCCTAGGGAATAGATAAATTGTAATGGTCTTTATTTCAGTAGAAATAAAGAAAGAAAAAACTGACTTTCAAAGAAGTCAGATTGCTCTGTTTCCTAGAGCGTGAATGTCACAACCACCACTGGAACCAGGCCTTTGATTTCCAAGTGCAGCTCTTTCCACAAATACAAAAAAAAAAAAAAAAAAAAAATCACAGGAAATCCCACTTTTGATTATTAAGCTACCTTTTGCCTAATTAATTTATTCTATTAGTATTTCTTCATGCTATGGATTCAAAAATATATGGTTCACTTTTATTCTAAATTTTATAGCTGTGGCTTTTGCCTTATTTATAACATTAGAGAAAGATTATATTCAATGCAGAAAAATTATAAAGTATATGAAAGGTGTTCATGATTGTCCCACCTAAATATTGTAACAATTTACAGTGTACCACATACTCCTATTCAGTCTTTTACAGGTCAGGGTGAGGGACATCCAAGAACTCCTAAACCTCCCTGCTCTATGTAGGTTCTTGCCAATAGCTGCATCAAAACAAAATATGTAAAACATTTAATTGAGGGGAGCTTTAATACAATTAATGTGCAACAAAGGAAAGACAGAGAATATAATTTCCAATCCAGCACCTGAAGTTATCCAAGTTACTCCTGGGTAAATGCCCAGCAAAACAAGGTTGGGTCCAAAGCAGGGACATGAGATTCAAAAGTCTGCCACACATTTTAGAGTACCTTCTGAAGGGGACCCATAAAAAAGGGTCAGAAACAGTTAAGTTTGAGCCGAAAAGTGCACAGTCAAAATTGACATATACACTAGGTTTGCTAATCTTTGCCTGGGGTCCCTCACCCACATCTCGTTCAACCAGCCTGGAACCAATAAGCAAACAGTTTCTTCACATGTTGCTCTGCTCATGTGCCTCCTCCAGGTCTCCTTCTTGCTCTCTGTCCTTCTTTCTTTCTTCCCCTGTCTGTTCAGCTTCTTCTACCCATTCCTGGGGTGGGGCAGGGAACCTGAAACCTCCCCTTTCCCTGGGGACCACTCTCATAAAATATAACTGCATATGTATATATGTTCATAGATATAACTATGCATAGCTATGCAAGACACATAACCATGCCTCTATAAGCATGTAGGTACCTATGATTGGGTCATATTATCCATTCTATATAGTAACTTATAGAATATAAAATTTTGCCATCTACAGAAATAAGTTACTTTAAATATTTCTTTCACAGCCAAAGAAAATATATGTATTCCTCCATGTCCTTTCTAAAAAAGTACTCAAATATTTCAGCAGATAAATTAATCAAAATAAAGTGCATGGGAAATCAAGGCAAATTAAATGGTATTAAGCAATATACCAATAAAACTAACACTTAAAAAAAAAGCTATGGGAGAGGATATAATAACAAAATCAGATCAGTAGAAAATATTGATTATCTGCTAACTTCCATATTAAAAGCAGGAAAAGCATAATTCAGGACAAAACCAAGTAAGCCAAAGAACATTTTTTTGATAAATATCCCAGTTTCTGAAGAAAGATCTTGAGTCTTTCCTCATTAAATCCCATTAGATTGAAATATATGATATTGAGGAAATAAGAGATGAAAATGGTAAATCCATATTCTTTATAAAACTTTTAACACATTCAGCTTTTGACAACCAATTATCAGTCTTGAATATTATGATTATAAATTTAATCTTATTAATACAACCAAAGAATATTTTTTTTTCCAAATCTCATGGAAGATTTAGATCTCTAAAAGGAAAAGATAAGGACTTCTGTATGTTTTGCTGGCAAAATTGCATATGGTAACATATTAAAACAAGAAATCTATAAAATGTAAACAAATCAACATACGAATAGGTAAAGAATTCTTAGAAAATAGTGATGATAACACGGCATGACAGTGAAAATAAGATGTAGACAAAGCAGAATCACAAGTAATGTTAATATATTCCATTGAGAGAGCACAAATATATTAAGTTCAAAACCAAAGGACAGCAAAATTGATCTTAACGAAGGAAACATTTAAAACAAGGTCACTTATTTAAAAATTGAAAACCACTAGAGATTATAGGTCTCAGAGATAATTCTTTGACAGGAATAATGTAAGAAATATCTAGTAAAGATGTTCAAAAAAGAGAGAAGAAATTACATAATATTAGAAGTTTTAGCATACATATAAAAGCGTTTAAAATTATTGTACTAAAAAGTTTTATTATGGAAAACTCTATAATGTAAAACCAGTATCTATGTAAATCTAAAATACAGGGAACGAAAACTTGAATAACCTCATAAACATGGACGAAATACAGAGCTATTACCTGAGATAAAAAAGACAAGAAATTTCACTAACAGGATTTTTCAGATCTTTAAAGAATAAGTGATACCTGCATGGTTTCATAGACTAGCCAGAGAAAATAAACTTCACAAGTTTTTTAATAAAACTACCCTGATCCAGATTAAAATCTAAATTTCCTAGTTCTTGTGACCTTATGTTAATTAACCTTAACAAATGCAAAAATCCTAATTGAAGTATTAAGAAATTGAATGCCATATAATGAAACATCCTGGATTATTTCATGCAATGTTAGGACAATATTAGAAATCTGAATCTGTTAGGATTATATTGTTTTAACAAACAAACAAATAAAAATAGTAAGACATATCCCTACATGAGAAAATGGACATTTAATGGGGTTTTATCTTCTTGTAAAAAACAAAAATAACTGCAATTGCACAAAACAAACTCTAAGGTAACTAGAAAATAGAGGAATATATATGTGTTTAAAAGGATGAAAGTATGTTCAGTCTTCTTCCTAGATCCTAGACAGAGGTATGCACAGGATCATGGGTATCTTATTTTATTTTCTTAACAGTCTAGACTTTATATTGGAAATTGGGAAACAGAATAAAATTTGATATATATATATATACATCAATATAGATATTTTGGTGTTATACATATATATATATTTCAATTTATCATGTAACACAGCTAAAAATATAAATCATTACATTGCTTTAAGTGCAAAATTCTATACATGCATTATCTAATTTAGAAATTCCTTTGAAATCTCTAATCCCATTCCCCAAACCTCTAGATGCAGAAAGTAGTCACTACACAACTTTTTAAATCATAGCCATGTATTTCCTTATACTGGTAATTCTATTGCATATCTTTAAAAATTATAATATTGTGTGTGTATATAGTGTTTCTTAATTTTGAATGAGTGGCATTGTATCATACCTTTTTCATTGAAAATTATAAGACAGATGCATAAAAGTTTATGGATATTATTCTGGTAGAAATCTTAGAAAATGTAGAGATTTAGAATAACAAAAGTCTAGTAATTTCACAAAGTAAAAATCACAAGTTAAATTTTAGAAATAATGATGGAAAATATTCTTAAATAGGAGCAGGAAAAAAAAAAAAAAAAAACAGAAAATACCTAAGTAAACCTTCAAGGCATCTAAGTGAAGAAGTGAAGAATGTTAGAAAATTTTATAGTGATAATTAATTCTTGAGCAAAATGATTTGAGGATGGACTATGCTTTTCTCACTTTAACACATTCAGACCATCACCCTGTAGTTACACAGAGAAGAATAGTTACTGCAATGTCTTTGCTGAAAATATTTACTTTAGTCTTTGTTCCCAAATTGCCCCAGTCCATTGCTGATCTTGGGTACTGCTCACCATTGACGTTGGAGCAGGCATTCTTAGAAAGGACAGCAAAGTAGACTGTCCAGAATGAGAAAGGCCTAGCAAAATAGAACCTTTTCCTATGGTTCCTGTGCCCAGCTCTATTAATTTCTGTTACAGAGAATTAGAATACATTTTAAGAGCCTGGAAAAACCTTAGAAATTTAGTAACTCCATTTTGTAGCTGAGAAAGACTGTCACCCAAGCTGACTGATTTGCCTGAGGTTATATGGTTTATTAATGACAGAGGCAGGAATAGAAACATTGAGCCCTGATGAACTTGAACCCCTCAAAGTACTGCTTTCTTTGGGTCTGACATGGATAGATTTAACCATATGTGGCTTCAAGCTCCAGGGAAACATCCCTAGAAAATATTGGATTTATTAATTTGGGTTGGAGAGTGTAGAAATAGGACAGTGTTTGCTCTAGCCCACCAAGATGGAGCTTCTCAGATTTCCAGGTTAAATGCCTCTGAAACTTTATGCTAGAGCCTTCCCACTGCCCCAGTTTGTTTATTTTTAAATCAAGCATGAACTCATCTCTCAGAGTTTGCCAAAGTTTGGATGAATGTCAGCATCAGGCCACTGTAATAATGGTTTAAGATTATTTAATCCTATTACTTATACACTTCATTAGGCTGAGTGAATTGTTGGCAGTGGTTCAGTAAACTTCCTACTTTAGAGATAAAGCGGTGGAAGGAAAATAGGGAAGGAGTCTGTTCCTTGTTTTCTTTTACATTTATCTTATAACTCCTGAAGGATAAAGGAATGATAATTACCCAGCTACAGCAAGGAATCTGTGTTAGTAGGGGTCTTCAGAACTGCTCTGGACCATCTGCAGTGAAACATGTCTATAACCTTACATTTCCAATTAGAAGAAAAATGATTGGGATAGAGAGGAATGTGTTTGTGTTTGTGGGTTGTGTGTGTGAGTGTGTGTGCATAAAAGAGACTTTAAAGTCAACTGTAAATCTGAAGCCTCTTAGGTAACATATTCCGTGTTTAATTTAGGGAGACCTGGGAGAAAGCGGCAAATAATCTTCAAGAAGAAAGTAAAGTCAGATTTGGTTCACACCCAATTGACCAGCTGCTATTCTGCATCCACCTCATTTATTTTAGCTTAAATTTCCCCCACCAACAGAATGAAAGTAGTATTTATTACCTCTATAGCTCAATGAGAGTTCAGAGAAGCTGACAGAGCTGAGCAAAAATCAAAGTGTGGAGGCTTTGGGCAGTAAATAACTGCATAGGACCAAGCCCCAGGGACATACATATGAAAGCTGCAATTTGTGCCCAACCTGAATCACCAAAGGACAATTATTAGTGAGCCTTTCAGCCTCTGGAATGTTACCTGCAAACTGTTGGGCTAAGAGTGCTCAGAGTCTTAGAGTGGCCTCAAATCATGGGACTCTGGAAACTTAATTTCCCCAAATGTGTCAGAGATCACCTGCTCTAGAGTCATTTTGAAGTCCCCATTAAAAAAGTGAAGTTCTGGTCTGAACCACTCCCTAGGATTTCTACACAAAGAAGAAGACAATTGTACACTTTACAAGGCTCTTTAGGAAGGATTCTCATGCACATTCAAGATGGAGATCTTTGTGTCTGCATGTCTAGAACAGCTCATGTAAGAAATGTTCCCCCAAATACTTCACTTTACCTTCCAGCTCTCCTATACAGTCTCTTTACAGTAATTGAAGAAACTGGAGTTTTTTCTCATAGATGTTGAGATGTTAGGCTTCTCTCTCTGCTGTGTGCTTTTCCCTATCTTCGTCTTTTGTAAATCTCTATCAACCAACCTTAAAAAGCTATCCCGGAATTTCCCCCAAATTGATCTGGCCTTTTCTGAAAATGTAAGGCTTTTGTTTTTCCTTCACTCACTGAACTTAACCCTCTACAACTGCTATTACAGTCATTTGAGTCTTTGACACAGTCCCACAATAATTTCAAGCCATCAGAATGTGTGTGTCAGGAACAGAGGGGGTATAGTCATGTTTGATTCTTCTTTGTTTTCTCTATAGTTCTTGTCTCTACAGGTGAGCCTACACTACTTTGATATTGAAGGGTAGGAGCTCTGGATGGGGGACCCCGTGTTACTTTATATGCCAGTGTCTGTCTCCTAAAAGTCATTGCCTCTGCTTTTTAGCAGATTTGAGAATGTGTGCATGTAGGAAGCAAAGAGAACTTGGTCTGGGCGCCTGTAAGCAGTCATTGCTGAAATGTAAATATAAAAGATTGACAGGAAAGATGTGAGAGTGTAGCCAGCTGTCTAGCTTCCAGCCATAGAATTATCATAAGAGCTGCCCCACTCAAGGTCAAACACACAAACCTGACTCACAAATGAAAATTGCCAGGGAGTTTGAGTGGAAGTTCTCTGATGTTCCAATGACTTTGAATGGGACATAGTAATTCCTGCCCACAGTCATGCTTACTAAAATTAAATAAATAAAAATCTGCTTCCTGGAGCTCTTTGCTCACCTCCTTGCAGCCCAGACTGACATCATCTCAAGGCAACTTTTCCTTTTGACCACTTCATAGTAACAAGGGTTTGGGGTGGGTGTTGGAGGTCTTCAAAAAATATTGGTTTTATTTTGTTACATAAAGATGATTTAATAATTCAGGCTGCTACATTTACAATTTGGGAAATTAGGGTGTGAAGAGAGGAGAAAAGATTTGCTTAGGATGGCACAGCTGGACAGAGGAACTGAGCTCTCCAAGCAACCTGAAATGACAAATGGACACATAGAATGAGATTTAGAATTACATCAGCTATTTTTGGAAAGGAGAGTAAACATCTCCCACATACAAGTTATTTTTCCTTTATGGACTCTTTCATAATGCCAAAAGATATTTGAGCCAATTTATATTAATAAAGACATTGAGATAACTTAGTTAAAATAAAACCTAATAAAATATGCCACTAAAAAAAGTGAAAATTTGTAGTTTCATAGTCTACTTCAGCAAAGACTTTAAACTCTATGATAAAGCATGATATAGCAAAAGAAGTCTTTCTACAAGATTAGTACTAAATGTTCTGGAGCCTCTGAAGAAAGCTCAGGGGGAGGAAGTAGGGACATGAGGGGAATTCAACCAGCTTGTCTTCAGGAAGAGAGGCCTGAGGCATGCATCCTATGGGAAATGGTATTTTCTCCTAAAGCCAATATTCATTTTGATCCCACTCCTGATGGACAAGTGGAAACTGTTGCTGTTCCTTTTTACAAATTATCAAAATCAAGGCTTAAAAATCCAAGAGCCCTAGAAAGGGAGGAATTAGAGTAGAATTAGAGCACAACTTTGACCTCCTGCATGCTGAATCTCAGCCTCTACCTTTCTCTTAAGTAAATTCAAGCTAACAGATGGCCTGTCATCAGATAGGACTTTTTAAAAGCAGTAAATCTCCTTTACAGCCCTCCGCTCCCAGTTTCCTTAGCACTGCTTTGAGACCTGTTCTTGATACGCTTCTCCCATCGATCAGCTCTTTCTCCTGTGTCCTATTTATGAACACCTTTGTTTTGCATCCTTCCCTTCGTTTTAGCCCTTTCCTGTCTCTACCTTATACTAGCAGACAGGCTTACCCTCATTTATTAAACTGTGAGTTCCTACAGAGCAAGGTACTTTATTCTGTTGTTCTTTGTATCTTTCCTCTGTTTACCACCAAGCCATACTCCACATCTCCCAAAGTAATTCCCAGAACAATACCTCTTATCCTGGGTGTTTAGTACCTTTATTTTCAATTTATTTTAATAAATGCTTTAGTCAGTAAGGACCACCATGTCAAAATATCATGGAGTGGCTGATTTTAACAACAGAAATTTATTTCTTACAGTTCTGGAAGCTGGAAATCCAAGATTGAGGGACCAACATGGTACATTTCTGGTGTGAGCTTTCTCTTGATTTCTCATTGTGCCCTCACATGGCAGGGGGAAAAGGAGGCAGGAGGAGAAACTCTCTGGTCTCCTTTTATAAGGGTCCTTATCCCATCAAGATGGCCTCATCCTCTCAACCGAAGATAAACTAATTGTCTCCCGAAGTCTTCTGCAAATACTAGCACATTGTGAGGGCTTCTATGAGAACCTGAGGGGGGCACAAGTCAGTCTGTAGCAGTGAATTACACCTTTTGGCCATAGGTTGCTGGACATGCTATCGGTACAACCGACAGAGTGGAGATCACAATATCCTATGTTTCTAGGTGTAGAAGCTACAGGCTTAGGTATTTAACAGGTGCTTATTGAGCATGCTTCTGCCTTTGACGAATTTTACTAGACACTCAGTAGGGCCCTATTAATGTTTAAAGCATCATAAAGACTTGCTGCATTTTCATTTCAGGATATACTTTTACCCTCTTGATCTTACCTCATTTTTAAGACTAGAGAAAAGAGAAAGACTTGTTTCTTTAGAAGGTTGTTTCACATTCCTATTAGATCATTAGGAAATTGGCACTAGAGGCAGGAAGCCAAACTGCCCTGAGTTTGGCTGTGTCGTGTCTGCAGGTCATTCCAGCAAAGCTGCTGGAATAACATTGTGCTCTCCCGCAAAGTGTTTTTTGTCAAAGTCTCTTTTGGAATTAACTCCTCATGCATAGATCAATAACCCTCACCAGCTTGCCAAGGTAATTAAGTGGTGGCCCGTTCAACATTCCTATTAATTAAGTTCAAAGGAAAATTAAATGAAGAAGGTTGTTTTTATGAAAACATATTGTCAGATTTGCTCGAGTGTGTTCCTAAGTTTTTCTAAAGGAGAACCCAGGAAATGGAAGGAATTACCACCTCCTTGGCCTTGGGCAAAATGAATATTTAAACATGTATCTCTTAAATATTTTTAACTGAAGTGTTAAATATTTGTTGGTTGTGAGACCCATTGAATGAACAGCTTCTGTGAACAGAGGATCATGTTAAATACTGTAGGAGACAAAGACCTGCATGAGCTTAGGCCCATCTTCTCACAAAGCTCTTATGGGAATGAAAAGCATCAGACATGCATGCAAATATAACACAAGGCAAAATCAGTCTATGATTCAGGCCTAAATCAGAGAAAAGGCTGGAAGGAAGAGACCAGAATCAAGAGAGGTCTCCCGGATGACTTACAGTTTGAGCCAGGTCTTGACAGTAGAGTAGGATTTGATAGCCAAAAAGGAGGGAACAAAAGAAGAACAATTTCTAAATACTCATTTTCGACGTTTGAGTCATTTATAACTTCTAGGATCAAAAGAAATCAGCATATTAGCAAATAAAGATTTATTAAGCATGTGGCCTATGAATACTGCTCTGCAATAATTTGTTACTGGAGGAGGTTAAAAAATATGTGCTGGTGCATAGGTTTTGTTTTTCTGCAATATGGCGGGTAGTTCTTGGATTTATCACCTTCCCCTGATGGCAGCATAATCGTATCCATGACCAAGGCCATATTTCCTTTGTCCTGGGACAGGGCACGGGAACCACAAGTCAAGGGAAAAGGCATATTGATGCTGTCCTTCCTTTTCTGAAAGGTAGATCCTTAAAAGCTCGGAAAGAAGAAGTGCTATTATACATCCACTTGGTTCACATCCATCTCGCTAGGAGACTTGCAGGGAAATCAAGAGTGATGCCATGGAAACTGCAATGGACTTTTAAAACTCTCTCATGTCAGGTCTTCTTTTTGCAGTTTGGTAAACTGATAAGTAAGAATGCAGTTTTTCAAGCTGAAAGGGCCCTGTGAATTTCCCAAATCATGTAACAACCAGCTTATTATTTGGTATTTCTTACCTTCACATGTTAGAGAATGATTAGACTCTTGCAAGGAAGAATAACTTGACACCCAGTTCCCTGAATTACCGTTGGATGATATTAGGCAACTTCATTTAATAATCTACCTGTTTTCCAGCTAAGTTAATTATATATCTTTTAGCATTTACCATCTATACCAATCACTTAGCATAATAATAATTTGCACTTAAATGCATGTGCCCAAAGTACTTTTATAGTTGTTTTTGATTTGATGTTCAGGACAACTCCACAAGGCAGGTGTTTTTCAGAGCTCAGATATGAGAAAGCTGAGGCTCAGAGTAGGCAAACCATGAGAATAAGAAACTGCAACAGTGCTGTGACATCTATTTTCTGTCTGTGTCTGCTTACCTTACCTCAGCACCTCAGCGGCCTGCCTAAGTAACCTTTCTTAACCATTCAGTGATTAAATTTCAAACATTTTATAGGACATTGGGCTTAAAACATTTGAAAAAGACTATTTCCAGTCCTTGAATAATGACCATTTGAAAGAGGTAACTGCAAACAGACAAATAAGTAGAATATTCAGTGAACAAAAGGTGTTGAAATGCCTTTGAGAGAAGGGTAGGGGGTACTTTAAAGCCTGTGGGGGTTCCACTTTGTAGCTATTAACCTAAGCAGGTCATAGTCCTTTCTCCTCTGAGACCTAGAGCCCAGGTCTCACCCTCACTGGCATTTATTTAGTCAATACTTGGTGAGGGTGAGATACTTAGTGATTTTCCCCTCAGATCTCCACAATTCTGGAGAGGTTTTTTGCTAGTCCATGGGTAGAATGGACTTTTAAGTTAGTAACATGAGTTAGTCCTTTAAAAATAGTTTTTAAGGAAAATAAACAATTTCATAAGGTAGCTCCTAAATCTTCCCAATAATTAGTGGAGTAATACTCTTTTTTTTTTTTTAACCAGTTCATACCCAACTTTTATAGTTTAGAGGGCTGAAAGTATTGAATGTTCTCAGAAGTCGGTGAATTATAGCTGTCACTGGAGCTTTTAACACATCAAAACATCCTTTAGTCAGTCTTTTAAAAATCTAATCATTCCCAAGTATCTAACCATTCCTGTTTCATGGATATTTTAAATAGTATTAAGCATTCCAACTGTCTTCCACAGGAAGGTGATCCATATCAGTGCTTTTCATTGAAAAAGAACACCCATATTTTCAAAATTGTGGGAAAACTTTTCCTCATACAAAACTGTGATTAAATTTATGAATTGCACAAGCTTAGAATTCCTCCACACAATGCTTTCATTATGTATTACTTTATTTGGCCCATATTTTACAAATAGAATCTTCCCCAGCACATTTACATACATGTCTTATTTCTGAAATCTTAATGGCAAGCTTTGTGAACAAACACTAATTTTCAGAGATACTGGAAATAAAGTGGAATGAGATCTTTTCTCTCATATATCTAAAAGAACTCACTTTCATCATTAAATTCCCAAGTGACAATTAGTCCAATTCTGCCATAGAAAGGAGTTGGTCATGAATATTCTAGTGAATTCTCTAATAGAAGAGACCTTTTCCTAAAAACACTTGTATACAAAGTGAATTACAAGGTAAATGCATAAATCAAACTTGGTTTACCAAGTGCTAAGACACACACCCATGAGTCCATACAAACACAGCTCACACCAAAGCCAGGAACCTTACCACAAAACAGAATTTTACCCCAAAGGAAAACAAAAAACAAAAGCTTATGCCTACCACAAATTTATGTTCTTGAAAATATGAAAAAAATTAAGCATATACTACAACAATAATTTATCAACCAAATAACAATTTAAATGGACAAAAAAGAACTGTAAAGATTTTTTAGTATGGTAGAGGTGTGTGTGTGTGTGTGTGTGTGTGTGTGTGTAGAGATGTATTGAATTTGAAAGTAATTTATGGAAAGTGCTGCCAGCATGGTATTTCAGATGCTCCACAATTTGAATTTAAACTACTCAATAGGATCATTAAGATTATTATGCATGTTTTCCAAAGAGTTTGAATTCAAATGACAACTTTAAAATAAAAAAAAAAAGATGCCCTTTAAAAACTGAAGAATGTTATTGCACTTATAGAAATTCATGCAGTTTGAAGTAATTTACCACCTCCCCTTCTGAAAAAGTACCTGATGAGAATGTCCTCAAGTGATAGGGATGTTGGAGAAAGTGCTTATTGCTGACACATTTCCTTGATGAGTAAAACTGGATTATAAAGCAGACTTTGTGGACAATGAACTATTTCATTTAGTACAATAACCCCAGAAAATCAGGAAGGGCTATGAATTAATGTGGGCTTGAGCACAGAGGCCTGATGGTGGCAGAGGATCACTGAGTAGTACATAAAAGTTCCTTTCAGACACAGCAAGTTTGCCATTTGATTCTTTTTCTATGGATGGGCCTTGGAATATGGAGATCTACTTTCATTTTGTGCCAGTGAGCCAAATAATAATTTAGAAAAAAAAACAAACAGAGAGGAGTGCTGACTCACTTTTCAAAAGGACTCCTTTTGCAACAGATTTTGCAAAATTATTATGCAATGGATTTACCATTTTTTTTTTCAAATAAGCATAATTCCAGTGATGGGAAATTTACTAACTCTCTAGGCAACTTTTCCCTTTGTTGGATTCTCTAAAAGTCATAAAATACTTATTTTGGACAGAAATCTACTTCCTTGCAACATCTACTAATACAGTTTTCATTTGAAATTATTTTAGCTATTTGAAGAGAATTTTCAAGCCCATATGCATTTTCTCTTATTCTAGCTAAGTTCTAGTTCTCCAACCATGTGTCATCTGTCCTGAGATCAAGGCTTTGCATCCTGACCTCTTTGTTCTGGACTCATCCAACATGTCAATCTTAAGATTCTAGTAAAATACTTAGAATTGCCATTGCTTTAAAAAACAAAATCGACCTATGGAACATGTAGAATTTAAATGATAAACAGCAACAGCAGCAACAACAAACTTGACCCTGAACTATGTTACATGTTTTACAATCAAAGGAAATTTTTAAAACCTTTTTACCAATTCTGGTGGAATAAAGTGAGATTCCATATTGACCTTGTTCCCTTCAATCCACTTTACTCAGAAACAAAGTGAGATCTATTGATCACTTTCTAACTTAAAATATATGTTTTATCTCCACCTAGTGATAACTTACTCCTTTCTTTGACCTTTTAACATTCAGTGCAGTCTTGGGTATAAGCTATATTTATCGATTATGTAATTTAAAAGGTAGTAATAACTACTTGTGTATATTATTAAAATTATGTGTTTATAAAACATTTCCAACCTAAATTTGAGTGTGATGCACAAATAATACATATCAAGAGTCAGAGCTACAATGGGCTCCCCAAGAACACAGAAATGGCCAGGGAATTTGGATGGAAGACATGAGGGGGCTGAACCTTGTAATTTAGACTAGAACATCTAGAGAACCTGTTTCCTATGATTTCCTTGATTTCTAGTAGGATTTATTGTGTTTGTAATGTATTTTTACATTGTGTGAGAAGGAATTTTAACTTTGATACCCTTGTCGGAGGTATTATTCAGATTGAAGCACTTTTGGTATATATGAAAGTAATTATTTGATTTTCTAGGAGCTGTTAGAAAACAGCATTTCTTTGGAACATTTTTATCTTTCTACCCAAAATGAATCTGCAGTAATGTATGAAAATGGGTAGTCTTTGGGGGACCAGAATTGATGAATCCAATGCAGCCTCTACAAGGGTCCCTAGAAGGACAGATCCATAAACACAATAAGCAAAATGAGATTTCATGAAGAGGATGATCTACCGAACTGAATCTGCTAGAAAGTGAAGAACTTAAGTTGAGGGCTTCTGATCTCCGCCAGACTCTCCAGCCATTGGTTGGAGCCCAAAGCTTATGCTTAGTCTGCACTTTGAGTAAAAGTACAGTGCTTCTACTTATTTCTCCCTTCTAGTGGAAGACCTTGTCCTCAACACCACCTGAGCTCACTTTCATCAGCCCACATACACCTTCCTTCAGTGTTGCCCCCAAGCCTTCTCATACCATTCTGTTTTGTATCTGTCTCTTATCAGCTGGAACCCACAGTCCCTTTCAAAGAAAATATGCATATTTGATTAAGTGACCTAATAATAATTGTTCTTTCCAGTAATCCCAGTTCTGGGCAGCCAATTCCAGTAATGGAAGAGACACTTTAAGATGTTAGGCAATGGGGTCACTCTTCCAAAGGAGATTGGGAAATCTGCTTTTCAACTTGTACTTAAAGAATGAATCTGAAAACTTACCGGTCCTCCTGGGCAGTACAGGAGAGCTTCTGGGTAAAAGGGTAGGTAGGTTGGTTCTGTATATATTCATTAGGTAGAGCCTACTGTGAGAAATAAGCAGAGTTCCTCACCATTTATGTAAATTATCTATAACAATTTTTATAAAGGTTTTGTGAATATCAAGTATCAAGTAAAAGTTCTTATTCAGTGGCTAGTGTCATTCATGGGATATATTCAACACTTAGCAATGTTGCTGTATTAAGAGGAGGTCAGCCCTGGAGATATATCCAAAGTTGCAGACACTCTGAAACAGCAGCCTGCTGTCATGGACAGGAAAGACACACAAACTAGCTGATCATTAATTAGTGATGTTGTGGATGGGGCTTTGTCAAGAAGTGGGAAGTGGAGAAAATGAGTTGTAGCATTCTTTCTGATGTGAAAGGTGAACACAGAAGTAACATCTGTTTTTAAATGAATCCCCTGACTCTCTCACCAATGGCCCACGTGTTGTTTCCTAGCTTCTTGAAAGAGTGGCATAGTTATTCATGTGCCCTGGGAATAACAGTCATACAAGTCAGTGTCTCTTGAAATTAAAGGTACTTGACTTCATCTGTAATTATAACTCATATCAGAAAATATCAAGTTGCAAAAAAGCAGATGCAGTTTCTCATGACATTCAGAATCATTCTTGGCTCAATTTTCATGTACCTGAAGACTATAACACAGTACACAGAACTCACACTTTGAATCAAAGAGACACGGATTTGAACACACACTGTCCTTTCAGCTTTGTTACAGTCTCAAAGTTTTTCAGTTCTCTAAAGTGACTGTGGAGTAGATAAAATGAGTTCCTGAGGGTTAAGTGATAAATAAAGTGCCTACCTCCTAATACATATTTCAGAAAAGCTACCTATTAGTACTGAAACTCACCCTGAAGATGCTTACTATGCCTTACCTTCTCTAATAGTTTACAGATATAACATATATAGCATAAAGATGACAAGAGTTTTTTCTAATGTCTTCCCTCAACTATTTTCTCCTGTCATAGTCTCCTGGAACTCATAAAATTGGATGAACCTCCTCACCCAAGCAGCCAGTTGTTGCTGGAGACAAGCACCCAGCCTGGCATGTTGCCTAGCCAGGCATGTTAATATCATAAGTTGTGAATAACCTTCTAAATTGTCACCAACCCTGACTCTACTCAACAACCATTAAACTCTGCTCTCTACTGTTACATACATTCTCCACTCTGATTCCTCTGTAGCTTGCTCCCTCCTCCCAGGGGCTGGCTACCTATTCTTCATATTATAAACAGGAATCATCAGGAATTATAGTCTTTTAGATTCTTCCATCAAAGTGGTGCCTATCGTTCTCTTCATAACAGAAGAACCCACCGGATTATCATGTGTCTCTTGGCTTACACATTTTTGTTGAACCCCAACATCCTTATCCTCTCAGGGCCCTAGCACCATAGGATGTCTGTAACCTGCATCACCTGTCTTTTCCCTCTTAATGGAATTCTTCTCATCCAGATCTAGTCATGTTCTCACTTGGCCGTTGTTTTCCCTGTATTGACTACACAGCTCTTCCTAATTAATGCTTTCTCTTTTCTCACAAAGAATCTAGAAAGTTGCTTTCTACATATGCTACCTCCATTTTCTTACCTACTATTCTGGTTCTTTCCACCTACCCTCTCATCACCACTTCTATCCCAACAACCCTGGGCTAAGGACATGCGTGACTTGTGGCTTCCATTTTGCAAAAACCATCAATTTCAAGGTTACTTTGACATGATACCCCTGCAGAGGAATGGTCATTTCATCCTTTGAAAGCTCACCTACCAGCTTCTTTGCTGTCTCCAATCTTCTAATTCTTTATTTATCTGCTTCTCACTTTTATTTGCTGTCTCATTACCTCACCCAACACCTAAATTGTCTACTTTTCCTAAGTTACTCAATTTTCTCTTTAGTTTTTTTTTTCATTTGAAGTACTGTTTATATATTTGGTATTCAAATTCTTTTAGAAGTTATATCACACAAATTTTGTCCATTTTGATCAGTAGCTTTCAGCTTTGGCAGCCTTCTTGCACATCTCAGTGACTGATTCTTGAATGTGGCCGGGAGCTCTGGATGTTGAGGGTAAGTCTAATATGCAGCTAGGTCAGGAGAGGTCTGCCATGCCATGTCGATCACCTCTGGGGCGGGGATCAAACTCATGCTGAAGTGGCTTTAGCTTCTTAGTGCTGTACTTTAACCGGCTGTACCACCAGGGAGGTCTTCCATGTTTTAGTGCCATCAATATGCTGACAAGTTTTCTAACAGATTTCTTGTGATGGTGGTGTTGTTATTTTGTATTCTAGCTGTTCTGGTAGGTATGCAGTAATATTTTATTGTAGTTTTAATTTCCCTTTTCTAATGGCTAGTGATGCTGAACTTCGGTGCTGAAAAAGATAGAGAAACTGGATTGTTTCTACTTTGCTGATGATTAGATAAAGTGGTAGAACCATCCTAGGAAAAAAGACAGTTTAGGGATTTTCTTGAAAATTAAACATGTAACTCCCATATGACCAGCAAGTGAGTTCTGGGTATTTATTACAGAGAAATAAAGATATGTTCATGGAAAATCTGTTCACAACAGCTTTATTCACAAGTCCAAACTGAAAACAACCCAGATGATTATCCGCAAATGAATAGCTAAAAAATGGTTCATTCTTACCTGGAAGATGATGCAGCAATAGAAAGGAACATTATTGATACATGTTGTGGCTTGGATGAATCACAAGAAACATTACTGAAATGGAAAAGCCAACACCAGTTATATATGATATAATTTCATTTATATAACACTCTCAAAATGAACTTACAGAAATGGAGGACAGATTGTGGTTGTTAGTTGAGGGGAGGAGTTGGGTTAAAGGTGAGTGGGAGTAGATATGATTGTAAAAGAGCACCTAGAGGGAAGCTTGTGGTGAACTCTTCTGTATCTTGGATGTTTTGGTGTCTATGTGAATCCATACTTGGGAAAAACTACCTAGAACTAAGGATGTGTGCATGGGCTCTCTCCCTCTCTCCCCCTCTCCTATCTCTCTCTCTTTCTCCCCACTCCTCTCTCTCTCCCTTACACACACACACACACACACACACACACACACACACACACACTTGTTTTCTCAGCTCCTACTCACAACTCAGCTCGCTGCAATCCAGTTCTGCCTCCCTAGCACCTACATTGCACTCTTTAACATCACTACCAGCCTCCTTATTGTCAAATACACTGGGGGTGTTTGGTTCTTATCTTTCTTGAACCCCTTGCAGTATTTAAAGCTGCTGATACTATCTCCTTGAAACATTTTCTACATTTGACTTTTTGACACTATACACTCTGGGCTTTCCTGACTTTTTTACTCAGAACCTCTCACTATTTTTAATAGATTTCCCTTGCCCTCTTCCTTCCTAAATTCAGTGTTTTTCTGAGTTCTGCCCTACTCCCTCACTATACACTCTCCTGAGTGATTTCATCTGCTCCCATGACTACAAATTTCATCTATGTGCTGAAAACTCTGGCCAATATCTGCAGCCAAGATCTCTTTTGGAGCTCCAGGATATATATCTATCAGCTTACCAGACGGTATTCATAAATAGGCTTATAGACTCACAACTTCAAGACTTTCAAAACTGAACCCACAATTTTTCCTTTTTAAACCACTTTTCCCTGTGTTCTTGTTCATTGAGTGACTCCACCTGGTTTCCCTAACCAGGGGCTGGGAGCTGTCCTAGACTCCTGCCTTCCACTCACTCCCTCCTACCTGTTCACTCACCATATTCTGATGTAATCCTTCCTTGCTTTATACCCACCTTCATTCCTATGGTAAATTCCTTCAAAACCTTGCAGTGACTTTATAGCGCCCTCAAGATAAAGTGCCTGCTCCTCAGACGAGCCAGTGAAGAGCCTACAACCACCCACATGCATGTGCTCACAAGTCCCCACACAAACATACCCTTTCAAAATAGGAGTGGTCTCTTACCTCTGGGACTGCATAAACAGGGAAATGCCCTGTGTTGTGATGACATTTTCTCTGTGACTCCTATCATCTCACTGAAAAAGAGTGAATTTAAGTCACCTATTTATTTCTCAAGTGCCCCGTTAGCCATAAACTCTCCCTAAAAGGAAGGATAGTCTGTTCCTCCTCATATCCTATAGTGAGCGCACAGTAACAGCATCGTGACTGAATTGAACAAGATGAGATCACGACTGCAGAGCCCTACGCGTAAGCTCCAAAGGGGCAACTGTGGGAAACATAATCACGCACTGGGTAAATGATTCCAGGTTCTGTCGCCCTGCTGCACTGCCCCTGACTTCCACACGTTTTAGTCATTTCCTCTGAATCTTGCCCGCGCTCTTTTCAGTTGTCTTCTCAAGCTCTCTCTTGTATTATATAGGCCAGAGTGAATCAAGTTCTGACCAGTGCTGACTGTAATGTTGCGTCACCAGTCTTTGGGGCTCCCTCTCAGTTTCTGTGGCTGTTACACTGTAGGTCGGCTACACGCAGCAAGACCTTGCTGAGCCTCCCAGTCTGTGGTCCCTCTAACCCCCGCTTGTTGTTTCACCTCATATGTGACCTCATCCACAATGAGTCATTTTTTAAGAGTTATTATAACTTGTCTTGGCTTAGTAGTAAGTACATTCAACTGGAAATCGTGAAAGCGGAGCCCCCGTGGCTCAGACACTGACTAGGGGCCACCCTGTGTCAGTTGACCATGCATAACCATGTCTGACATTTATCCCAGGCTTTTTTTAAAGGGTCTGTTTCCTGACAGTCAGCTCTTAACTCTCTCTGTCCCACTCTCTGGACAGATTATGGGTATATAATGATTTTTATAAGAAGAAATCTAAAATGTGGGGCCTCCCTGGTGGACAAGGGGTTAAGTCTCAGCTCTTCCACTGCAGTGGCCTTAGTTCAATCCCCTCCAGGAAACTAAAACACATGGGGCAACAGATCTCTTCTGTCTTGCTCTTGCTCCCCTCCACCGTGTATTTCAGTAGACCTGCCTGTTCTGCTCCCCATTCTGTCTCTGGTGAATCCCCTGGCATGAACCCCAGTTCTTCAATGCAAAAAGAAATAAAATCTTCTGAAAAGAGCTAAAATGTGAGAATTATGTGTTTGCAGTGCTTTGCCATTTCTCACATCGATGGTCTCATTTAATCCCTACACATTTGGAAACTGAGGTTCAGTCACTGTTCCAGTGAACCAAAATTGTAAACAGTAGAGCCAGTAATTCACTTATATAAAGATTTTATGAAATTGATTTTAAAAGCACCATCCATTAGACATAAAGCATGAGAACATCAAGAAGTAATTCATAGAAGAAGCAATAAAAATGGATAGTATATTTATGAAAAGATACACAACCTTATTTAAAGAAATGCAGTTTAGAATACCATCTCTCCTATATCAGATTGGCCATGACTTAGAAGTTTGAAGCGCAATTTTGGCAAAGGTGTGGGGAAATGTACTTCTCGTGTCCTTTTGATTGGAGTAAAAGTTGATACAACCCTTTGGAAACGAAATATATTACGACTTTTCAAATGTTAAATTATACACCTATCTTGGCACAGTTATTTAATCTAATGATAATATCCTGTTTCATATATTTGCACAGGACACAGCAGCACTAGTTCAAGAATACACATTATGACATTGTATGTGATAGTATTAAGAGACTGTCTATATTTAATTACAACATAAATGAAACATAAAAACTCATAGGATAGGCCCTCCCTGATGGCTCAGCGGGTTAAAGCACAGCACTGAGAATCTAAAGCCTCTTCCGCATGAGTTCAATTCCCGAACGACCCCGCAGGTGACCACATGGCGTGGCAGACCTCTCCTGACCCGCCCGCTGCTCCCCTCAGCAGTGTACTTCGTCGATCTGCCTGTTCTGTTCCCCGCTCTGTCTCTGGTGAAGCCTCTCACCGCCCCTGAGCCTCTGGCCTGTACCCCAGTTCTGTATGCACAAATAAATAAATCTTTAAAAAAAAATAAACTCATAGGATAACTTGAAAGCTATTAATAAGCTAAACCATATGTACTTTAAAAGACACCGTGAAAAAATGTTTCAGAAAAAAAACAAGGTACAGAATAGTACCCAAAGAATCTCATTTTGTGCTTAAAGAATAACTTAGAGCATGAGTGTTCACATGTAATTATGTATGTCTATGTTTATATGCATAGAAAATGCAAGAATAATCATCTTTTTCTGGTGGTTACTCCTAGGAAGATTTTTTTTTTTTTGTATCAGTAATGTCTACATCAATTGAATTTTTATTATATATCTCAAAAGTTATTATCTGGGCCCTCCCTCATGGCGCAGTGAGTTAAAGCACAGCACTAAGAAGCTAAAACCAAAAGCATGAGTTCAGTCCCTGCCTACCCAGGAGGTGACCCACATGGCGCTGCAGATCTCTCCTGGCCTGTCCATTGCTCCCCTCAGCAGTGTACTTCGTTAGTCGGCCTGTTCTGCTGCCCACTCTGTCTCTGGTGAATCCTCTCACTGCCCCTGAACCTCTGGCTTGTATCCCAGTTCTGTAAGCATAAATAAATAAATCTTAAAAAAAAAAAAGAAAAAGAAAAAGTATCCATTTTAGATAGCTTTTTTACTCCAGTGATCTTCCCTTGTTCTCATTGGTTTGCCTGATTTAATTGATCCAAGTATATCAGCCTGAAGTGGTAAAAAATATATTTTGGGAAGTTTAGATTTATTTGATTAAAAAGTAAAAAGAAAATCCCACTCAGTAGTCAGAATTCCCACTCTTAGCCCCTAAATATATTAGCAAGCAGGTGACTAATCCTTGACCTTTCTTTCACCTGTCTTCTGTTAGCAGGTGTGGAATGTAGGCCTCAGGGTACAAGGATCTGAGAGGTGACCAATCACCTGTCCCAATAGCCTAGATCAAGGCCTTCCATATAGAAGAAATGAGTGTCCATCCTCTCGCTCCTTCCCATGCTTTTTGTCAACTAGATTCATATATTTATCTCCTAATACAAAATACTTACTCCAAAATATCTTTCTAAAAAAATGAAATTCAAACCTTATTATGTTGCTTCCCTATTTAAAGCCCACCAGCAGAGTGGACCCTAATGTTCCCTGTCTCTGATTATTTAGCAATTAAGTAACCTCCATAGCAAAGCAAAACTTTTTTTTCATAGAAGGACCAGATATAGGCTAGAGATGCAGGGAGTGAGAGAATTAACCAAAGACAGAGTGGGGAGCAGGACAGGTGGATCCACTGAAACACACCGCTGAGGGGAGCAGCAGGTGAGACAGGAGAGGTCTGCTACACCATGTGGGTCACCTCCCTGGCCAGGCATCAAACTTGTGCTGCAGTGATGATAGTGTTGAGATGTGTTTAGAGAGGTCCCCATAACATATCTTAGTATGTTCTTGCTTATGTGCCTTTTTGTTCCTGGCCTTGATCTAGTGATAGATGTACTGCATGAAGGGCCTCTGTGACCAAGTGGCTGATATAAGACAGGCCTTTGTACCTCTACCTGCCTTCCATCTGCCTTTAAATGTCTAGCTGCACCACACTGGTCCAGCCCTGGCCCTTCCTGCGTCAATTTACTCCAGGTGGAGCACTCCTGGGCATTCCCCTGGCCAGTAATTCTCATTCTTCAGGATTCAGCTTCACTCCCTATCACCACCTGGCCTCTCCAGGTATTTGGCCTGGCTGATGTGGGCTGCTCAGAGTGTTCTGTAGGTCTCCCTTCATAGCTCACTTTTACCTCGTTAATAGGGATTTGGGTTTTGCTTATCTGCATGGGGAAAGCTTCAATCCTCCTATAATACTGAATGAATTATATGTTATGTCCCCTGCCATGTCCTGGCACCTGCCACATGACAGCTGTTCTGTTAGTGTTCACTGGTTGAGTGGGCTCTAGACAAGACAGGCCCACCATATCCTGAGCCCCAGCACCCTGCTTTTGCTCCTTCTACCATGCTTCTTCCAACTGCCTTCCCCTTCTGCTTCCTCAGCGCAAGCTGTGTGCAGCCGAATCTTACTTGTCTTATTCCCATAGATTTTAGGACAAAATTGGATTTAACTATTTAATACCCTTCAAGATTTAATTTAACAAAGAAAGGATAAAATTTTATTGCCGGACTGGCTCTGGCTCTTGTTTGGAGAATTATTTTACTTCTTTCTTAGTTTCAGTTCCAATCAGATGGATTCAGCACATGCCAGTCAACACTTTTAACGGCTTTCAGGAGCATCATACTAACTCTTCCTACTACTACTAATGCAAGCTCACTGCCTTCACCCCAGATTGTGCTGGGCGTGAATGATTTGGTTATCAATAAGAACTGAAGCCCTGAACCCTACCTTTCTGTTCAGGGTTTCAGTAAACCTCTCATTAGAAGTCTTTTGACAAGAATTCAAACTTTCACTGGCAAACTTTCGGCTTTCTTCCTCTGTCTTCTTCCAAAGGACTGCTGTTCTTCCAACAGAAACTGCTTCCCTGGCATAGTGCAGGGTAGAAGAAACCATCTAAACAAGCCTACCCAGCTGACTTTAAGCAGAGAAGAAATGGCAAAGAGGAAGCAAGAATAGATTGCCATGTCACTCTTCTTCCCTACTCACTATTAGTATATGTTGAAATCAGAAATAAAATGAAAGTGAGATCCTCTGTGCTGCCACCCACTCCGGTAATACGACCTCTGGATACTTGTGGCACTAGCTTCTAGCATCAGCTGTATGGAGAGTGCGAGGATAAGACCATGTGAAATTTAATTTAAAACTCCCGCACTTTTTTGGCAAAGGGGAAGATTTTTAAAGAAACGATGCAATAACATCTTGAGTCTTCCAAAGACAGGAAGAAGTCAGTGCCGGGACCACAAATGAGCGAGTCTCTAGTCCCTCTGGTGGGCACTGGTCCACAGCACAGGAAACCCAGCTGTGGCAGTGGCTTTTAGTTCTGGAGACTCTGGCAGGCAGCAGGCAGAGGCACAGAGAGGGTTGTTTTTATTCAGAAACTTTGAAGGAGAGATGAAAAAGATAACTAGTCAAGTCTCCTTTTCTCATTACACTGGGAGTAAAATAGACTCAGATGGAGGGACATAACCAACCATTCCTCTAATGTTCTGAAGCAAGAGTAACCACCCTTCAGCACTTTGAGGAAGTTTGTGCTCACAAGAGTATGTGAGCTTCATTAGTTAATTAAGGGGCCACGTGGAGGCCCCATCTCCTATGGGTGGGAAGCTTTTCTATCCTCCTCTTCAATAGGTACAGTATCATTTAAAGAACATTTCAGGAGAACTTATAGCCTCAAGTGCTGGGACCAAGTATTGCAGGTATTGGGACAGAGCATGAGCAATGTACCCTGGTCCCTACCACAGTGTTCTCCCCCAGATTTCATCAGTCTTCTAGCCAAACTCACACAATGAGTGAACACCTTGAGGAAAGAAGATGCTTTTCTTTCTTTAGACTATGAATTCAGGAACTATTTTGGACAGGTATCATTGTAAATAATCTTGCATCTTATTCTCTGTGGTATTCCAATATGAATTAGACAGAGGTGTATCCTCACTATTTCTCATATCTAGCTACATATTAGAGTCACCAAGAGATTGTTCTCTTTTAACTCTGATGTCCAAGCTCCTACTGAGAAACAATTAAAAAAAAAGCTTTAAAATTAAGGCCCAGACATTGGCAATATATTACTTCTAATTATTTAATAATCAAATATCACATAAAACTGAATTTAATGGTTCCTTTGTAGGGAAAATAATCACCACTCCACAAGAATCAACAACATAACAAGTGAATTAAAATTCTTTTCATGTTTTCTGGCCTATTAGGCAGCTATAACTTAAGTGATTCTGTAATCCTCCACCAACATATTTTTCTTGCTCCCAATTTATATTTAACCAGATTCTTATTAGAACACAAGGGGGAGCAAATAAAAGAAAGTAACCATTTAAAAAAACATTTTTTTAAGTGCTGGAAGAATAATTCTTTGAGAAAATTATTTGGATTTCTGCAAAAGAAGGAATTTTATAACAATTAATACATGTGAAAAACTACCTCAAGGGTGTCTACATCCCTACTCTCTATTTAGATTTTGGTTTGTGGTTGTTAAAAGAAAGTAACCATTTAAAAAAACATTTTTTTAAGTGCTGGAAGAATAATTCTTTGAGAAAATTATTTGGATTTCTGCAAAAGAAGGAATTTTATAACAATTAATACATGTGAAAAACTACCTCAAGGGTGTCTACATCCCTACTCTCTATTTAGATTTTGGTTTGTGGTTGTTAATGATCTGGCAATGACAAGAATCGCTTTCTACATTGCTGAGGCACTAGACTATATGGCCTAAAGACTTTGTTGAGCTGAAAGAAATGGTTTTACAATGGTTAGAAAAGTTATATTAAAAAGTATATCCCTTTCATCAAATCTATCATTATTTTTCCCATAAGTATTTATCAACAAAGATTAAGTATTTTCTTATTAGTTTGCACAAACAACGCTAACTCCTGTAGCCCTGAATCTGAGTGATTTAACACAACCATTTATATTTTTGATAAAATCAGATTGGGTATGTGGCAGGTGCATTCCACTTGGATAATCACAGATTCTGGTTTATAACCTGACAGCAACTAGCTGTTTGGTGATGAACACAAACAACTTGCCTTCGGTGAGTTTGTGTTCAACTAAGGGAGCTGTGGATAGAATATGATTTTTTTAATTTCCTTATATATTTTTTTATTTTAAAGAACAAGTACTGTTTTAACAGAACTTAAACAAAGGAACCTGACCTGCCCTGAGGGGTCAAGAAAGCATTCCTGAGGAAGTCCTGCTTCACTGAACTCTGAGGAATGAGTAGCAGCTTAGACACTCAGACAGTAGAACGTGCAGATTTGAGGAACTGAAAGGAGGCCAGTGTGGTTAGAGCTCAGAGCGTAGGAGAAGCCTGGTGCATGATGAGTTTTCAGAGATAGACCGTGAAGGACTCAGACCATACTGAGGATTTGGGCATTTCTCCCAAAAGTAAAGAAAAGCCCAGCCATTTCATTACTTTGTATACCACTCATCCATCACAGGCTTTTCCTGAAAGCTCTTTGGCACCAGGGCAGGTATGGAAGCAACACCATAAGTAAGTGGATGGCAGAACCTTACCCTGAGTGCTGTGGTTTTCAGCCGCACACCATGCATTATGCCTCTCCCCAACTCTCCTCTTTGTTTCCTAGAACGAAAAGTAAGATGAGCTTAGGAAACATGACCTAGTTAAATTCACAACCTGAAGAGTGGAAGGTCTTCCTCTCCTCTTCCACATGAGAGCACCTTCAACTACAGGATTTAGTGGAAAGCCACATTGGATTTGGAATCCTTTTTCTAGACTTTTCCCCTGCTAGCCAATTCCATCTTATCAGCAACTTTCAAGCAGTTATTTTCAGACATGGGTTTAAATGATAGCCTGCTGATTCCTGATCCAGTCTATTTTCCATTTTTCACACAGACCCAATTGTACCCCCTCTCTATGCCAGAATCTTAAAAACTTTCTTTCTCATTGAACAGGATCTTTTTATTTTTCATTCCTTTTTGAACCCACTGATTTGACCTTTTCTTTCTGAAACATGGACTAACTTTAAACTTGGAGATCAAGACTCCCAACTCAACAAAATTTGCTCTGACCAGAAAACTGTTGATTTTATGTACTTCACACTGCGTAGAAAAGCAGTATGGGGGACTCATCTCCAGCAAGTTTCTTTATAAGCACAGCACTGAGCTTTGGACTGATGATCGTGATCTTCAGTGACTTAACAAGGCAAGGGAAGACAGAAATATGGTAACACATGAAGTCTGTCTTTCTCATGGATTTGCTGGAAAACCATGGCCAAGTGATTGAATGTGCTTCTTCACATTAGTAAGTTACAGGTCCATATGTTTTGTGTATGATAATACACATATAGTATATACCCCATAAAGAGGGCTAAAGTTCACAGTCATAAAAACTGTTTTAAGATATTTCCCATTTAGTTCAGTCCATTGTACCCATGCTGCCTAATGAATATTCCCTCCTACGAACTGAATGTCACTTATACATTAAAATCATGGAATCTTCTATATAAGGAACAGTTGAAGAAATCAAAACCTTTGTCTATGACCTAGATTAACCAGTCTCTTTTCACACACCCTATGCTCCAACTATCCTGACCTGCTTTGTATTCCCAACGATGTCACCCCTTGCCAAGCTGTCTGCTTTTGCTCCTGTGCCGCTCACCCCACATCTTTACATCTGTTATGGTCAGTCCCAGCACTGCCTCATCCCTGAAACGTCCCTTTATCTCACCAGTTGGAAGTAACCCCTCACTCATGTTCACTTTGTGACATGGATGATCTTGACTATGGACTTACACATTTGTATGTATATGTCTGATAGTCTCTGGAAGAACAGTTTTTCAGAGAAGGACCTGTCTTTGTGTCTGTGTTTCCTAGAGCTCCTTCTAGTGAGAAAAAGTATTTGAGGTCAGTAACAATGAAGTTCAAATTAAAATCTATGATTAAAACATTTATTTGTAG
>NW_004567104.1:23903646-23904402 GCF_000260355.1 Condylura cristata
CCTCTTAAATTCCTCACCAGGAAATTGGAAATATCTCCTGCATAAGGAATAAATGAGAAAACTCACAAGAAAACTCATGCTGTGGGATTTTTCTTCTGGTAGATATTCAGGCAGAGTCATTTATATCCTCTCCTGTTCACACTTATATGGCCATGGTTGATATTTATGTTGACATGATGTGAAAAATAAGTAATAATGATAATTACAATATTCAGTGAGTACTTACATGGAGCCTTCCAAACCATGAGATGGATGCTCAGATCCCTATCTTAGAGAGGAGAAAACTGAAAGAAGCTTAGTAGTAAATATGTCCAAGCTGAAGACTAGAATGTGAACTTAGGCTACCAGATCCCAGGACCTGTGTTCCTGACACTGCTTTCTTGATATTTCCTCCATAATGAATGCTCTACTAGTAAATAATGAAACTCATAAATCTAACCCTGTTCAGGGACATCATAAAGTCTGTTTACCCTAAGCTCTCTAAGCTACTGTCTCTGCCAGGTGAACAACCACCCCTTTCTTTCTTTCCTCAAAGGTCAGGTCTTCAGCTCTCTCCAGGTGTTCACCTGGGCAAACTCCAATTCTTTTATGTACCTCTTAAAGTATAAGATGGAGTTGCTTTAAAATCCCACTCAGAAAGGTGAGAGAAATATAAGCTATACCCCTAGTGTTAACCCTAGTTCCACTTGTTGATATGGTTCAAATACTCATGAGAACTTGGGAAAAGTAAAGAAAAGCCCAGCCATTTCATTACTT
>NW_004567104.1:23904502-24027627 GCF_000260355.1 Condylura cristata
TTTTCTTTCTGAAACATGGACTAACTTTAAACTTGGAGATCAAGACTCCCAACTCAACAAAATTTGCTCTGACCAGAAAACTGTTGATTTTATGTTCTTCACACTGCGTAGAAAAGCAGTATGGGGGACTCATCTCCAGCAAGTTTCTTTATAACAGCACTGAGCTTTGGACTGATGATCGTGATCTTCAGTGACTTAACAAGGCAAGGGAAGACAGAAATATGGTAACACATGAAGTCTGTCTTTCTCATGGATTTGCTGGAAAACCATGGCCAAGTGATTGAATGTGCTTCTTCACATTAGTAAGTTACAGGTCCATATGTTTTGTGTATGATAATACACATATAGTATATACCCCATAAAGAGGGCTAAAGTTCACAGTCATAAAAACTGTTTTAAGATATTTCCCATTTAGTTCAGTCCATTGTACCCATGCTGCCTAATGAATATTCCCTCCTACGAACTGAATGTCACTTATACATTAAAATCATGGAATCTTCTATATAAGGAACAGTTGAAGAAATCAAAACCTTTGTCTATGACCTAGATTAACCAGTCTCTTTTCACACACCCTATGCTCCAACTATCCTGACCTGCTTTGTATTCCCAACGATGTCACCCCTTGCCAAGCTGTCTGCTTTTGCTCCTGTGCCGCTCACCCCACATCTTTACATCTGTTATGGTCAGTCCCAGCACTGCCTCATCCCTGAAACGTCCCTTTATCTCACCAGTTGGAAGTAACCCCTCACTCATGTTCACTTTGTGACATGGATGATCTTGACTATGGACTTACACATTTGTATGTATATGTCTGATAGTCTCTGGAAGAACAGTTTTTCAGAGAAGGACCTGTCTTTGTGTCTGTGTTTCCTAGAGCTCCTTCTAGTGAGAAAAAGTATTTGAGGTCAGTAACAATGAAGTTCAAATTAAAATCTATGATTAAAACATTTATTTGTAGCCTTGGTCAAGTTTCTTAGCCTAACTGAACCTCTTAAATTCCTCACCAGGAAATTGGAAATATCTCCTGCATAAGGAATAAATGAGAAAACTCACAAGAAAACTCATGCAAAGCCTTCACATGTTTAGGTTTTATGAACTCTGTCACTTGCTGCTGAATTTTCTTGCTTAGTGTATTAAAATACAGCTGCAGTTTGGGTTCCACCCTCTTCACTTAAAAAGGGTGATTAACTATTTGTGATGAATAATTATTTAATTGCCAGTTCAGCTACATGTGTGTAGTTGTTTTTGCTTCTTCCCCTTCTGTGTAAGCCAAGTCTTCTCAATAATAAAAAGAATCCAGAATTAGTCAACTGCCTTTTAACAGGTTTTCATTCAGTCTGGCACAGCAAGAAGGTTCCAATTTTACAGCACCACCTTTAGCTTAAAAAATAAATAAGTGTCCCACCCCACCAGTTAGATTTTTAGCTCTTGTTGCAACTCCTGTCATTGTCAATAAAGTCTTTATTTTGAATGCTTTCCTCTATCTTTGGACAGAAATGAAAGAGTTATTACTCTTTAAATACCCATTTAAGATTTATATTTGTAAAAGATACAAAGCCACTTAAAATTTAAGTCTCTTTTTATTGGCTTGTATGCTGATCCACATTTTTTTCTCAGAGGTAGTTTTCACAAGAGTTGCAGAAGCTTGACATGAGGGTCACTGCAGACTCCCAGGCTTCAGGACTCACTGTTTTCTCTTTCATATCCTCGTTGTCCTATTAATTATTTTAACAGTGAGTTGGTGATTGAAAAAAATACAGCTCTTTATAAATGCTGCTAAATCCTTTTTTACTATTGTTGAAAGTCTTTTTCCATCGTTAAAAGTATTTAATGATTTCTGCCTTCAGAATATGTAAGTACTTAACTTCCCATAAAGTGTGCCTGCAGCCTGCACCTTGGTTTTATAGACTTTACAGCAAAGTAGTACAGAAGTGGGGTTCCGATTACTCCCCTACACTTCACATGTAATTTAGGCTTAATTTTTCTCATTTGAGTAATTTATATGTTGAGAGGCAGCATGCAGTACAATGCAGTGAAAAATCAAACTATGCATAAAATATCTAATACAAATCATGAAAGTCTTCTTTACTCCTCTCCATAAAGGCATTTCTGCATATCTTCCAGAGATGTTCAAGCATCATAAACAATGTATGTGCATATGTACATACAGACCATATGTGTACCTAAAGACCATAGTATATATATTTTCTGCATCCCACTTTTTCAGCTGGGTATCTTTCTGGAAATGATGGTACAGTTGAATCTACTTTGTCTAATCATACCATAGTAGCATACTCTCATCAACTTGAACATGGTTAACTTTTCTATTTCTGTAAAAAATTGTCTAAAAATGGGATTCCATAGTTTTAGTTGGCACATTTATAATTTCAAGTGCATTTAGCATCATTTTTATATACTCAGTAGCCCTTTGTCTTTTCACATACTTTGCCAATTGCTTTGGTTGGGTTGTGCGTGCCTTCCTTATTGGTGTATCTATCAGTAGTTCTGTGAGTTTGGTCAGTGGTTATTTTGAAATGACTCTTAACTGTACAGAGATATGTGAGTTTTTTCAGAGAAAGTTCTGAAATGGGCATGCTCTCCATTGTCCTATCCTGCTTCTCTATTGCAGTTTCACACAAATCCTGATCAAGAGAGAACAATTTTTTACCTGCATTTCTTACAGAACTTACTTAGTATTTCTTACAAAATACTGCTGTGGAAAACAGAGCCCTAAATTTGTGATAATGTAATGTCGCAGACACTGCAACTTAACATATTCAAATTGAAGAGCTCTTAAGAGACTAAATGCTAAGTTCTTAGTCTATTGCAGACTCCTAAATAATATTAATTCTACTGTTAGTATATGTTGATATACATAAAATGTTGAAAGCTCATGAATTTCATAAGATCTTAATACTAATATGTATTTTATTCTTTACAATAATTTCAGCATATGTTTACAATTAGAAGTATTCGTGTTCAAGGCTTATTTATTATTATTTGATGATTATTGTATACTTATTTGTTATCTGTTACTTAAAGCAAGTCATAGAAGATGTGTTTGTCTGCTAATTCAAAGCCTGGCAGGAATCTGCTGCCCACAGATTTCAGGAGGAATAACAGGTTTGGGCCAAAGCTTTCATATCTATAGGTGGAGACCGAACCCTTGCAAACACTCAGCTATGGAACATGGGAGTGGTAACCAGATCCTTGATGTCAGGACTCCTTTGCCCTATTTGCCATTCTTTGTTGGTTAATCTTGGCAGATCTTCTTAAACTCGCTAAGCCTCTATTCTTTCTTTTTTCTTTCAATGAGAGTACTAACACATTCACTTTAATCCTAAATTAAAGTTAGAGGGACAATGAATCTTCTTAGCTTTTGCAAATAGTTTAGAACCTTAAAGAATAGTTGAAGAATAAACCAACTATTTTTTTGTCTTTTATTATGGTGTTAGAAATAGGATTGTTAGTTAGAACAGTAATTGTAGGAATTAAATGCTTTGTCCTTCACATATTCCCATATCACATAGACTAGTGTTGATATTTCAGTTCTAGTCTCTCCAGAAATAGACTTGTTTTTTCTTAGATTTATTTTTTTATATTTGAATGGAAAGGGGGGAAAAAAAAGAAAATGTAGTGATGTCTCTCACTCTTTCATTTTCTCTGAAATGAGAGAGAAGAACTCTAAATGGTCAAGGTTGTAGCCTAAGGACATTCTCTTAAATATTACTTTGAAGGCTGGTTCTTTTAAGAAAGGCATAATTTCTAGTGAACTGAAGAACTCTTTTGTACCAGTTTCATCATTAAAATAATAATTATTATGTTATTTGGTATATTCAATCTAATATTGAATGACTTATTCAAAGACTTATTCAAGACAGACTTTTTAAATGTTAAAGTGGTAGATATTTCTATTATAATTTAGTCTTGTATACTCAGTCTTTTTTTCCTTTGAAAAATTTATGTAGAGATCATTCATAATTATTAGTTTTATTCTTTCAGAAAATATTCCAGGGTCTTTGAATGTGTCAAATAATAAGGCAACAGAAACCTCTGCCTTCTTAGTGCATTCATTCTAACAAGGGATGACTCACAATAAATTTAATACAAAAGTAAATCAAGTAGCACAACAGAAAGTGGCATATGCAATAGGAAGGAAAATAAGCAGAGTAAGAGCAATATTGAGAGTGCAGCACAGATAGGTGATGTATATTTTGGGGGCGATCAGGGTTAACTTCTTGAGAAGATAATCTTTGAGCAATGAGATTAAACAGAGAGGGACAGTTCTGTGTGCCAGAGACCCTAAGTCAGGGATTTATCTTCAGAGTTGAAGAAACATGAAATGTTCAGAATAACCTTATCGACCATTCAAAGAATCATTTGAGGATCTTATTACTTACCCACTTTACAGGTAGTGATAGAAGTGCAAGTCATTTGGTCCATCATTTCTGACTATATGATACTAAGATAATTAAATTTAATCAAACAAACATTTGTCAAGCTACTTTTTTTTTGTTTGTTTTGTTCCAAAACACTTCACCAAGATGATTGGGTTGAGCTTTCTTATTTTGTGTGTAAAGAACTGTGTCTTAAAGGAAAAAGATTATTAAATGGCATTCATAGAGCAGCTCAATGAGTGTCTTTAAAGGTAATGATAATCAGCAATGCTATTTGTGTATTATATATGTACATATAGTTTATAAATGATAAATGTGGCCCTCCCTGGTGATGCATTGGGTTGGAGCACAGTACTGCAAAGCTAACCCAGGCCAGTTCATGCCAGTTCAATCCCTGCCCCAGAAGTGGTCCACATGACGTAGCAGACCTCTCTTGTTTTGCCCCCCTGGTTCCCTCAAAAGTGTACTTCATCAGTCTGCCTGTTCTGCTTCCCACTCTGTCTGTGGCAAATTCTCTTACCACCTCTGGCCTGTACCCCAGTACTGCATGCAGGCATAAATAAATCTTATAAAAAATAAATGATAAATGTATAGTTTCTCAGTATCATAAAGTGAACAAACTTTTGAAACTATTACCCTGTGCTAACAGAAAATATTAGCAATTCATAGTACCTCAGAAATCTCCCTCAGGTCAACCCAACACTTTCCCTTACCTTCTTCCCAGACATAACCACTGTCCTGACATCAATGCTATGTATTGAATCTATTTTTTAAATACACTTTTATCAAGGATTCTTTGGCTCTACATTATGTTTGTTTTTAGCTTAGCCACAGTTCGTTCATTTTCTTCTAAAAGATTTTTAGTTTTTGTGTTTACAATTAGATCTTTAATCATTTTGAATTAGTTTTTGTATGAGTTATGGATCAAGGTTATTTCATGCCCCAGCACCATTTATTGAAACTTTAGTATATGTAATATATCTAATAATTGGGTTGTGAACCATATTAGTTCTGTGGACAATATGAACGAGGTATGGAGCTACTTCTGGACTTTCTATTCTGTTTAGTCAATATATTCTATCCATTTTCCTACACTTTCTAAGCAACAATATCTTTGAAGTAAGTCTAGAAACTGGGCAGTATGATATGTTCTGCTTTTTTAAAATTATTTTCACTGCTCTAGTTATTTTTCACTTCTATATACATTTTACAATCTGTCAATTTTTATAAAAATATCCTACTGAGAATTTGAGTGGAATTGTAGTGAATCTCAGTATGAGGAGAAACAACATAATAATAATTTTGAGTCTTGCAAAACATGAATACAGTGTATTTCTCTACTTAGATTTTTAACTTCTATCATCAGTGTTTTACAGTTTTCAGCATCAAAATTTTTCTCATATGCTTTACAATAAGGAATTTCATGGTTCATGGTGCTTTTACTAATTCTGCTTTTGTAAAAGCTTCAATAACCACCTGTTCATTAGTACTGTATAGCTGTCCTGTGACCTTGTTAAATTCACTAATTTTCATCTGGGGAATTTTTAATGTAAAAATTAAATGTCTATGAGTTAGGGTAGTTTCATTTATTATTTCAAATCTATGCTTTTTTTGTTTTCATTGCTCAATTGCACAGGCTAAGGCCTTATGCTTAATGTTTAACAGAAATGGTGAAAGTGGACATTCTCCTCTTGTTCTCAGTTTGGAGACAGCATCTAATCTTTTGCTATTAAGTGAGATGTTTATTCATTTTTAATGTTCTTTATCACTGAGTAAGTCTCCCTTCTGTTTCTTTTTCTGAGAGTTTTAGTCATAAATGGGTGTTGAAATTTGTCTAATGACTTTCTGCATCATTTGATATGAAAATATTTTTCAGCACTGTGAATGGTATTGATTAATTTTAAAATGTGTCAGTTTTGTTTTTCCAGGGCAACCCCTAGATAGTCGTATTGTATTAATTGTTTTACATATTCTTAGCTTTACTTTCCTAGCAGTTTGTTTTTTTTTTTTTTTAAATTGTGTGGAAGAGATTGTTCTATTGTTTTTGTGTTGTTTTGTTTTTTTCTTTTAATGAATTTGTCTGGGTTTTGTATCAGAGAAATGTTAGCCTCATAAATACAGTTGAAAAATGTTCCTCACTTTCTTTTATCTTTGAAAAGTTGTGGGAATTGGCACTATTCTTAGAATTTTTTTAGTACTATTTGCCAGTGAAACCATCTGGACCTGGAATTTTCTTTGTTAGAATACTTTTATCTACAAATTTAATGAATTCCTAAGTGAACTTTAGCAGTTTCCCTCTCAGGAAATTAATCTGTTTAAGTGGCTGCGTTTATAAGCACAGTAGTGGTTTACAGTATTATCTTAATAAAATTTTAATGTTTGCACATTCTATCTTTATAAATATACCTTATCTAGATAAGTTTCCGTTGGCCGAAGGTCTGGTTTCAAGCTTTTTGTTTTTTCTTTTACCACATTAAGTTGATAGACTTTTTTAGGTTTTACTATTTTAGTTGTAGTTTTAATTTTTATATTTATCTGGCTTGATGATCCCTTAAATTTTTTTGGACCTTTTATCTTAGACTTGTTGTTTGTCCTTAATTTTGGAAGATACTCAGACATTTTTTTCTTCAAAATGTGTTGCTTTGTCCATTTTCTCTTCTCCTGGGATTCAAACTATGAGCATGCTTGATATTGTCCTACAGCTATTGGATCATCTGTTCTGTTGCTTTACACTCTTTTTTCTATTTGTATAATTTCTTTGACCTACCTTCAAGTTTAATGATTCTTTGCCCAGTTGTTTAAACTATTCAGCCTATTGAAAGCACTTTTCTTCACTACTGCATTTTCATTCTTTTCTCCTAAGTGACAATGAGGCCTAGTTTCATATTACATAGCCACTGTCTCTGCTTATCATGTATTTTCTAACTTTTCATGATAGCCCTTAATTTTTTTTTAATTTTTTTTAAAGATTTATTTATTTGTGCATACAGAACTGGTGTACAGGCCAGAGGCTCAGGGGCGGTGAGAGGCTTCACCAGAGACAGAGTGGGGAGCAGAACAGGCAGATCGATGAAGTACACTACTGAGGGGAGCAGAGGGTGGGTCAGGAGAGGTCTGCCGCGCCATGTGGTCATCTCCGGGACAGGCGGGAATCGAACTCATGAGGAAGCGGCTTTAGATTCTCAGTGCTGTGCTTTAACCCGCTGCGACACCAGGGAGGGCCAAGCCCTTAATTTTAATAGCTATTTTTAATTCCCTATCTGATAATTTCAGCATCTGTGTTCTATTTTAGTCTATTTCTGTTGGTTGCTGTGTCTCTTGACTGTGTTATGTTTGCTTCTGTATCTATTGATACAGATAGTTTTCACTGACAACCAATCATCTTGCATAGAACTGTAAAGACTTAGTATAATATATATGTATATATATATATTTCTATTGTATATATATATATATATATATATATATATATACATATATTTCTATTAGTTCCTGTATATGTAACCATGAGTTTGAGATTCCTTTTGTAATTTGCTTTCCCTCAGTGTACCCAACTTTCAAATTCTTCTGTTACCTCAATTTTGCAATGGGGAGTATTTGCCAAAAGGATTTTTCTCAGGTTTAGGTCTTCTCTTTTTACCTTTTTTTAAGAGAAGTCTCTCACTTGTGTTTCACACAATAGTAGGCTGTTACTTTTCATATGATGTTCATGGGCCAAAGACTCGTTTTGTATTCTGACTCAGCCTCAGTTTCAGGGAGACACTGTCGGTGTATCTCAGAAAAAAAGCTCCCTCAATGATCCTGCCTCCCTCCCCAGAACCAGAGTTGTGTTTGTTTTTTTTTTCTTCTTCTTCTTCCAGTTTCAGTAAATCTTCACCAGTGCCTGAATGTCAACAGGATTCAGTGCCTTTTCCCAGGAACTAAAGTCATTTGCTCTAAAAGAATAGGTGGGAAAGAATCTAAGCAGGGCTTGAAACTTTTCCCATTGCTACTGCTGTTGCCCTCCCAGGATTACCAGGACAAGCACTTCATCAAGACTCTTAACCTATCTCAATTCTTTTTTTTTCCTTTTTTTAAAGATTTATTTATTTATTCATACAGAATTGGGGTACAGGCCAGAGATGAGGAGGGTGAGATGATTCACCAGAGACAGAGTGGGGAGCAGAATAGGTAGATTGACAAGGGGATCTGCTGAGGGGAGCAGCAGGCAGGTCGGGAGAGGTCTGCCCACCATGTGGGTCACCTCTATGGCAGGTGGGGATCAAACTCATGCAGAAGTGGCTTTAGCTTCTTAGTGCTGTGCTTTAACCCGCTATGCCGTCAGGGAGGGCCCCTTACCTCAATTCTTAGTTAGAAACTTCAACTGCAATTTTCTAAATACTGTGTTTTTCAGAATACCTGGCATATTTTGTGTCGTAAGGGTGGTCATTCCAGCTTTCTCTGTTTTAGTGGAGCTCATAAATGACACTTTATTCATTTTCATTCATGTGTATATTTCTTTTGAGAGAAATTTGTATTATTTAGAGTTGTGTCTATTACTACAAATAATTCTCCTATGAGCAGATGTATTTTGGTGTACCTATATAAATATTCCTAAGGGAGTACCCATATGGGTACAATGGATGAGTTATATTATACATATATGTATACATGACATAAGATATATATGTCTAATTTTGATACAAGTTCTCAAAAGCTATGCCTATTTTAAGGACCATAGAACTTCTTTTAAACTGTAACATGACAGATCTATTTGGATATATATTCAGCCATTGACTGAGAATTGGTTATGTAATGAGCATTTAGGAAATGAAAGGTGAAGTCATTGCCTGTACAAAGCCTAAAAGGTAGGATGCAACTAAGTATTGTGCCAAAAAAAAAAAAAAAATTGTGGCGATTGTGGGGATTGAGAAAATCAGGTAAAACATATTAGAATACCATTTCTTTTTTGTACCTTCAATATAAAGCACAGCTAAGAAGTGAAATATGGAAATTTGTCCTTGAATCCTTTTTTTAACGCAACCTAGCAAGGCAAAACTCTCTCTTCCTGTCTCAAACTGTGAATAATAACAACATAAATTAAATAATGCACCATGATGCTAATTTTAAGTGCTCAAGAAATATTAATTTCCACCACCATCATCATCACCCATCATCAATTTTATCTTGCAGTCATCTTCTCAGAGATGTCATAGAATCTGAAGTCATGTCAGGAAAGAAACATGGCCAGTTTTATAGGAATTAATGAGAATATATGGAGCTTTTGCCCTGGAAGCAGTAATCCTAGAACCATTTACTAAGGAATGGCAGACCTTGAGGGATCACTGGGTCTAAAAGTCTCCCTTACAGATGATACAAGCCCAGAGTCAGAAAGGAACTTGGTAAAGGTTGTACTCTGCTGAGGTTGATACTTGCTGAAATCCCCTCTTATACTCCAAGTTCTAAGTGGTAGAAAATTTTCATGTTCATTTCTTTATTCTCCACAAATGGTTATATCATGCATTTTGTGGATCTTTGTAGAAATAGGAGTTCTTCCTTTCTATTCCTTCTGGCCTGTTCAGGGACAAGAGTGATCAAGTTTGTAAATATTTTGTAAATATGTTCCATTTTTCAAAATCAAGTATGAGTTTATACAAATGGTGATCTACATAATAGAGAATGAAGAAAAATCTGGAGAAGTCTGGATTACTCCTCCTCTGTGTTTCAATTACAAATTTCATTATAATGCTCCCCAATTCCTTTCATTGGCGCTTGCAGTGCCAGTGGGCAAACAGCATTCTTCATGCGACCAGAGAATTCTGCAAACTTATTTCTTGCAGCTAGCATAAACCTCCAAGTCCATGATGGTGACGATGGTGGCTTTTTTACCCAATGTTTTAATGGTGAATATAATCAGAACATAAAAGGCTCTAAATACATACTTAGAAGGAATTTCTAAAATGACTAGAAGAACCCAAAAAAAAAAAAAAGCAAAATTCAGTTTATTTCATTCACATCTGTGTTTATTTCTCCCCTTTGCCTGTGCATATTGAAGATTTTTTAAAATTACATTTTAAAAACCAAGTAAATAGTTTCTACAATGTTCTCAATAGGGAGTTTAGTATCCTCTTTGAAGATACAATTATTAAATAATGTAAATAGCTAACCCCATGATGACATTTGTCCCTTAATCATGGGTAATTTTTAAGATTAATTCTACCCCCAAAAGATAATTGTATTTTGCTATATTTGTATAGTATGTCTTTATTCCAGAAGTCAGATGTTCCAAGTACAATTTTGAATCAGGAAAATTTGACACTTCTGTTGGTATTCTTTATCTTCTCTCTTTAAAGTATCAATCAGTGAGGGCAGGAAAAGAAGCCAAATAAATGGAAGAATTGATAGGCGATTATGAACAAAACATAGCTTCTACCACCCATCCTCTATGAAGTTCTGTTGTTTCTCCCAATTTATAGAGCCAATGCTGGCAACAGATGTAGCATTTAGAGTTCACAGCTGCTTACCACATGGAGATAGACAAAATTTATGAATTGAATTAGAAAAAATAGACCTTGCCTAATAAAAATTATACCCTACATATATCTCATATACATGAATTTACTAGTCTCTGGTAAGATTAACAAATATCTTGGGAATCTAATTGCAATAATGCCACTAATTCACCATGAATATTTCTATGCTTTCTCCATTCATATCAGTTGATGCATGCTTTATTCTGTCCTCATTTCGAGCATTTATCTGTCTGATCTTATTCAGTCATTTCAGCAGTCTGTTCAATAAACTACCACTATTATGACTATTTACTATTGTTGAATTTGAGAAAAATGGGTTAGTAAGTTAAAAGGCTAGTAGATAGTGGTAAAATTTAATTTCAAGCAGTGCCTGCAGAACATAAATTCTTAGTCAGAACTCATGTGTTTATTGCTTGATATATCACCGGATGCCTCCTTTGTGTCAGGCAGAGATCTAGGCCTCTTCTAGTTGAATTTTTAAGCTTTCCACTGAGGTCAACACTAGATACCATATGGTGGCTACATTCTGCCTCTTGGAAATAACAAACTCTTGAGGTTAAGGCTGTTACAAAATTCCGTGGTCCATGTAAGCAAATCTAGTTTATTTTAAAGGAACTAGTTTCCTGAGGGACTTTGCTTAACAACAACAAAAAAGTTTCTGTCATAGGTGGTGCATCCCATTTTATCACCTTAGGGGATGCTAACAGAACTTAAGATGAGAAGTCATCTGGCTTAGCTTTCACTGAGTAGATCCTAAGGTTGCCCTCAAATATACAGTAAGTAGTTAGGTTGAGAGCAGTGTTACAACTTCACTTTACCAGGAAAAGATACTGGTAAACTTCACTTTACCAGTATCTTTTCCATGACACTGACTTATTTCAGAAGTGGAAGTGAAGATAATTAGTACCCCAAGAATAAATTTAAAATCTCCCCTCCCTTTTTCTTTATACTCTGTCAGTGTTACAGTCTAATCTCATGGAAACCACTCTGTGTTTGAGTATTGTTTTTCTATTCACTTCCAGTAATTGAAATTCCACCAACAGCCTGTCACCTGGATTCCATATATTTATTCCCTTTCAAATAAATTAAATGGCTTCCTCCAGTCAAGTGAGATTAGAATTCTTCGTTGTCCTCCAAATTCTTCTTTCCTCTTTTCTGATATCAAATTCATTCAGGCATGGATGAGATTTATGTGTACACATGTGTATTCTCTATTATTCCCCCTTTCCATTCTGTGTGTGCATGCATACACACATGTATGCACTTAAATGCAGACTGTTTTGCAAGTTCTTAACCAGACAGAAACAATGGGGGATTCATCACTCATTGTGGGAAGTTGGGCCTTGAACAGCTTTATTCTCTCAACTTTGGCAGACAATAGTACACATCGGGGTCCAAGGGTAGGCATCCCTGTCCATGAATTGAGGAGCAAATACCAGCTACTCGACCCCTATCCAAGATTCAGTGCTCATGTCTCTACAATGGAATTATACCTTTTTGCACTGGGTAATTGTGATGATTAAAAGAGAAAGCATATGTGAAGCAGCTAGTGCAGGGCTTCGCACACACTAACAGTTTAGTGACCACTATGATTATCTTCAGCCAACATGTGATACACCTATGAACTGATACAATGTAAATATTGGCTCAATGGCCTTGAGTTTAGTACCATATGTGTAACATTTCCTTAATATGTCATTGGTTTATTTCTAAGTTCAACCTTCTACCCTTGTATTCAAGCCAGCTCCTAGGCTACCTGAATAGCTTTTCTGGCATTTCGATAAGCACACTGATGTGATACAGGAACGATTAAATTTTCCAAATTTTGTATCCATCCCAAGAGTATTTTTTGAGAAGAGCCAAGATATTTAAGGATTATAGAAACAGGTATAGCTTTGCTTTTAAACCACTTCAGCATAGGCTCATTTCCTTTCTGACGGATGTTGATTAAAATGAATCTGGGTTTAAGAGTGTATCGCTGAATGAGAAAAAAACTAACAAAATTCTAATTGCCTTAAAAAAAGAAAAGGAGGAAGAAGAAAGGAGATGGATTAGGAGAAAAATTATCACTTGATTTTTATGTTTTTAGTCCAAGACTCCACAACATAGGGGGGGAAAGCAAATGTTTTTAGTTTGTATGTGTTGATTTGTATTTGTGTTATATGCAGTGTGTTATGTGTTTTGAAAGTCAACTTTGGATAATCATTGTGATTTTCCAAATAGCTGGTCTTCTCCTGGCGTTGTTACAGGGTCAGTCTATTTCCCCTTAATCTGACCATAATGTCATAAAATGCTGGCTGTTCCCTTGGCAACTGTTCAGGGTAGACTAGCTGCTCTCTCTGACTCAACTTAATGGCGGGCTGCAGGCAGACTCCTACAAGCTACAGTAAGCAGATTTCACTACTGAGAGTCTTTGCATCAACAGATCATATTTTATTTCATCCTGTTCAGAAATAATCCAAAAATAACTTTCTTAAGAAAAAATAGATACTCTGCTCATGTAATTTGTTTTTAGTTTGTTTCAGATGCCTCTTCCATATCGTAAAAGTTTTTCTAACTGCTCCCTCAATTCCATTCCCTAAATTCAGTTCAACTTATACCCTCCTCCATATATATTATATATTGCAATCACTATTAATGAAACCTTCATTGAGGTCTTCTGTTGTGTTGATTCTCCCCCTTATCTGAAATCTTGTGCCATTTAGATCCAGTGCTAAATAAGTTCATATTTTTTAACTATTTTCTGAATAGTGAACAAAACTTAATGTACTTGGAAAGTCAAGACCAACTTATATGAAATAACTAACCTGTGTTCTAAATACTGTAAAAATCTTCTATAACCCTCAATAATTAGCACGGTACTAATACTCAATATAGGTACAAAGAATTGTTGCAGTCGTCTAAATTACTTATAAAATAAAGATTAAGCAAAACTTCATTGAAAGAGGAAAAGCCAATTTTGCTCTTTGTTTTCCTCAAGCTAAGCAATGAATATTCCTTTGCTTTTTGATTATTACATAGAAGCAGGTATTTGTAAGTAATAAAGGGAGGAAAATTTGGTTCCTTGAAAAGATGGGACTGTTTTCAAATAAGTTTGAAATAACTGAATACAGAAGCCAACACAAATTTTTAGAGCAAATGAGTCCATTTCCCATCATCTTTTCATTATTGTAACTGTATGTGAAGATGCTGTTTTACAGACACTAATGACTAGCGTGGTGGGGTTAGAGTAGGCACCAGTACTATTCAACCAGAATGTGCTCCCAGCAACACTTAATCCATTTGCACTGAGCTTTATCAAAACTTGATGCAGAGACTCTGCTGTGCAACAGGCAATGACCTGACAGGTGACCTTTTAGAACAAGAGTTAGTTTGCACCAATATAGAGCTCTAGATGAATGGAAAATCCATTTTCAGATTTCAAAAGGACTGTTAAGGCGCTTAAATCTGTAGTGTAGAGAAACACAAATGAATGTAACCAACTGGATGCCTCTCCTGCAGCTGTTTCACTTCGGATGCCAGGTTTTCTCATCCTTGCTGTTTCTGGCAGTTCACCCCTATTCTGCAGCATATCACACCTTCTTCCATTTTACAAGTATTTTTGCTGCTACTGCTTCTCCCCACCCCAAAACAAAACCCAGCCGTTAGAATTCTTGTGGTCTGTGGGATGGAGAGGAGTTCTACTTGAATTTGAAATGGCTGTAACTTGGCTTTGTGGATAGAAGAAAAATGGAAAACCAGATCCTGTGTTTGTCTCAAACCGAAATTCCAATTCCTAACCCAAAGTAAAGAAACAGATGCTGCAGTACAATGAAATGCCTGGTCTCACTTCAAAGAAAAGCAGCTAGGGAATCACCTTTAGACACCTATTTTAAGACTTTACATGTGTGTTCTTCCCTCTTATTCTTAATTTATTATTTTAAATGAGTTATAAATAATTTTAGTAAGAAGATATTCAACTGATGATGATAATACAAGGATTTGTTTTTCCTCATCTCTAAAGAGTTATAATACATGTTATGGGTGTTTGTATATAATTTATTTATGTATAATTTATTCCTATCAAGTAATGTTCAGAAGCCAGACCTGAGCAAAACCTCCCTTCATGGTGACTGAGATCTAGGAGGTCTTCTCAGTGAAGTGCTTCAAACTTACAGAATGTTGGCTCTAAAGGGTATGTTGAAAATCACTCAGTCAATCTTGCAACTGAGCAAAAGGGTAAAACAACAACCCAGTGAAATAAATGGCATGTTCAAGGTACCGCAGCAAGTTCATGGTTTTCTGTACTGAAATCTTTTGGCATGTAATCAATACTCTATTTTTTAGTATAGTTACTTACACTGTTTTGTGAATAACAACATGTATTGTGTGTAGTCTAACACAACCCTTTAATAGTTAATAGAATTATACATCCTTATTTTAATAAAATTCAGGATTTTCTGATTAGCTTACTTTCTCTTGAGCTATTTTATCCCTTAAGTCTCTAAGCAACTGACAAGGTTTTGTAATTCTCTGTCAGTTGGACAGGTTTTACTCTTACGCTCTAAAAAATATAAGGGGTCATGATAATCACTCTATTTTTGATTCGCATATAAATTTGTAGTTGTGTATATGTTGAGTGGCAGCTTGGTGAGCTAGAAAGAGTGTAGATTTTGTTAGAACAATTTTGTCCTAACTGTCAGTGTGGTCTTGGGCAAATTGTTGAATCCCTATAAGACTCAGTTTCTTCAAATAAAAGAAAATAGAGGTACATTTTTACTCAGCAGGGTTACCATTAGATGACATATGTGAATTGCAAATTGTTTAATCCCTGTAAGACTCAGTTCCTTCAAATAAAAGAAAATAGGGATACTTTTTTTTTTTACTCAGCAGGTTTACTATTAGATGACATATGTGAATTATAGGGCTCCTTGGTATGTATAACAAATTCCAGTTCCTTCCCAGACACTGCAGAGATGCTCAACATCTCTTTTCAACCCACTTTGGGCTGTAGGAAGAGGGGGACATCAATGGCTGCGAAGATAATTGTCTGATAATTATCATGATAATTCAATTGATGATGATAATATAAGAATTTGTTTTTCCTCATCTCTAAAGAGTTATAATACATGTTATGGGGGCGTTTGTGTATAATTTATTAGATGTTGGCCCTCTTTTATTTCTGTGTGACTTTTTGTTTGGTTAAGTCTTAGAAGTCCAAATACATTTTTAAAATGTATACTTAATACTTTATGCATGCCTCACTATAAAAGTTGCAAAGACCCCCACAACTAGGCTTTGCTGCTGGGAATTTATAAAAGGAAGGAAAACTATTAGGTAGCTAAAAAATATAAATAAAAACTGATTTGATGGGAACTTTAAATATAAAATTAGATGAGAAAAGAATTTATTGCAAGTACAGTGTAGAGGATGGGGGAGCTGATTTTAAAAACTGAGAATACAGATAATGTTTGGTGGTGAGGAGAAGAAAGACTGAAATCTGGAGATTTTGGAAAAGATCAGCAAATGCCTGTGATTTTTTCCAACAGCACAGGAATGCAAAAGGACACAAGTAGAAAATAAAGGTAGAACTTGTCACCTCTGGTTGCTAGTGGAGTAGGAGAGCAAGCTTGCATTTTAACTAACTTATTATTCTTCCAGCCAGAAGTTTTGAGGTCTACAGAGATTGTATGTATGCAATGTAGTCATTTGATATTTCTATATTATATGATAGAGATATATAAATATATAAGTCTATGGACATAGAGCTAGGTAGGATACATGTATGTAACAGTATCTTTGGTCATTTCTTTGTAAAAGAAGATGTGAGCGCTAATTTGCAGCAGACTAGAAGTTTCAAAGGTCACATAGTGTCTGTGACTTCACCACACATGCACAGTCCACAAGACTCAAGTTATTTTCACTGTTGTGTAATAGGGTCAGTTTTGTTTTTAGCAGATTCTCCCAAGGAAGTGTGGTAAGCACATTTCTAAAACCATCACGTTAAGAACTGTTAGCAATAAATCATTGCTTAGTGTTAAAGGTCAAAAAAAAATTTTCCACTTAACAATTTTTTTGCTACGCTCTGGTGTGTTTTGCTCTCCTGGGAGTATCTGTGCGCATGTGCACACACAGTTAGGAGCAGAGGAGACTGAAGTCAAAAACTGCAAGTTATTTCAAATCAAATTTTTATAAAGGCACTTGGTTGTTATCACTAAAAAACAAAAAGTGTGTGTATGTTTCATGTTTCTGTGTGAATCTATGAGTACCAATTGGTATAAGTGGTGGTAACAGTTCTCCAAAGTTCCCATTGCATATTCTGTCCCAAGAACCAACCTTGATATTTGCTAATACGAATTATCACATTCTATGTGTTTTATCTTTCTGATTATGCCCTACATGCCCCAACATTTATTCCCAACATATAATTCCTAAATCTGTTCAATTCACATATCAGAAATTGGTACAGTGGTAAATTAGCTTTTGTGTTGCAGAGACATGAAAATTCAATGAAAAATATGCACATTTTAGTTCTTAATGCTCTTGACTAACCCTTTTTACTGTAAATATATTAGGCAGGATCATGTATAGTAAATAATCCCAGACCATTTAGCTATCTTTACCACTGAAATATTTTCACAAAATTAAAATATTTTATATTTTGCTTTTATTTTCAGTTTTGGCTTTTCTGAGAAGTCAATGTAAGAAATTTCTAAAGAAATGGTGTCTATGTACCATTTGTAAAATTGTCATTAAAGATGTTTTCTACATGTCAATGTCACTTTTTCTAATGCACTAGATAATTTCATCTCATAAGTTACTTCTAGGTTTCTTTAACAAAAAATATCATTTTTCTCTCATGTTAAATTTCCTTCTTTGTCCTGGCTGACAAAACAGGCCTATATTTAATGTTGTACTAGAATAACCATTTTGGGGAGTTTCTCATACAATTTTATGCTCTATTCTTATGACTATTTTGGATTTTAATAATGTAATAATCTTAATGAATGTGACCTTTACTTGCAACATAAGTCAACTTATTTTTTCTTCATGCATATTAAAAATACATAAAAGGGGCCCTCCCTGGTAGCACAATGGGTTAAAGTATAGCACTATGAAGCTAGCAGCAGCCACTTCAGTACCAGTTTGATCCCTGACTAAGGAGTTGACCCAGATGGCACAGCAGGCTTCTCCTATCTCGCCTGCTGCTCCCCTCAGCAGTGTACTTTGGTCAGTCTGCCTGTTCTCTTCTACCACTCACTTCCCCTTCACTTGTGGCCCCTAGTCCAGTTCTGTAAACATAAATAAACCTTTAAACTTTTTTTAAATTTTGAAATACATGAAGGGTGTATTCATAAAGAAATATACAGTATCTTTAAATCAGTGGCTCCCATTTATAGCTAAACATTAGAATTACCTAGGTACTTTTAAGACCTGATACACAATCAGCATCCTGGACCACTTAAATCAGGGTATCAGGGGAGAGTGATTCCAGTGTTGAGAATGATTGCTTTAAATCATTTTAATGATGATGTTCACTCCTTTTCCAGAAACATAATCTTAAAAGGGATAAGGGCATTTCGAGCTACCTATGGCTTCAAAATTTATCTTCTGAGCACTGTAAACATTTTGGAATAGTTAGCTTGCCTATCTTCTTCCTTCTACTTTGTTTTTAAGAAAATATATATTGCATTTCTATATTTCACAGCTTCATATGTAAATAGATTTATGATATATATTTATACTTAGTATTTGACAAATATTCATATTTATGTATAAATTTATTATAGTATGTATGTGGATTTTTTATTCCAAATAATTTCAGTTCTAAGGAACGATTCCCTTATAGTCCTAGAAGTGTTCTCTTAGAACCTGGTTCTTAATACTTGTATAAATTTTGTATCTTATAATTATACAATTATATATGTATTTCCCTGTTCTCCCATGTTCACATCCTTAAATATCTTATGGATTATCAATCTAGTGTTTACCTTGGGGATCAGCTAAGTGATCTATTGATTCCTCTCTGTGTAGACTGAACCTGTCCATGAGAAGGACTATAGGCACTCCTTCAGAGCTCCCTGGTGCCTCATTTTGTTCAGGTATTTGAAGGAATAGCTCATATTGCTCTTCTGTAAACTCAGAACTTCATAGAGAACTGCTGTGAGTTCGCACAGCATTGAGCTTTGGCACTAAAGGTGCTCTCTGCTAACTGACAAGGTTATTTTGGAAATGATTGGGCACCTCTCCTCCAATGACATCATGAAATGTTATCAGACCCTGAGGTGAGATGGGGAATAATTAGGGAACATGCATTTGGATATTATCTTCTCAAATATAAGAAGTGAAAGTCGTATACTCAGAGTAGGGGGATTAAGCCTGAATTTGGAGACTGGAGACATCAGGAAGGATTGAGATAAGCTCTAAGAAATGGTCCAACAGTGATAGATGAAGCAGCAAAGTATGAAAGCACTGAAATGTCACTGGTATAATTACAAGAATCACCACTGGGATTCAGGTGACATAGTCACAAGATGTCAATCAAATACTAAAGGTAACAGAAATAAAACATCTGTGTCGCGATTTGAGAAGGTATATGATTCACTCTGAGTTCCCAACTCAGATCCAAAGAGTGTCCTAGAATCCCCTCTCTTTGCCACTCTGCTGCTCTATTCATATCTCATCACCTTGTACAATCTCATTCCTCCTCTGGCTGCCTTTCCCATTCAAATGTCTGGATCATCTTTTGGACCATGTAATGGGGGACAGTATTTGTCAGTGTGCCGGGGACATAGTGGGCATTCTGTACATGTTTGTTGAATGAAGGAACAGGCACAATCACAGCTTTCCCTTCTGGTGACTGCTTTATGATACAATTTCCAGGAATGCATTGTGTCTAAAATTGGGGACCATATGTACAGGAAATTCTTTCTTATGTCAATGTGAAATCCCTCCAAAGTAAATTTCTCTGCATAGATGTTTTTATTGTTGTTGTACAAGACCTAGTAGCCCTTATCCTAGGATAACGTCTAGGGAGGGGAACAGTCCTGTACAAAGAGGCATGGCCACCAGTTAGATGGCATGACTTATCTGGAAACTTTCTAACTTGGACATTTTATGATTCAGTTACTTCCTTCTGAGGTTCCTGCTTAGAATTCCAGCCTATCTGTGAGTCAGAAAGGAGCAAGCCAGGGTACTAACCAAAATAATATGGCAAAAAGGTGAGAAATTTCTCATCCTTTCTAGAAGAGATGGGTGAGAACAAATGTCATCAGGACTATAAACAATGTTCCCTAGTAGCCAGAGAGAGAGCACAGTTGACTTGCTGAAATGGATCTTTCCTCTAAAGGACCCTTCTCAAAACCATGGAAGCTGGCAGAATTAAGATGGGTATATGGGGGTTTATCTCTGTTTCAACAGTAAGTCCATCCAAGCTTCATTGTAAATCTTTGTTTTAAGAAGGGTTCGCCCAGGGATATAAAATAAAATGGGATTCGAGTGGAAACTTGGCATCCCAGTTTGGAAACATTTTTTATTGGGTACAGACTTGGGGGGAGGGCCGGGAGGGAGAGGAAAAAACAAACACAATTTCTATGTTGTAAATGTTAATAAAAAAAGAACTTGTAAAACAAATTAAAATGTTTTGTTTTGCCGAGGCTTTTTTGCAATTCCATGACTCCAAAATACTTTTGGCTTTTATGACAATCTATAACTGCTTTGGTATAGAAAGACAAAAAAACAAATGAAGTTAAATAAAGCCAGACAATAACTGAGATAAGATGTAGGCAATTGGTAAAATTCTAATGGGGTTTTGTAGTTTGTTTTTATTAGTTCACAAAAATCGTTGTCAATAATAATTTTAAATACAAGATTCTCAGATTCTCAGATTATATCTCCAACTTGCCATTTTAATATGATTTATTTTCTTAATTCATAATTAATTTTTGGACAGTGTTTGATTTCTGGCCTAGGGGTAGTCTCTATAGTTCTCACATCTCCACAGCCCCTGCGCTCTGTCTGCACAGTTCCTTGTGCTATTTGGATCCTGCTCCCTCCCACTTCCCTGCTATGTGCCTCAGATCTGTGGTCAACTTGCAAGCTTTAGCTTCCATTTGTTCATAAATATTTTTATCCTTTGCCAGTGTGTACCTACCCAATTTCTGTGGGTTTTTTTTTTTGTCATAGTTGCTAGAATTAATATTTAAAACTATTAGAAATTAAATATACTCTACTATCAAAGTCATTAATTATAAGAAAAAACATATAGTTAATGGTGAGGATTTGCCTCATAATATTGTACTTATTTGGACCATTACTTTTATCACATCAATATGTGTAACATTGTGTAAGAGGTGTAATTGTGTAAATTCTTGCACAATGAGTGTAAGAACCACAATAATAAGGTTATATTGTAATTCTACCTCTACTGTGCCATAAATAACTATGATTTTGAGCAATGAATTCATCTTCTGTAGCCCTAGTTTTATCCTCTGAAAAGTGCTATCACTAGTTTGGGTGATGTGAAGTTTAAGGGAGGTGACTCAAGTAGAAGTGAAATAACTATGCCCATCTAGATGATCCAGAACTGCACTGTCCAATATGGTAGCCACTAGCCATGTGTGGCTTGCCTCAAGTTCAATTAATTAAAATTAAATTAAACTGAAAATTTAGTTTTTAATTAAATAAGTTTAACTCCTCAGTCCCATTAGCCACATTTCAAATGCTTGTCAGGCACATGTTTTTAGTGACCTCCATATGGACAATTCTAGAACTATTCCACCATCATAGAGAGTTCTGTTGAACAGCACTGATCTGGACAGACTAGCCCTTCTAGAGTTCTGGGAATTGCCTGTTTCAATTTGGATGGTGTCTCTCTGAGTTGATCTTTCAGCTGCTGGGAGTAGTACAATCCTCAAAGACTCTGTCCCTCTGTGAACCACAGGCAAGGTCGTGAACCTCACATGCACAAGAGAGTTGTTACTGTGTGCCGAGTGGCATGTCAGCTGCACGCCACAGATGCAGAATCAGTAGCATGCTTGTTCTGAATTCCATCAGAATCATTTTTAAGTACCATATGTCCAGTGTCGTCTTTGGCACATTTCTCCAGCTTCATCTGAGTTCCAAAATGAAAGCTCTCCTTTATAAATTTAGCCATCAAAGGACAAGGTAATGATGACATACCGAACTCTAAAAGCCTAAAGTGGGTTGGCTCGTGGTGCTGATGAGAAGTGAGAGGTTGTATGAGAATGATGTTACTATTATGGATTGGCAGAAATTCATTTTAAGCAACCAGGAGCAGCTGCATACGAGGCAGAGAACATTAGCCCCTTCTGCTTATGGTTTCTACCTAACCACGTATCTGTACGTGTCTGATTTCAGAGTTCTTTATGAACGGTTAAACTGCATGCCAAAGTTAGTACTGATATTAATATAGCAATGATTTTTTCCTCAATAGATTTTGATAAAGTCATGGGGGTGAGGTGACATCTCTGCAGCCTCTAGGCTGAGGCTCATTTCTGCCCATGGTGCCTGCCTTGTATGTGCGTGCACACATGCACTTGCTCCTCACACTGGTGCCCACTGGGAGGGAAACACACAGCTTCACCTGCATGTTTGCCTTATGGACTCTGAAGTTGACTGTCTAAATTCAAAGCCTACTTCCACCCAAACTAGATGGGTGGTCTTAGCAAAGTTACAGACCTTTATGTTTTTGTTTTCTTATCTAAAATGAGATGGTAAGAATTCTAAAAAAAAAAAAAGACCAGTAGGGGAATCAAATAAGAATGAAGGTGACTATGAGTGTATGTTTATATTGTATACATATGCATGCATACAAATATACTCATGTGCGTATATGCATATATGTATAAATGTGAGTATATATGCATGTGCATATTATATCTCATGTAGAACACTTTTGACATGTTATAAATGCTATTTAAATATCAGTTGTGAATCATGTACAATTATCAGGACTATAATAGGCACATTAGGGAACATACAAAGTCCATTCACCTTTCTTTCCAAGAGTCCTGTGACCTGTCAGAGTGAAAGCCAGGTGCTTCATGATTTGTCTGTGGAGTGAGGGAGGCTCAAATCCTTCTCTTGGCAGAACACAGTTACATTCTTGACTTGATTGGATGCTACTTTCAGAACGAGTCAATTCCTATGCTCTGGGACCATCACCATATTCCTTCTGGACCTATGTTTTGAAAGCTTTCTTCACCACCACACTCTAAAGTATCAAACACACATACACACATATGCACACACACACACACACAACTCATTTCTTTCCTCATCAGATGCTAAATACTTAAGGGACTGAGAAATAAAATCTTTGCTCACACCTTGACTGAGACACAGCAATGTCCTGCTCTCATGCTGTTGATGTTGACAGAAGTGGGGCACGTTTTTCCTCCATGTGCTGCTGAACTCTCAGGCAGAATGTACAAGATGTTTTGTGGTTACCAAGGATACCTGGTGACATAATCATACCTAGCCTTTCTTTCCTCTCTCCACCCCCTCAGTCTCTCCCCTTGCCCCCCTCCTTGGGGCTTTATGTGCCACTCTACATGGAGTACAGCTCGTACTCTATAGCCTGTCACTTATTTTGGTTCAGAAGCAGCTGCCAGTGACTGGAGAGAACAGTGCACTTGCAAACACTTCCAGGCTCTTCACTGGACAGGTTACCTCTTGAGAGAGCAGCCCATGCTTTCTTACACACTGAGGGCTTTTGTCATTTGTGAATACAACCAAATTACATTTGCTTTTGGGAGAAGTAGGGGGTGGATAACAAAATAATACACTCTGGTTTCTGCAGATTTACTTACAGGAGGAATCCTGTGTCCTCACTAAATTTCCCTTCTCCATTAGCTCTTAGCAATAATAGATCAAGGTCTCATCTGGAAAGTTCTCTCCTGTTGGTCCTACATGGTGTCAAGATTCACACCTTAATATCCAAATACTGCATACGAACACGAATTTGGTTTAATCTACAATACCAAATAACGTTGTCACTGAATATTCAGATGTTTGAGACTGACATCCTATATCCTTCATGATTTGATTTCTAATTATTTTTCTCCAAACTGCCTTCATACTACATTGCATGAGCAATAGGTTTTCCCATCATCATGCCTTTGTGTGTGCTGTAGTCTCTGCCTAGAATTCCCTTACCACAGCCTCAGACCAACACCAACACCACCACAACCACTGGCATCTAGCCTATCCTTTAAGAACTCTTCCTCTGAAGACACTGTCCTAATTATCAGGGCTGAAAGTCACTTCTGAATTCCCTCTTTCATCCCCTTTCATCTCTCTTATGATAGCCTCAATTCCGTTTTTTGTTTTTTTTTTCCATGAGTGTTCTTTGTACGGCCAGACATAAAATGGTTGGTTGGTATCTTAACTCCTACGACCCCTTCCTCGTCGGGCTTTAGGCAGGCTTCACTCCTCACTGTAGCTGTGGAAGAATATTCACTGATAGATCTTCCTGATAGCTCAGAGGTTAAAGTCTCAGCACTACCAAGCTATCATCAGCCACTAGAGCATAAGTCGTGAGTTTGATCCCCAGCCAGGGAAGTGACCCACAAGGTCTACTATCTTGCCCACTGTTCCCATTCTATTTCCCACTCTATCTCTGATAAATCTCACTTTTTATCCCTTGCACCTCTGGCATGTCCCCCAGTTCTTTTTTGTATAATTAAATAAATATAATTTTTAAAGGATATTCATTGAATGGTTGAGTAAATAAACAGCAGGGACACTATAGAGAGCACTACTGAAAGTAATTGGCTACTGAACCTAACTACTGAAAAAAGATGGGTTCTATAGAAGATCTGAGAAACTTTAATATTGATGGGATCAAGTATTGGAGGTGGTATGAGAGAAAGCAGTTTAATTTTTAGATGATGAAATTAGTACTTATATGTGACTGGCCCAGATCACATAGTAAGAGAGTAACAGAGCTAAGACTGGTAACTCAGATCTGGCATCCAGCATGTTTCTTTGAAATAAGCCTGGTATAATAGTGATATGTATACTACTGCCCAGACATGTGACTATAGAAAGATTATTTCCCACCCAACTACATATCACCCCATACGCTTACTTCCCTCTGATATAAATAGTACCAACAAAATAGCAGCAACTTAAGTGGGAAATATGACTATTTCCATCATCTGGTGGCTCTGCACAGCTGAATAGAAACCAGGGTAAAGCGATAAGGCAAGTCTTACTCAATTTCGTGTTTAGTAAAAGACTCCATGGTTGAAGCTAAGGCTGCTGTCAGGTCACTGATAGCAGGAAAAGAAGTAGGGGTTGAACTGGCTGATAGTCCCATGACTGGGAGCATAGCAAAGAGAAAGAAAACATTGGGAGCCTTGCACTTCAGTAGTAGGAGAACATGAGGGCAGGAACCAAATGGTGGAGCTGGTGGAGGGAGTGCTGGAGATGCCTTTCCCCAGCTATGTAGTGGAGCATTACGTGAGTGAATTCAGAGCTTTGGATGTGTTCTGAGCTGAGTGCACACTGGAATGTGAACTGTAAATCTCTCATCATCCTTCTCCTTACTGACCTGAAAATAACCCCTGTTCCTCCCATCTGCTTTCAAACCACCTGCTTTTCAGTCTTTAGTTATATCACTTTTTCCATTCTCCTACCTTTCTCTGTCTACCTTTTCATGGTGCATCTGATTCCTCCTCCGGATGTTTCCATTTGAACATGTTTGTTTGTTTTATCCCCCTAGCTATAAGAACTACAACAGGGTAATGCAACCTCCGAACATGCATTCATCTCTTCAACAAACATTACTGAGCACTATGTCCCAGGTGCTGTTGAGGATATAATAGTAAAGCAAACAGACAAAAAGCCTTACCCTTGCAGAACTTCCAGTGGAATGGGAAGACAATAAACAAAATAATTAGTAGATCATACAGAATTTTGGACAATAATATGCACTAAGAGAGAAATAAGCTGGAAGGGAAGAGTACACGAGAAATGAATACTCTTAGCACAGTCAAAACAACTTGGGCTGAAAGTGGAGTTCTGGCAGCATGTTTCCACTCATATGACCTGGTAAGGTTAACAGACCTCACTGGGCTTCAGTGTCTATACTTAATGTCAGAAATCAAAGGGAAACTAACATTTTCTTGGGATGTTGGGGGTTTTAAATGAGATGGTGCATGTAAAGTGCTCTACACAAACCTAGTCCCCTGTAACCAGTGAATGTTTGTTTGTATTAATAGGAACATGATGTTTTATATTGTATCATTTAAGTATATATATATATATATATATATATATATATATAAGTGTAATATATATATATATAAAATGCATATTGTGTCATAAGTATATTATATATAATATTAGAATCTGATTTTCTTCCTGTAATATTTCAGTTGTCTTAAAATATCTATATCTTCATCTGTTTCTCTTTCTCACACTAGACTGTGACCTTTGAAAGCAAGGACCATATCTTCTCTTGCTCTCTGTACCTTCTAGAATGTGTAGCACATGGATGATTCTACTTTTGTTAAATTAAGTGGAAGAATAAGATGAACCTTCTTTAGGCACAGAAATCTTATATCAAAGACAGTTTAAGAACCCTTCCCTGTGTTCTTATCATTTTTAATCATATCTAAACAAGAATTGCAGTCTCTTTGGGTTGTTGTTGAATTATCTTTGAGACATGTAAATATTAAATTTGTGTAAAAATTGTATGCAATCTTAAGCATATAATGTTATATTTTATAATAGATGCTCAATATATTTATGCAAAAGTAAATTGAGTGATGCCTACAGCAATTTCCTTTAGCCTGGGTTGTGAAAGTAATCTATGTAAAGATGCTGAAATTTTCCTACCATTATTATGTGAAGATGCCCCGAATACATAAGGAACTATTAAGAAAAAAATGTCAGGTCTAAGCTCCATATTATTCCAGATCATCAGAGTTGACAAAGTTGAAAAACAGGAGATGGTGGCATTATATCCTCACAGACATAGCAGCAACCCTAGATCTTTGTTATTCCTGTTGTTTTATTGGTTTATTATTGTTTAAACAACTACCTAATTTGGGGCATGCAGTTCCATACCTTCTTATGTGCATATGTTTTTGTCATGCTCCACCAGAGCTCCAGTGCCAAACCTACATAGCTTTGAAACCAGTAATTAATCAGAGACCAGAAAGGTTTGGTATATGACTAGCTTTACATAAACATCAATCTGGAAAGTAAAATTAAGAGGGTAAATTCTAGGGCTCAGGTCGGATATTTTGGGGAGTTGGACATTGCCTAGTACTAGGTATTCCAATAGTTGTTAGCGGTTCCTAATTATTTTAGACCACGTGTCTAAACCCAGTCCCACCTGCCTGGCTTTAAATTGGCAATTTTGATCTCTAGCTGTATAAATATTTCTTCTCTGTACCTGGAGGATGTGCAGAGAACCTCATGCCTATTATTAGGTGCAGCTTCATTCTTGTTAGTAGGTATATATTGCATAAATGGGGTAGGGACCCAGGTCATCCTTTCCAAACTAATGGATTTTTCCTCAACCTAATTTTACAGTTTTCAGATGTAGTTTGCCTATATCACTGTCCATGGGACACTTGGAGAATCTAAGTCTCTCGTTCCCGACTGAGTGTGCTCACACCATCATAAAGTGACACCACCTTTCATTATGATAATATGGCAAGTTATACTTACCCTAAAGAATGATTATTGTAGGCCATATGAGTTAAACACTCTACTCTCTGGATATGTATTATTACCTCCTTCCCTCTGCATAAATGATTGTTTCATAAAGATGATGGCAAATGTGTGTTTCTTCAATTTTTCCAGAAGATGGGAAGGTATATTTATTCTGAAAGATTGGGAGGGCAGGTTTCAAGGATCTTAAGATTTCTACACAGATGCTGTGAGGGGACAGGCTGTAGTGTGTACCTCCCAGTGTTCACATCGCTGAGTAATCCCTTCTCTCTGGAGGAAGTATAGATGGGCTTCTAACTTGTTTCTAACTAATAGATGATTATAAAAATACTGGGATTTAACTACTGTGATTATGACATATTGTCTCCAGCAAACTGGGGCATGAGATGTTTGTAGACTTGAGAAAGTAAATGCCAAATTCATAAAGCAAGGGACAATGGTTTTTTTCCAGGAACTCTGGGCTACCTACCTCTAAGAATTAAGGGTGGTGTCTAGTCAATAGCCAACATGAACCAGTGCCCTCAATGAAAGAGCTGAAAAGAAATGAATTCTGCCAACAATCTGAATGTATTTGAGAACAGACTCTTCACCAGTCAAGCTTCCAGATGAGCATACATCTCAGCCAACACTGTAACTGTAGCCTGTGATACTCTCAGCAGACAATCCAGTAAAGCCATTGCTTATCTCAGAAACTACTAAGATAATAAATGCATGTTGTTTTATGCCACTACAAATGTTGGGTAGAAATCAAAAGGTTATACTGTCCTCTTTACAATTGTCCAAATTGTTGGTTATCAAAGTTCAGCTTAAACATCTTCGGTGGAAGAAAGCTACACAGGACTGTGTATTTCAGTGATAAACAGGCTTTCATGTTGTCAAGGTCAGTTTTTCTGGGATATATAACTTCAGAGTCAGCAAAGGATCTGCCAGGGGTTCCCAGGAAGGTTAGTGTGAGAATCCCACTTCTCATGACCTTGAACTATCCAAAACAGCTGATAGTACTGAAACTTCTTTATTCATTAAAAAAAAAAAAAAGAAAAAGAAAAGAAAAGAACTGGAAGGAGGTAAGGAGGTACATGCAGCAGGTTTCCCAGAAGGATAACATTGTACCACAGTTTTACTACTCAGCAGTGATGCAAACTTTCACCCAGTTAAGTTTAAGTTAATAAGCCCTGCTCTGCAAACCTTCCATTTAGAGTCATGGTCATCAAGTGAGATAGCATCTATGAAAGTGTTGTTGGCTGTACAGCAAATGATTATTATGATTAAATGCTAGACATTTGTCAGTAAATATTTGTCAAAGCTGGTCCACACTTATGGAGACAGGGTCTCTGGAGAAGCTGCCAGTGTGAAGATGAGGAGACCAGCCCCAACTTGGAATTGCGTCACTAATTTTTGGATTCCCAGCGGTACACTTCAGGTCTTGCTTCAGGAATTTGTTTTTTGTTTTGCTTGGAAGGAACAAGAAGCCCCTGGAGCCAGTTATGCTGTCATCAAACTTAGCTGGTAATTAGGCTCCAAAGCAAACCTGTGGCAGCGAGACAGAGTTGAAACTTGAATTCCTTTCCACAGGTGGAAGGCTGGATCCCAGAGGCAGTATATACAGCTTGGCTATTTTTATGCTTCTACATGCAAGAAGGTTCAAGAGAATCTGAGTGCAGCAATTAGCGTCCCTCTGTCTGCAGGCAAAACTGGTTTGAACATGTTTCTCTGTTCTTGAAGGACTGTTGGAGTGTTGACAGCTTATCTGATGAAAGATTTCACTAAGCAAAATGTCTTCACTTATAAATCCAGCCACTTTATATTCTCAACCCCAAATTCATTTATTTTCTTTCAAGTCTTTCCTACAACCATGAACCTTGAAAAAGGAAATTAATTGCCGATAATCCAAGAAATTATAAGGATCCTTAATCTTGAGGATGTCCCAACAAGCACTTGTTAATTCTTTTCGTATAGACTATTTATGGATTGTAGTTATCATGTGGAAAAGAAAATATGTGTATACACGTATACACAGGGTATATTTCATATATACATTCATATCACAGTTCACATTACTATGAAAAGTATCATTATCTTATTGGAGATATGTTTTGCCTACTTGAGGAAGAACAAGACCAAGAATTATTTTTAAAACCAAAATCCTCGACAGTTCCTCCTCTTTGAAAAACTTGTGTTGAAAAATGTTTACAGTTAGACAAATGCCTATAGAAACTTGTATATTTGGTCCCACAAAAATGTTTCCTACCCTTAATCTTAACATTTTGACCTCTGTCTACACACACCATATTCTCTTGTAGATATGACGCGGGGCCTGTGGTGGCATCATGTGTCACAAACATATAGAAGAGTTTTATCAGTGCTGTGCTCATTTAGTATTATCATCTTTCATCACATTCAGTTTTTTGTTCATGATTTAAGTCTTTATTTTTTTTAAAGATTTATTTATTTATTCATATAGAACTAGGGTACAGGCCAGAGGTGCAGGGGCGGTGAGAGGATTCACCAGAGACAGAGTGGGGAGCAGGACAGGCTGACTGATAAGTACACTGCTGAGGGGAGCAGCGGGCAGGTCAGGAGAGGTCTGCCACACCATGTGGTCACCTCTTAGGTGGGCAGGGATGGAACTCATGCAGAAGTGGCTTTAGCTTCTTAGTGCTGTGTCTTAACCCGCTGCGCCACCAGGGAGGGCCCCAGTCTTTATTTTTTTAATGGATATTTGCTTCAGGAACTTTATTGTTTGGATTTACCTTGATTTTATCTTTGCTTTCCCACTCTGTGATAGGAATGCTAGGATAAGTGCCTGAGCCTTGTCGGCTGGTGTTCCACTGACTAATTACCTCAGTGGTACAGATGTCATTTACCAGCTTCTCCACCACCTTTCTCATCTCTAGAAAACTCTTCACCAACCAACCATAAAACCCACCATTGAAGTTTTAAAGTATTTATTTAATTCTTCAGTTTCCCTTGCTAGTTGGTGAGCTCTTGCTATGTAAAGAACCTGTGTGTCTTGTTCCTTGTAACCCCCACTGCCTAACCCAAGCCTTGCAGAAAGCCTTGCCAAGTTGTTCCACAACGCTTATTTCATAAATGAATATGTGTTCAAGATTACAGTTTTCCAGGTCTTATATTAGATCTTGCCATAATATCTGGAACACCAAGTGAGAGTTGAGTGATTCCTGAACATGTGGGCAGCTCCCAAATTACAGATGAGTTGTATCCAGTCATTTAGAGATTGTGAATATTGCAATTCATAGAGCTTGACAGAATCCATTTCAGCCTTCCTGTTTCAAAAATGAGAGGACTCCTTTGAGATGGGACATTGACTGATGGAAAGTCTCAAGAAAGGTTTGTGTCAGAACCATGCGCACTTGGTTCAGTTTAGTAACCTCACTATATGTCTACATTCTGTCACAGACACAATTGTCTATTAGTTGCATTCTTTGGCTCAAAAAGACACATTTAAAATGGGTTGGATAAACCACTTTCCTTGGGATCCAGACACTCTAGAATGATCTATGAAGCAAGTAAAAACTAGTTCAGCAGCCTTCAGCCATGTAATATGAAACGCAGGATAGTTCTGTCTGTCTACTATAACATCATTTGAAGGTATGTTGGGTGGTGAGACAGTGCCCACTCCTATCTAATTGTCCATAATAATGTTGCAGTTCCTGAACTGAGGACAAACCTCTGCCTGGTCTTCATAGGCAAGGACAATAGATGATGGTGCAGAGAAGTGCTATAATTGCTTCACATGTGCATCTTGTTCATGTGCATATCTTTGCATTTTTGATTAGGAACCCAGGGCTTTGTTACATATTGTGTGAACACCTGTTTGCCAGGATTCAGAACAAATGCTTACAGGTAAATTTGCCTTTTTATTTCAGATAAATTTCATATATTACTTCAGTCCAGAGCTGCAGGGTCATGTTGAGTTTGTAAAACTCCAGGAAATGTTTATTTTAATTTTCTTTCAAGAAGGGAGAGAATAAAGAAAAATGTATCAAAAGCTTCCACTGCCAAACTACTGTTTTGATTTCTCTTTGTGTAAGCTTTGGCTTCTCCACATCTTGAGCCTGTAACTCTTTGAAGTTGTCCCTTTAAGCATAAAATAAAAGATTATTCTCTTTAGTCTATAGACTTCGAGGAGGGCAAACATAAAACATTCCTGTGTGTTCATATTTCTATAACAATAATTGATGTTGGTATTAGGGTTGTCAAATTTGCCCTAACCTTATACAATAAGCATTCAATGTTACATGATTTTTTTCAGTTTTGTCAACTGTCTGATCCTGTATGGAGTTCCTTCTTGACAAAGAAGTTCCACCATGACACGGGTGGCTGCATGATCTGATACCTCATTCTGTCTTTGCAGGGCTTTTGATTATGTACTACACAAAATAGAGGACCAATGAATGACTGGTTGTGTGAATGAATTGCCAAGTTTGGTTCTATGGGCTGCTTAATTCTTTTAGTTACACCACCTTAGTTTTCATACAGCATTTGATTAGTGTATGCTTCTTACTGATTTTAATACTCTATCTTTAGTTTTGATACTTTCAGTAGAAGCCAAATAAATATGATGCTAAACATTTTCAACTACAAAGTTAATCTTTTCAATATCTTCTCACGAAGTGGCCTTGGGTCCATTACTTGATTCCTGGGTTTCATGACCAGCTTCATTGTGCCACTTTGTTCATATGACATAAAATCCTGAACACTTAGAGTTGCACAGAGTTTAGAGGTCCTTTCTAAACCCTTACTATTTACAAGTAAGGTAGACGTATTTGTATTCTTCATAGTTAGTAAATAAATTAGGAGTTTTCACTGCGCTTAAGTTCCTAGACTGGTTCTAGAAACATAGAAGAACTGAGAGTAATCTGGGCTACTTATTTAAATTTCCAATGTGTTATCTTTGCTGACAGACAAGACCTCTGTCTTTTGCTTTCATAGCTAAATTGGGGTTGCTCTAGGTCAGGGGAAAGAGCAATAGTCACTCTTATAACAAACTGAGAAATTCAGTCTGTTGTGCTGGCCTTGTTTATATTTTGTAATAAATCTTGAAATTGCCCCTACTTTAATTCGGATGGCCAGTGACTAAGTATTAAAATAATTGTTTGCTTTTTCTGTGCCTGCAGCCCCGCTTCCACAATCTTGTCCACCTTTGAGATCTTTCTAAATATTGTCATTACTTTTTAAGAAAAAAAAAACTTAATAGGAGTGAGTTAGGAAATACAAAGGGGTTATTACTCAAGAGTCAAGAAATAAGACAAATGGTAATGGAAAAAAGAGAACCTTGCCTTGGTCTTCTAAGCTTTGGGTCTGAATCCTAATGCTGTACCCTTTGAAATTTCTGATTTTAGAAGTCAGGAATCTTAAAAATGTGTCTCCTTATCTAGTGTGGAACAGCATGTAAGCTGTGGGCCAGATGTTAACTGATGCAAACTTGTATTGTTAAAAAAAATACGATCCTTACTATTTTTATATCCTTAGTGGTTCTATTCTAAGTCCTACTTGGTCAGGTAGCTTCTGATTAATTATAGTCTCAATATTTATTTAGCATTATATGGTTCACAATGGTATATTACTATTTTTTCATTCTGTTATTACTAATACTTCTGAATATTGTTCCAGTATGAAAACAACTTATTTCATGTTGTGATCTTTGACTTGCAGATTAAATAAAGGGAGGGTTTAGGGTGATAAAAGATTCTGTGACATAATTTAGCTTCAAAATAATGGGGGAAATTTGATCCACATTTGGAATCTCTTAAAGCCATATTCTTTCACAAGACTTTACTGGCTCTTAAACATTTGATACCATCAGAGTCACATAGAAATATTTGGCTTGTACAGCTCTCAACCCTCTCAAAATAATCTAGGAGGAACTTTGCTCCTTGAGAATGCACAGCCTAAGCTGAAAACAGTGCATATCACAGAAATGGTTTGCAGTCCCCATTTGAAAATGTGCAATGCAATCACAAGACTTTGAAAGTGAAAAATGGGAAGAGGAATCACAGTTTGCAGTAGCATCTACCAACTCTGTCTTTATAGGAGTTATTAAGAATCACCAAAGGAAATTTCTTCTGTTACCTGAAGTTCTTTAGGTAAGAGCAAACCTGACTGCAACTACAAGTAGTGAATGGCATCAACCTCATGGTTTGCTTTAAACTCTGAAACTGGCAGACAGTCTAGTCTATAAACAGGGAAATGTTCTTTATTGGTGTCTTTAATAGAGTCTTATCTAAATATCTAAAAGCTGTCTGCAAGTGTCAATTGTTACTCTAGGTTAAATTTCCAGGCCTGCAGCTCCTTTATGAGGTCAACAAGGATAACTGCTGTTTATTCTAAAGTTAGAGCCCCCAAGGCTCCAGCAAACATTTAAAACTTCTCTTCTAAGACTAGCAGTAAATGTGGTAGTCACTGCCAAACCGGGGCTAACACATCTGCTAAAAGGATTATTTATTTAGTAAATAGCAAGGAGGGCTGAAGGGGACTGAATCAGACAGTACAAAACACAGCTGCACCCCTTGATTGTTACAAAGTCCACCCAGCATAAATACTTAACTTTCCTGAACTTCAGTTTTACTTAGCCACATATAGTAAATTGTAAATTGCTATTTTATATGCAAGATAGGAAAGGAAATGCACCATCCAAGTTAACTTGGGATGATCAACATGATTCTGGTTCCTCTTTTTAGAATACACAGTTTTAAGATTTATAAATGGACAGATGTATGTTTTCCCAGGCCCCATATTTTCCTATTCCTTCATATTCTAAGAAGCTCAAGATTTTCTTCTAACTTTTTTTGGTCATACCAGGTAGTGATATATGCATATCTTTGTTATATTCCTTGTCTGTTTGGGAGCCAGTATCTATATGCTCAAGGGACAGTGGGACCAGAGGCTGTTTTACTTACTTATAAGCATGTCTGCTTTAGGACCTAGAAACCAGGCACTATAAATGGGAAAGGAAGCCTTGTTGCTTCCCCCCAGGCTGGAGGAACATACCATGACCCCTTGTGGCAGTGAATCTTGGCATCTGTAAGGACTGGGCTTTGACTAATACCCTCTCATTCAGGAGTTTCAACCTCACAACAGAACACTGTTATTCTCATCTTACAGATGAGGAAGCTGTGATGAAGTCACTTGCCCATGATAAAAAGTACTATGGGCCAAAACTAGTATGCTGGCCTGTATTGAAATCCAGTAACATTCTTTTCCACCCCCAGCCTTGTTTCTGGCTCCCTCAGGCCTCTGGAGCAAGCTCAGACTCAGTTTGCACCAAGGTGGAGCAATCTGATGTGGCAGGCATCCAGACCACTTGGGGAAAACAGCGCTTTGTTTTGGACTTGCTTTTCTTCCTCTCAGGACCCAACGCAGAAGTTGCTTTGGCCTTTGGAGTTGTCAGACTGTCCCTGGCCTGTCAGGAGATAGAGAAAGTGCCAGGGCTGTGACTAGGCTGGAAGCTCTTCCTGAAAAATATCCTAGCAATAAAATGTATTCATGAGTCACAATGTGTGGATTCTTTTTGTCAGCCACGTGGAAGACACATTAGAAAAACATTCTCTAGGAGTTGTGCCTTCTGCTTTTAATGTTCCTGGTCATAGTGCTTTAGGGAATTGAACACCCAGAAGTGGTCCAGCTTTCTTTCTTTATTTATTTAATTTATTTGTATATAGTTGACATCAGGTGTCTTCCCCATAGAATTTCCACCACCAATTCACCCATGCACCATACGGCATTAAGACATCTCTCAAAGCCGTAGGGCAGTAGAATACAGTGAGGGGGAAAAACCCAGCCTGAAAACTTAGAAAATTAATTTCTAGTCTTGTCTCTTTCAGTAAAGTCAACTGCTCTTTCTGAATCTGTTTTCTCAGCTATCCAGGTATGTGTTTCAACCAGGTGATGTCAGATCACCCTTCCTACTCTGAAATTATTCTATTTAAGGAGATGATTAGAAGAGCTACAGATTTCATTCTGAAAAAAAAAAAGTTATGAATAGGAGTCACTTAAGGCAGTAAAGAAATAGATTATCCCTTTCTAACAATATCCATCCTTAAAACACACACACACACACACACACATAATTTATTTGTAGTTAGAGAATAAACCCTTGCCTTGCTAAGATACTCATCTATGTCAAATGGACTTGAAGTTTGCAGTTCTTCCTATTTTCATTTACCGTTAAGCCTTTTTCTTTACTTATTTAACAAGTATATTTTTATATATCTTGCATTGGTATAGCCTCCATACATTTATTTACATTTTTCTTCATTTTACTCTATTTTTTTCACCTTTGTTGTTGAGACATTATTTACGTACACAAAGTGCTTTTGGTGGTTATCGTTTACACTACTGAAGCAACCTGACAATTTTACTTATCACCTCAGATTGTTGTCATGACACTTTCTGACCAGTTCCCATTCACAATTCTTAGCAGCAATTGCTTTCTGACTTCTGACTCTGTGGTCTTTTAACCCAGACAAATAGAATCATACCAAACATACATTTTTAATCTGACTTAGTTCATCCAGCATGCAGTTTTTAAGATTCATCCATTCACCTATGGCTGGTATCAACATTTGTTCCTTTTTGTTGTCGAGTAATATTCCACTGTATGAATGTATCCCAATCTTCAGCATTAAACTCTCTTTAGACTTGATTATGAGTTTTATATGAGTAAACAGCATGGCGGTATAAATATTGAAACTTTGGGACCAATTTGTCCTCTTTTCAGCCCCAAGGTCTTGGGATGTTTTTCAGGAGAGACTGTTAATACTAACTTGAATTACTAGCCATATGCTTTTCCTTCTGATTGTAACCATTTACTTTTCCATCATGTAAACTAGTTTTGTGTGTAAGAGGGAAGAATGCTAGCCTTTGATTTAAGCAGACTGTGTCTGAATAACAAATCTGCCCCTCGCCCCCCTCAGTAGTCTAACTGGCTATTTCAGCAGTGGGCCTCATTTCTCTATTAGTAAAATGATCTAGCTGGATTTGTTTATCCTTCAGCTTTTCCATCTCAGAGTTCCTGTGTTCTTTGGACATCCCTCCTCTGGGTTGTGAATACTGCAAGCTTCTCACACTGCCCTGAATCTCTGGAGTGAAGTATTCAAAAAATCAAATTATTTAAGAAAATATCTCCTGTTCCTCTTTGTCTCTCACATCATACACTTTCCTTTCCCAGACTCAGCAGCAGGAAGAAATGTCTAAAGAACTTGCTGCAAGAAGATTTTCTCTAACAGGGATTGGATCTTAACATTTTACATATTCATTAACTTCTTAGAATATTATTAATTTGCACAGTTAATCAGGGATATCATTCTTCATCATACCACTTATCTTACTTCAAAGCTACAGTATGGATTTGTATTTTCTGTCTCCCTCCATATTTAATCACTGTCTCTGGTGGTAGCTTCTAATATATTGCCTTAAATTCTTTCCCCTTAATTTGTAATTGTGTGTTCTAAGTTTAGGCACCAGAGCAGCATTGTTCACCTACCTATATTGTAACTCACGCTTGGATAACATTATTCACTTGGCAATGTTTGTTTTACTTTGTATTTGATTTTCTTAATACCTCTTCTCCTTCTCTTCACAATTCATAGAAAAAAAGCTTTGATACGCAGTCCCTCCCTATGGGCAATGCTTTCTATGAATTTTGTATTTGAAAAGCAAATTTTGTTCCTTAATAGTACCTGTCTCTAACATGAAATCAACAGGAGGGAGCTGAACATTGAAGGGGGATATAGTTCCAGTTTCTCTTAATCCAATAAATTATTTTGAATACCAAGGTTATTTAGAGGTTAGTATATTTGCCGATGTCTAGTAGAAAATCCAAATTTTCATCTCTAAGGAAAAATGGATTTGAAGGTTTTTCTTTTTTTCTTTTTTTTAATTATCCTTCTCCTTGGAATTGTTCTTTGCAGCACAGTAGCCTGGAAAGAGAATGGACTTGCAGAATCAGAAAGTCTATTTGTTTTATAAACTTTGGCCCAGCTATGTTTCAGTTAAATAACTGGGAAAATCATCTAGCCTCTCTCAGCCTTTGAATTCTTATCTTCACATTGGAAATAATAGACTATTTTCCAAGGTTGTTTTCTGCAGTACATATAAGATTCATGGCCATAAGATATCAACCCATTAAATGTGGTAATGAAATTACTTTGGAATTGTCATTTCTGATACTTTTCATTATAACATCAAAATTAAAGGCCAATTTTAAACTCTCCAACTTGGATCCTTCCAAAATGAAATGTGAAAATCTTCACACTCGCAGGGTCAGAGACCTTTCAAAGTTGCTTTATATCTTTTCAAATTGTGATTAGATCCCAAAAACCCGGTTTTAAAATTTAGGTACATTCAGCTCTCTAGTAAAATACCCAGAGGATTATATTCAGAAAAAGTAATCCCACTCCATGCGGCATTCAGAGGGACTTTATGGGGCATGTGTCTCTTGATTCTATAGTCAAGGCTCAAATGACCCCAGACTAGAAACTGTCTTTTGTCACTAGAAAATGTCAAGATTGAAAGAGATTAAAAGTTCTGTGGGTTTGAGTTAGGAGGAGGTAGTGGCAAAAAGATCCATACCATAAAATGAATTTTAACTTGCAAAAGACAGTGTTGATCTTGAATTTTAGAATGGTCTTTTCTTTGGGTAAATGGAATATCTGTGATTGTTCTTCTTGACCAAACATGAATGTGAGAGAGCAGTGTTGCTAAGCAGGTCCCTTAGCCAACTTCCTCATATATTTCTCTGGTGTATAGACTATATCTACCCTTGACAAGAAGGTCACCGTTAATGGTCTGCTCTGGAGCTCAGAGCACTGACATGGGAACAAGGAGCTCTCACTTCTGTTGTTTCTGCCAGAGCCTGACTCCATGACCTTGGAGCAAGTTGATTCACACACAGATGAAAGAGATCATATCTGCAGTGGGCTGCAGAAGATGCCCTGTGACTACAAAGTAATTATGACTGCTGCTTTACCTCAGATAAAGGGAATAATTATAACTGCTGCTTAAACTTCCCAGTCATTCCCCTTTGTCTTCTAAACCCAGCCTTCCTCTATGGAATCTAGTCTTACCTAACCCAAAATAAGAGTCACAAGGTCTCCACAAAATCAATTTAAGGGTGTTTTTGGTCTTTTGTTCTGTTTTGTTGAATTTTTGTTTATATTTTTTCATCCATTACCCGAGGGATATATATTGCACACTTACTGATTTTATGGGATACTGTGCTAAGGGTTAAAACAGGTAAGGAAGTCTTGCCGCCATCTCAAGAAGCTCAGATGAGGTGAGAGAGACAAACACATATACAGAACCAGGATGTAGTGTAATAAATACAAAAGAATAAACCTACCGAAGGTTTACAGACAAAGAATGTGGTGGTAACCAGTTCTGCCTGAGAGGGCCTAAATAAGGGAAGATGTCAGAGAAGAAGTTTTGTGTGACTGCAGTTTGGAGTTGTTCGTCAAGTTGTAAAGTGATTAGAATAATGTAAAGAGAGGCAACTAGGAAAAGACGGATGTGGGGAGCCGGGGGTGGGGCACCTTCAGGGACACACTAACAATTTAAGCTGACTGAAATGTATGTGCCTAAGCAGAATGGAAGAGTATTTCGCAGAGTCAAAGTAGGGGGAGGTCTTAGTATGCTGCCAAGAAGTTGGAATTCCCTTGTAGGAACAGAGGGAGCTTTTCATGTTAAGACAGTAATGCTGTTGCCCATGCTTGAGAAGTATGCTCAAAGAGAGTAGCGAGATGATCCATTAGAATAGGGCAGAGGCCAGTACTGCCTGCACTCAGACCAGATACTGGATGATGAATGTTGTTTGATGTCCCCCCTATTTGGCAGACCTTAAAATGAGTTGCAAGATTTCTAAAATTTGGAAGAATTTACATTAAAAAAATGTAGCTAGGCAGCTAGACCAGCTGGAACTGAGAATTGCAATTTGCCATGGCTCTCAGTTGCGCCTTCCACTTATGACCTGCACACAAAATGTCACTCAGTGGTGTTGCTTTCTGGACCTTGTATTTGAGGATGACACTCTGGAGCATGGCAAGTCAGTATCAGATAAATATATAATAAATAATATTGAAGTTTCACTGCTATTAATGACAAGAATATGAACTGGGTATGCAGAAGAGGGCAAGGGTGAATTTGCCAGTTGCTTGTATTTGGAAGGGATGAACAAGTTGGAGATACCAAAGAAGATGCTGAAATTTTTATTTTGGATGATAGTGGGTCTCATTCTCCTAAAATCAGAACATGGGAAGAACTCTTTGAAAAGATGACTATGTATTTAATGTCACCCTTATAATTCAAAACTTTAGAAACAATGATATGATTTTTTAATTGCCTCGTTGACTATAAAGTACTATACTTAGGAGTGAAAGCTTATCATTATACCCCATGCAGTTGTGTATATTTTTATGGTCTCATGTTCTTTATTTTAAACTTAGTCAAATATCTGTTCTTGAAACTATAAAAACAGGCAAGAAAGAGATGCATGAAATGCTAAGCCCAAGCTTACAACTGTCAATGACCTCTCACAGTAGCAACAACAGAAACCAGCCTTAGTTCAGTCAATCTGAAATAGCTGGGTAATGTTAAAATGCAGGTTATAAATGAATTATAGTCATCAGGGAGATTTATTAGGTGAAAATAAAAATTTTATATAAACATGAAGCAGGATCAGGACTAAGGGATGGGAAGGGACACTCCTAGGGAACCGAATGTAAGGAGGTTTTTGGTTACTTGCAGGATCCTGAAAGTGGGTATCTCTAAATTTTGCTCTCCAGGGAACCTCACTTACCTCTGATTGTTCTGGCCCTGCATAAGGTGTTTTTGCAAAAAAAAAGTAAATATATTTATGATCACAAAACGATCTTTATCCCATGAAGTTCCCTGGATGTGATTACAATCACTTGAGGCCTGTAATCTTACTGAATTCTTACATGTGTCTGCGCCATTGGGTGATAGAAGCAAAACCAGCCCAAGGTTGAGATAAGCCTCAGGTCTTATGTCTTGATTTTTCTAAGTATGGCTGAACTAACTAGTATATCATTTAAATAGACAATGATAGTTAAATTTCTACCTGGGATGGATACTCCTCTGAAGTGGTTTCCTCACTTACTGATGGAACATTCAAGGATTTTGAAGGGTCTGTCATTGGGAGGTCTGCAATCCAAGCTGCTGAAAGAAAAATGTCATGTTGTTGTTGTTGTTGTTGTTTTAATTTTAGGGTGATATTATTGATTGGTTTATTTATCTTTATCATTTATGTTCAAAGAAGTACACATTTTGAATGTGTACAATTTGGTGAGTTTGGAAATGTGAAGCCCCCATTATACTATCACCACAGTAAAGGTAATAGATACAGTAACCCCAAAGCTTCTCTATGTCCCTTTGATATTTTTTTGGTTTGTTTCATGATTAATATATATAAGAACTGCCTTCTTTTTCTGTTTTTTTTTTTTGAGATTTATTTATGCATACAGAACTGGGGTACATGTCAGAGGTGCAGGGGTAAGAAGATTCACAAGAGACAGAGTGGGGCACAGAGCAGGCAGATCAAGGAAGTACACTGCTGAGGGGAGCAGCGGGTGGGTCAGGAGCGGTCTGCCGCGCCATGTGGGTCACCTTCCTAGCTGGGGATCAAACTCATGCTGCAGTGGCTATGATAGCTTCATAGTGCCATGCTGTAACCTGTTGTGCCACCAGGGAGGGCCCCTTTTTCTGTTTTTAATGGTTTATTGAAATAAATTCACATACCATAAAACTACCTATTTTGGCATATTTATAGGTATATAAGTATTACACAATCTCTTTATCTTAGTTTATTTACTGATCCACTATTTACGACACTGTATGTGATTCAGGAGTGTAGGCCACACCTCTTCAGAAATATGTTACCACATCATGTGCCCCACTGAAGCACCCATAATTGTCTGCTATAGTGCACTGAGTCTTCCCTCTTTGCTTCTCAATCGCTAACCCTCACCCTTTGGTAGCCTTAATTCTACAGTCAGATTTCTAGGTTTTGTTTTGACTTTTCCTCTGTTTTATTTTTCTACATTCCACATATGAGTGAAATAATCTGATATTTGTCTTCTCCTTCTCCTCATTTCATTTAGCATAGTCCCCATAGTTCCATCCATGTTCTTGCAAATGGCAAGATTTCACTATGTATATATAGCACATTCATCCATTCGTCACTGGGCACTTAGTTTGTTTATATAGCTCAGCTATCTTAAATAGCTGTATCTATCCCATTGAATTATAAGTGTTTCTTGATTTTGTTTCATTCTTCCAGTATACACCTAGGAGTAAAAATTCTGAATCAAATGTTGACTAAAGCTCTACAAAAATTGAAGAAATAGTCAGAAAGCGAAAGCAAATCCTCAGGTGGGGGGTGTAGGGAGGATGAACAGGGATCTTTCATTTTTGCAGTAGTCTGTGTGAGTCCACTGTGCTACTGTGTTATAGGCAGATCAATGGCAAAAAGGGGAGCCTGGTTAGGAGGCTTTTTTTTTTTTGTTATTATCTAAATGAATGATGATGGAATATATGGTTGAGATCAACTGTAATGAGTGGAATTAAAATATTTAGTCAGAAAAATAAATAGGACCTGGTGCCTGTTAGGAAATAGGAAAAGGAAAGTTAGTGCTAACTCTCATATCAAACATCTTTCAAAGCTGTAGTTTTTGAAGTTTATCTGACCTGAACTTAATTGCTTTAAGGAAGAAGATAGAATCAATTAAAATATGTAAAATATGATCCTTAAAGTTATAAAAATTCCCAGTGTCTGCAACAGTGACAAATCCAACCAGGTAAAATCTGAGAGGGGCAAGATTCAAATCCATTCCTAACTTATACATTTGAGATCACTTAATTTGTCATCTGCTCATGTAAAAATAAAGCTAGAGGAGACCTACAAAATAAATTGACCACAAAATAAAACATGCAGGCCCAAAGAAAAGCATGTGAGCGTTTTGGCTGCCTTCCTATAAAGAGAGCTGTGCAGGACAGGGAGAGAGCAGCCTCTAGAGAGCGGTGTGCTCAGTTCTGGGTCCCACATATTGAGCAGAACCTTGCAAGTTAGAATTTTACAGAGGAAAGTTAAAAGAGTAAAGTGACAAGAATCATGTCCCATAAAAAAATGTTTGAAGGATTCCAGGTGTTCATCCTAGTAAAGACCAAGGGGAGATGCTATTGCCAGTACTTGCTGGAACTGTTGCTTAGGAGGCAGAAATAGGGTTAAGGAAACAGAAGGTATTTAAATCTAGCTAATAAAGAATGTTCTAACCATTAGACATGCCAATAGAATGGCTACCTTCCAGGAGGATTTTCTGTGACATGATATAAGCAGTCCCAGGTGCTAGACAAGCAGTTAACTGACTGGGATCTTCTAGAGAGATCTGTAGATCAGATTGACTGATCCAGATGGTTCTTAGGGTCATTCTCACTCTGATGTTGATTCATGATTCTGTAAGAACTTCTAGCTCCTTCATTTTCTTGTACAACTATCTTATAGAATAATTTTGCCTATACTAATCAATGCCCACACTAAAAGAGAACTGTTGTTTTTTCATATAGAGAGTTGTTAAAAATAATACTGGATACATTTGAAGAAAAGGAAGTGCATACATAGATTCCCATTGTCACTTTATTGCTATGCTGTTAGTAGTAATGAAAAATATATTGAATAATTCAAAAGCCCATTGTTCCCTGAATGGAGAGGGAAAGTTTATTTTATATGCATATGGCTTGGACATTATTGTTGTTCAAAAAGTCTTAGCCAAATAGTCGAACTTCCCTGATGAAGCTACAGTGCATTAATTTAAGGTGGCTAGGTCCAAATGTTAGTATTCATTCAGTTATTCAAGCATTCATTCAAGAATTTTTTCCATATTTTGCTCACCTACTTCAATGCTAGAAATGTTAAAGAAATTATCAAGTATGGTAGATGTGCTTATATTTCAATTATTATGGCTACATGCCTAACCTCTCCAAATACCTAGTAGTTGAAATGAGCAATCATCATTTTTTATCTCTCAGTCTGGTAATCAAGAATTTGATAATGTCTCAACTTAGAAGTTCTGGCTTAGGTTCTCTCATGAGGTTTCTCGGTCAGAGGTCACACACAGACTCCTTCACCTCCTTTCCTTACCCTTGGGACTGGGAATACTTGCACAGCTGTTCTGGGAAAACTGGAATTCTTTAGGTATTTCACTCAGTTCCCATATATTTTTCTCCAGCATGGTCATTTCAAGATAGCTCGACTTCCCACAGGGCAAAACAGGGCTTCAAAAATACATGTCTCAAGAAAAAACATCACATTTATGAGGAGCATTAGGAATCATATAGTATTGTTTATACTGCCGCCCAGGCTGTTAGAAATGTCCTTCCAAATCCCTTCCTCTCCTGGGTATAATTGTTAGGATCAGATATTTTTTTCTTTGTGTAGGAAAACTGGGGTATAGGCCAGAGATGCAGAGTGAGGGAGGTAGAGTACATATAGAGGATTTACCAGAGACAGTGCATGGAGAAGAAAAGCATATTTACTGAAATAAACTGCTGAAGGGAGCAGTGGTTGAGACAGAAGAGGTCTGTTGTACCATATGTGGGTCAGCTCCCTGTCTGGGGATCAAACTCAGGCCTCAGCTGTGATAGCACTGAGACTTAACCCTGGCCACCAGGGAGGACGCTATTAGGATCACATTTAAAAGAGAACATGCGAATGGAAGCATTTTTTCTTTCCTGATGACTGACTAGTATAGTGTGGATATATAGTGTGGATAACAGTATAGTGTGGGCCACAGAGTGAGTTCAGATCACATGGGCATAGTCCATTCTTCTGTCAACAGGCATTTAGGTTGTTTCCATGTTCAATTTAAGAAAGTAAAATACTTTTAAAAATTATTGTACATTAATAAAAGAAGTGAGGTTTATAGGTTCAGAGGGTATGGGATGGATAAAGAGAGAAGGATGGTGGTGAAATAAAAGACATTTTGAAGCAACCAGAAAAGTTTGATTGTGGGTCACTTATTTTGGGGGGGATGGGGTCATTTAGTTTTTTTTTTAAGATAAATAGATCATGGATATCTATATTTTCTTTTAAATATTACAGGAAAAAAATAGGAAGTCTTGAAAAAATGTATTTGTATAACCTTTCAATGACTTGTAGCAATTAAAATTACCTTTAACTGCCTTAATATCCCTTTCTTCTTTTATTTAATGCAATGTAGACATTTCTTATGATATAGCTAATGGGACTTGAAGCCAATCAAATGATTTATACCAAGTGTTCCAAAATGTAGTGAAGCCTAATTTGCATAATAAAAGAAGAGCGTGTGGCCTGCCATAGGAGTTGATGATGTCATCGTTGCAACATGCATGTGCCATGCTCTTCCCAGCACCTATACACGGGTGCCTGCTCTGCAGAGGATACAAACAGTGCTGTGGAAGAGCAGAAGGTGGGGAATGATTACTACAGGGGTTGCATTCACATGTCTGGGCCCCAACAACTGAACCATTTAACTCACCAAGTAGAATGTTCAGGGCAGAGACCACAGTCGGTCTAAAGGTGTGGCAATCCCAGAAACATGAAATGTTAACAAGTTTGGATTGAAAAGAATGAAGTTTGCATTGGGGGAGTGATGGATAGGTGCTAGGAGGGAGAAGGTTAGACAGTGTCCTGAAAGGCTTTGAGTGTGGCAGTAGGAAGCAGTGTGGGGTTCAGAACACAGGCATATATATGTTCCTCTTGAGTAATCTCTTCCATCTACAGTCTGTCCTGCCTTTGATAGTAAACATATCATCTTTGTTAAAGTTTGCTTCCCAGCTTAAACTGAACACAGACTCAAACCTTCAAATCACTTTTTTTTTTACCCACCACAAACAACTACAGGATGGCATGCATTTGAACAAATCAAAAGTAGTTTTGCTCTTCTAATTTTCAGAAATTTTGGCTAGATGCAGAGTGAGAAATTCATACCTTTTTCGAGTAGTGTGGGTTCTTTTTTTCCCAATCCCTCTCATCCATCTGGTTCTCTGGAGGTCTTGGAATCCAGGAAAGTGTTAGTTCACTGCTGAAATCCAAAAAAGACTGCTAAACTGTGAACGAAAATTTGCATTCCAGAGATACTGAAAGAGTTAGTCCACCACCGTTTTTGCAGCAGCAAAGAGAAAACATCTGCATTTTCTGTCCCCTTTGTCTTTGTCTTTCAGTTACGGAATGGAAAGCCCTGTACTCATCTGTGTCTTTCCTACCTACTTAATGTACACCACTTTGGCACAGCGAGGGTGAAGAGAGCAACTAAGACGTGTTTATTTTATTCCTACTATCAGAAAGTAACCTTTCAGACATAGTCTAAGGGGAACAAACTACTTCCCAATTCCCTGTGGGTTTTTCGGAAGGTTACAGACCTGTGAATGGGTCACAAAGCCAGGTGTTGGCCTTTCACCCCCACTGTGTACTCAGAAGGAAACTACCAGCCTCAGCCATGATGTTGGCATGTGGTTGTGGCCTTTCTAAGTTATGGCGCTGTCTTTTGTCTTCCACTGGCAGGCGTGTAATTAGAAGGGCTTGTTTTCAACAGAAGCCAAATCATTGCCAAATCTGTTCAACCGATCTCTAGAGAATGGGCCCCCTGGCTCTGCTCCCTGCCACTCCCAGGAGTTAGAGGCTTAAAGTTTTCCCTTTCTTTTGAAAGAGGATCCAGTTTGGTTCAAACAAGTTTTTCTGTCATCCCCCGGAGTACAAGACAAGACCTTCCATGACCCTAGTTGTTTGGCTCAGACCACTTGTGACTTGCTATAATTTAGGAAGTAATTGCAATTCATAAAGCCAGGTACAAAATAAACATCTTGGCAGAGCTGAGTTTCAGGCACCTCTGAAGGGAATCAACACGTGAACAGAATGGTATTGGGAACATTTCTAGTCTCTGCTTGCAGATTTTGATTCTAATGGATGATTCACAATGGATTTAATTCTGAGCTGAAATGTGCAGGCAGGCACTCATTACTATGTATACTCATAGCTGAAAATATCATCACTTAAACCCTGATTTTAGATTTTGCCCTGGATGGGTCAGTTACCCATAGCAGACACATAGAATAAGTAAAAAGAGCATTGTCCTACCTACTGTTGTATAATTAACTTCACATCATTTATATTCTTAGAGAACTTTGTAACACTGATTTTTTTGAGACATGTTCTCTTGCTGAAATAGAACGAAAGGACCTAAAAGTTGGAATAGAACTCAGGTGTTAGTTACTTTAATGTCATCTACTCATTTTCATTCAGCAAATACTTAAGTACCTGTTCTGTGTTAACCACTATGAATGTGGTAGTGTCTCCAACAGACTGGGAGGCAGATAAACAATAGCATGTCAGCAACTATCTTTATAAGGTGAGCTCAGGTAGTGGTACAGACTACGAAGAAAGTCAAAGGGAGACTGATTAAATGGTGATGGAAAGCCAGCTGCAGATGGTGATGAACTTTTCCGTATGTCCATGTGAATAGGTGTTATTGGGTAACTATTTGGAGTATTATTTCCACTCATTCACTTACTTAGTAAAATCTTTTTAAGCCCTTTCCATGTGTCAAACATTGTTCACTGAACTGGGACAAAGCAGTGAAAATGACAAAGAGCCCCACCCATTTGAAGCTTTTGTTCAATCCTCAAACCAATGTCCGAGCTTCCAGGGACTAAGAGGCCTATTAACTTAAGTATCTTATTTTATAGCTAAAAGAAATTAGGCCTGGAGGAGAGGCAAATGCTTTTTGGTGCTAGTAGCTAGCCTAGAGCACAGCCTTAACTTAGGGTTCACTTATTTTAGTCAGTGTACCATTCAGAGTCTCCTTACATGTCTTTTCAGCAGTTGCTTCCAACTTGTGCTGGGGCTAGTGTCATGACAGAAAAGTAAGTCTATTGGGAGCTCCTATCTACACTAAATTGAAGATAACAGGATTAAAGATTGTCAACACTGGTCATCAACACAAGCATCAAGGACTTTGAGGGACCCTGATTGCAGTTAAGTCATGTAAATGACCTCTACTATGTGTTTGCAACAAGCCTTCTTTGTATAGATCCCACGTATTAGGTGATGTGGGCATGTAAACTAATTAAAAATATAAAAGTAACTATGTGGGAAACACAATTAACAAAAAAGAAAGAATATCACATGTTCCCAAAATCCTAACATATAGGCTTGCGATGTTTCTGTGTGCATCTCATTTTATTTTGTCTCAGGTAATAAAAGCAGTGGAAAGGAAGCTCACATGATTAGTTCAAAGACTGAAGAACCAAAAATTAGGATCATTCCTCATATGGGACAGTAATTTTTCTTAGGGAAAGATCTTTATAACAATATCTTTACATTTTTAAAGAGCATATCTTACATTTCTTATCTCACTAACAGTGATTAATATTTCATTCTGCAGGTGAAAAAACTGGTACTCAGGTTATGGAATTTTATTTGAGATGCTGTGTATTCTAGAAAGTGACTGTCTCAGTGGAACTGTTTTGTCTATTAAGAATCCCTATTTGCAGGCCCTCCCTGATGGCAAGTGGGTTTAAACATAGCACTATGAAGCTATCACCAGTCACTGCACCACAGGTTGAATCCCCAGCCAGCAAAGTGACCCACATGGCACAGCAGACCTCTCCTGTCTTTCCCACTTCTTCTCTCTGAAGTGTATTTCAGTAGTTCACCCTGTTCTGCTTCACATTCTGTCTATGGCGAATCCTCTTACCTCCTGCACCACTGGCCTGTACCCCAGTTCATGTATGCATAAATAAATAAATCTTTAAAAAAATACACTTTCTACTTATAAATTGCTGGTAGCAGGAATTATGAAAGTTGGACCTAAAATATTATGACATGAAGCTGAAAATAGGATTAGCTTCTCTGGTTTATTGGCTAGAGGGCCTCCATATTTATCAGTGTGAGACAACCTTGCTTTGACAGTGGCAAAATTCCAAAGAACTCAGCCTAATTATTTTTATATTGGTGATGTAAGTAATTATGTCAAAAACTTGTTTATCACTAACCAGAATAATTGTCTTATTTTTATTGTTAGCAAGGACTAAAGCACTAAAGCTTTGTTATTCAAAGAGGAAACTAGTGGACTTTGGGAAAGAGCATTTGACTACTGCATAGAAACCAGGTTATCTGGGTCCTGAACTCAGCTCTTAAACCAAATAGTTTACAACAATGAGCAAATTAACTTCCCTGAATGCAGGAAATTTATCCTACTGTATAAAATGAGAGAGTTGGACAAGATGATTTTAATAATTTTTTGAGCACAAGCTAACTGTTTTTACAGCACAGCAATTTGCTAAAGATTAATAACTACATTTGGTACCATTGCCATTTTATGGAACTATAGAAAATAATAGAAAATATTAATTAATTGGAGGAATAATGTAGAAGAATGAATCTTTGTCGTTGCACTTGGAACACAATTTCAAATCCTGACCATATTTATAATCAGGTGACATCCATCATTCTCCCTGATAGGACAGATTTTGGGAGGGATTAAGTGAAGTCCTACTCAAGCATACTTAGTCTTCCAAGGCAAGCAGTTTTGGTTTTCGAGGATAAAAGAAAATGTTACTTTGATGAAGAGCCAAGAAAAGCATGGGCTTGGGGTATAATAGTGTTTATATAAAGCAAAAGTAACTTTTCTACAAAATTCAAGTGACATAAAAAACCTCTCAGGAATCAGAAGTTCATTTTATGTTACAACATTATCCAGTTGTCCCAGACTCTCAAGCACAGGATCCCTTATGTCATCAATTAAAAGAAAAAAAAAAAAAGTAAAGATGTAAAATACAGGATAATTGATAGCCAAGTGAAAAATATTTTTAAATTAGAAATATAGTGGTTAGATATAATAATAGAATAATTCAATTAAACTATCAAGGAGTGATATATTAATTAAATGTGCCCTCAGCCCTTAGAATTTGTGAAGAGAATTACATAGAACTGACATTTATTAAAGGGCTGGGCACTGAGTACTCACTTTCATGTGTGTGATCTCATAGAAGCCTCATAACACTGCAATGGAGACATTTTCCATCTTGCCTCATAGATAAGGAAACTGAATAACCAGAGAGGTCAAAAAGTTGCAGAAACTTGGAAATACAGGCCTGCTACATCTATTGTGAGGACTTTTTTTTATAGTTATTTATTTATTTATTTATTTTACTATACGTGGAAGACTTCGTAGTATGGTTTCTGAGTTAACAAGTCCCAACAGACTATCTTGAAGGTGTTATAAAGGCAATCTGTGATCTGGCTTAACTTGTACTGAAAAGAATTATCTCCACCAGCACCGCCTTCTCCCCTCCCCACAACAGTCTCAGGGGAGTTATGTGATCTTTTTTTTTTTTTTAAGATTAATTTATTTATTCATACAGAACTGGGGTACAGGCCAGAGATGCAGAGGGTGAAAGGATTCACCAGGGACAGAGTGGGGAGCAGAACAGGCAGATGGACGAGGTACATTGCTGAGGGGAGCAGCAGGCAAGACAGGAGAGGTCTGCCGCGCCATGTGGATCTCCTCTGGGGCAGGCGGGGATGGAACTCATGCGCAAGTGGCTTCAAGCTTCTTAGTGCTGTGCTTTAACCTGCTGCACCACCAAGGAGGGCCCGATCTTTTATTTTTTTAATCATACTTTCCCTCCCCCCATTCCACTACCACTCGCCCACTCCCAGCCCCCAGCACACACACACACACACTAAGTTCAGTTACTTTCCAGAAGGGAAGAGAAGACTAGACAAGGGAGACAGAGCCAGCGAGAGTAAGGAGGTAAGAAGACACTGAACTAGGACTTTTAAATTTTACCTCTGGTATGAAGGTCTGAGTTGCTGATCAAGTCCAGCCTTTGCACCCACGGCATTTGTTTCAAGAATGAGGAGACTGTCAAGAGAAGTATTTTTGAATAACTAGTACCATGAAGGCATCAAGTCTTAAGGTGAACTCACTGTAGGCCTTAAGGTATAGAGAAACTGTCCTTGAATTGTGTATTTTTCTTTTTTTAAATTTACTGAAGCTCAGATCATAGTCCCAATCCTGATGCTTTAGATCCTCAGAATAAACAGCAGGATATTATTTCCTTTGTGAAGAATGTGATTTATAACTTATGGCTAAATTGAACAAAATGACCAATTTGTCTTGATCTTTTGTTCTTTCAATGGATTTTTCTCATGGCTTTCAGATATACCTCTTAAATTTAAAGCCAGTTGTTTAGTCCAAACTTAAACAGAAATCCTTCGACATTTTTTTTTTTAATTCTGTGTTAATAGTTATACATGTCTCTGTGTTAGGCTAATACACAGAGGCTGGAAGTTTCATGTGCCCCTCCACCACGGCGGCCCAGTATACTGGTTTTGTTACAGTAGTTGCCTGTGAGATGAATTTTTTCAGCATTAGTGTATACAGCACTTAGATAATAAAAACTCTTGTTCTAACACAACATTAATTCCAAAAATGATTAGAAGGCACTTTTTTCAAGATATAACTCATATCCCACCTAGAATGGGTTCCCAGGATCCCCTGCCACCACCACATTGGCAGCTCCCAACCATTTAGATAATGACTCTCTTCTCTGTCTCCATCACACATTACTCATACCTCTATTATAGCCATTTGTTGTGCCCTTTGCTTCTAATCAGTTGTTTAAAAAAGTATCTGTTTTTTCCACTGTGTTGAGACACTCCTAAGCCACTGATGGTATCTTTGAATTTTCTCTCTTCCTCCATATCTACCAGGAAACCGAACACTTGGTCTGAGTCAGTAGGCTTTCTGCAGTGCTAAATTAAATGGGGAGTCAGCGTCTCTATAGGGGATACATAAAGAAGCTGAGGTAATACGGGCATTGAATGCAAAGACTTGCTAAAATAATTCACAGAAATGAACTATAAGAACATTGAAGCCCTTGCACTAATTGTCAGTTACAGGTTTCAGAGTTGTCATTTTTATCAGCATGACATCAAAAGAAAATATATTGAAGGGTTTGATGTCATCTAATAAGTTAATTAAAATTTTTTCTTATCTTAGATAATTCAGATCCTTTTCTACAGTATTCTGCTTCTGATTAGAAAATCACAGGTGTCGGGATGAGATGGCACTAGAGGCTTGTCAGAATTGTTTTCAGTCTGTTCTGAAATACATATTAGATATAGATACACATACAGATATAGATACAGACGAGGGTATAGATACAGGTGAAAGACATTCACTTGGAAATGCAAGAAACATTTTAATAAGAAGTGCCTGCTTCCTTGGGAAGCAGAGCTGTTGAAAGGTTTTGAGTTGTAGTTGGCACTTTGTAGATCTATCGAGGTAAAACGATGTCTTCATCAGCCAAGGAAACCCAAAAGTCCTTCCATTGTTTGGGAAGACTTGACTACTAGAATCAGGGATACACTTGTATTCTGAAATTCAGTTAGGTAACATAATTATTCAAGTTTAAATAATAACACTGACATTTCAATGGAAGTTCATGAGTCATAGCCCTCTTCTCTTTTTACTACACTCCATTGCAATTCTGTTGGAACACCTACACTGAGCTGTGCTTCCCAACTTTTTTTACATCTTGATTCATGTGGAATGATGGCATTTATTCTGCACACTGGAGTAAGTAGATGAGGCTTCTCCTGGGGAAAGGTGACCAATCACCCAGACCAACCTCTATCCCTTGGGGCTCTCCCAAGGTGGCGCCCCTGAGGCACACTGTGTCCTCATCTGCCTGCTGAAAGATTCTGAAGTACAGAATTGTTTTGCATGGGTAAAAAGAATAATTTCATTTCATGTAAAGTGTTTTTCTGAAGTTTGTTAGTTCATCAACTAGGCAGCATTTTTGGAGCATCAATTTTATGCAAAGATACTGTTGCAGATTTTGAGAATTCAGGCTCCATACATTTTTGCATCCTGTAGAAGCCAATGAAATTGACAGTAAACTTGACATGGATCTTTCCTCTCTTTATTTAGATGCAAATAACTTGTGGGATATCAGCCCAAATACCTTGTAGTCCCAGTATGGAATGTGTCTACCAAAATATGGAATGAATGTATTTTGATAGAGCAGGTGAATTCTGCACTGGGTGTGCAAGTGAGACACCTCCATTCTAACTCCATGAGCTGTTTCCCCTCTCTCTGTGCCTGGGAATCTTGAAAAACTGGTAGTTGGACTAAAATCATGGTTTTGAAATATCCAATGTGCTGTTCCCAAGGCTCTGTGCTTTTACTCTCTCACTCTACAAAAATATTTTTGATACATTTGGAGGTTATTTCTTGATAAATTGCCCCATAAACAAATGATAAACAAGTGAGGGAAGTTGAAATTTCCCAAAGTGGAGTAATATCTAAAGACTTTTACAAGTCTGATATTTTCTGACTCTTCCTTTTTCTTCTTTTTACTCTTAACTCACAAAAGTAAAATTATCCACTACATGAGCTATCATCCTTGTTTTTCCAGTAGTCTTTCCTGTTCCAATATTGCTTTCATACCTAAAAGGAAAAAAAAATTAAAGATAGCATATAAGATCACATTTTAATTTTATGAAATTAAAATTTTAACATTTCTAAATGGCAACACTTTATAGACTTCTGATTCTTCAAATAGTTGTATCTTGATTTAAAATACTCAACATAGAACATATATATGCCTAGGTGATATATAAAAAATCATAGGACTATTGCTTTCTTTGTGGTGATTATTTTACCATCCCATAGCTAACAATTATGTTACCTATATGCTTCATTTATATTCAGATGATTCTTCCATTTCTTCTGACTGTGAGGTAGAGGTATTTATACAAAATCCAAGGATAGAACAGATACAACCAGATTGTATCTCTAATTTAAAAACAGTTCCATTAGGAAGTTTTGTGTACAACGTTTGTTTGTGATTTTATTTTTATTTTCACTTAACATTTTGTTTTTAATCATAATTGTATTGCCATATTTCAGGAAAAGTTTGTTGTGTCCTTTAGCAATTGATTAAGTCCTTGCTTTTTCCCGACTCTTCTGATATCTTCTCCTTTTGTCATAACTTCATTGCAATAAATACCTACAATAATTTCTTAAAATCTTTAAGCAATAGCAAGAATGGGGGTGGGTGTGTTTTCTTCATTTAGCTTAAGCAATAAGGTATTTCATAGCTGGTTCCAGGTACCTACTGTATCATGCGCTCTCCAAGCCCTGGGCCCAGATAGTTACTCTTGTGGATGCTCTGGTGAGCTGCTGCCCAGCTTCCCTTCAGCACTGAGGCTCCTGTTCCTCCAGCTGCTGTGCTGCTGGTACTGACAACTCATAGCTGAGCCTCTCTTTGTTAATCACCCTCAACAAAAGGGAACCTCTTCACATAGATCTTGAAGATCCCTTCTTGGGAACAGTCTGTGTCCATTGACTAGCAGCTATAATGGTGTACAATCCCTATCCTCTAGCTTCAAGGAAGGTCAGCTCTGTCAGCCCATTTGTATTGGGTAAGTCTCAGCCTGTTGATAACAACACAATCAGCTAGAAATAACTGGGCACTCACTTGTGACCCAGTGAATTCCCCCGCACTTTCCCCCATTACACCATTACAAATGGACTAGGCATGGTTCTCATTGTAGCTATAAGGTGCCCTTCAGAAATAACCAGTAGGATACTGAAAAAATAGAAGTTTATTACTTGTAAGACCTAGAAATTAATACAGCACAGAGCACATGCATGACTGAGGTCATTCTTCCATTGAAACCAAGGGAGGAAGTTTAGGGTCCAAGGGCATAGTCTTTATTGAATTTTAACCGTAAGAGAGATAATGTAAAGTAACACAGTAAGACAAAAGAAGGAAAAAGGAAAGGGATAAGTTAAGTCCCCACTGACCAGTGATCTAAATTAACCAGGATCTAGAAAACAAGGAAGCTTTAGGAGAAGCAGCCAGGCTTTTTATCTTGTTGTTATGTGACTGACAATGCTTTTGTCTAAGTTAGCCCTCTGTGAGGTTGATCTCAGGGACACTCTAAGAACTCCCTGCATGCACTTCTGTTTCAGAACCGGCTTCCTATGACTCTGGCTCCCTGGGGGTAAGGAAAGATGGTCACAGTATGTTCATAAAGGTTGACATAAACTGTGAAGTCAAGTCTGTTCAGTGGCATAAAAGAGGCATGATGCAATCCTATGGGAGTGGAAGAAGTGGCTTTTTTTTTTTTTTTTTTGCTAGAATACAACAAAGGAAGAGTTAGGAAAGTTCTCACAGAAGAGGTGATATTTGAACATAACTTTGAAGAAGTCTCAAAAAATGGACGTGAGGTTGTCTAAAATTGTAAAAGAATATAGCTCATTAAAGATGTGGCAGAGAGCTCGGTGTAGCAATGGGAAGGTAGAGTAAATGGAATGAACAAGCAGTAGATAGCTCACAAATCACTACTAATTTTGAAGGTTCTTATATTGGAACATGTTACTTCCACTTCCTTCCTCATCTGTCACACGTGGCACATCCACTTCACATTTGGATGCAGTTTGAGTAGATTCACTTAAAAATGATATTATTCCAGGTATTTCACAGAAGATAGTTCTTTTTCTGATGTGCTTTTAGTTATTAACTATTGACTTTTAAACTACTTTTAAGAAAGGCTTCATGTTTATGAGAAAGATAGCATCTTTTTGTCTAATTTTAAAACTGCCTTCTATAAGAAAACACAAAAACCTTCTTCTATGGTGCTTAAAATTCTACCATTAAAATTTTCTGGCATTCCAATTGGTAATGCATAGTGAAGGCTATATAGTGCAAGTTTCCAACACCCCAATCTTCTTCCTTTGCAACAATTGCTTCTATTATCTCTAGTAATGGAAACATTGACCTTTCCCTGTTGTTAATACCAGTACATCATAGAGTAATGAAATTGCTGAGTTGGAATTAATCATAGTTTGACAGATGAGTAAACTAAGGTGTAGATAAAAGAAATTATTCACCCAAGGTCATACAGTGGATGTTAACAAAGCCAGAAGCTAATTCATAATCTTCATCTCCCTTCTATGACTGCGTAATGAATTCATCATGTATCTCTCTAAAATACTGGGAGTGGGTCCATCTAAGGTACCAGGTCTACCTCTGCCCCTGATGAACCCTGTCACGCAGATTCGAAAGTGTCAGCAGTCCTGGTTTGTTTTCCACCTGTGAAATCAGAGGCAGGGACTAGAGGAACTATCAGGGCCTTCTGCTTGACACTTGTGAGAGTCTCTATTCTTTATCTCAAAATAGAAAAGTTTCAAAGTGCAGCTAGAGATTGAAAGGGGATGAGTGTAAGGGAAAGCAAACTGGCTGGGGAGGTTAATATGTCCTCCACCATCAGCAAGCCTGTTTCTAGTCAGCTGCTTTCCTGGGACCTTTATTTTCGGATTTGGGAGCACTTTACATGTCTCACTTTCAGCATATATTACTCTGTTTTCCTTGATAGCAGAAATATTCAAATTACCTGTCCTTCAAACAGTTCTTCTTCCATGGACCGTATCATCTGTCCTTAGAGAGTGACAATCTTACATATTGATGCTGATTTTGAGTAAATGGGCTAAATCATACAGCCAAGCCTCAATGCAATTTATTTTTTTTCTGGTTTGCTCAACTCTGTTACAGGGATGGCTTTAAAAAAAAAAAAAAGAAAAGAAAAGAAAAGAAAGAAAGAAAGAAAAATTCCATAGAGAAGTTAGAGCCCTGGGAAGATAGGACCCAGCCACCCTAGCTCCAATTGCTAGGGAAGAAAGAAGGCAAGATGCTTATTGTCAGACCATCATCATCTCCAGACTCCATCTTTTGTTCTACTGCTATTTTAATTTTACCACTTCAAAGGAGAGAAGAAAATAGGTTAACAGTTTCCATGAGTTTAAACTGTGAGTAGGAGCCTACTGAGTGATTTCAGAACCTGGCAACCACAGGTTGCCCGTGATAGATTTACCAGTTCATCTAGTGATGGATTCCACAGCCCAGAGAGTTGGGTCCACACTGTGTTGCCAGAAAGGGATGTAAACAATATTCCTTCATTCATGCTTTTTGCGTACTTTCATAGTGGGCTTATTTTTATTCCAGGTGGAATATCGGGTATCATCTGGGACAGATGAAATACATTCTTAAGATATAGGCCTTGCCTATAAAGACACTGTAGTCTAGCAGGGGAAAGAGACACATGCATATATAATGTTATATAATAATAAGCAACAAAAAGCACTTGAGAAGGGAAGAGAAAGAAGCAATATATTATTTACAGTGAAGTAATGAAGTCTTCAAGGGAGGTTTTACTGAGGAATTGCCTTCTGAACTACACTAGAAAAGTTAAAAGAACAAACTGATTCATTCTAGGTGTTAGCCAATGCACAGAAGAGTGGAAACTTCCCATTAAGTTTGAGTCAGTTAGCAATCTGGCGCATTAGGGGAACCTAAGGCTGGAGAGGGAGGTTAGATATCAGTTAAAAAACTAGCTCTTTTTACATTGTGGATCCATGTGATTTGCTGAGAGCAAGAAAGATATTTGGTTACACAAGTGTTTTGGAAAGGAAATTGGACGTCATTTTGTGGATGGAAAATACTACAAAAGAGGCATAAATAAGGAAGCCATCTAGCCACCTACCACATGAACATTTAAAGGTGTTAATGGTAAGAGGACAATAACCTTTTACCTGCATTATTCCGTGCATCTCTTCCAGTACTACATTTTCTAATGAGACCCCCATCCCAGCTTAATTCAAGATTGTAAACTCAGTGTATCCAGACATCTCAGTTGGAATATAGCATATTTCATGTGAAACATGTTTGTTTAGTAAGAAATGGAATTCTAGGAACACAAATTAATTTTTTTCAATTATCAATAAATGGTAAACCTTTTGAGGGGTGTGCATTTTTAAAAACTTAGCATATTTTAAAGCCAAATAAGTTGGCAGTATTTGCCTCTTAAAGCCATGCCTCCTCTATGTACATTCCCATCAAGCATTCAAACCCTGTTACTTGGAAATGGTATTAGAATCAAGGATTTCAATGACTGAAAGTCTCGTTGACTTGCTGAACTCTGGGTTTCATGGGGATCATGCCTGTGAGTGTCAGTCATCAGACAGACCATTCTCTAAGACAGTAGTGACAGTGATGAACCCAGTAGTTCTTTGACAGTGAATCAAGTTTTAACAGTGAGGTGACTTCTTTTTCAAGTGGGGAACCTTGGCTGGGTTGTTCAGGGATCAAGACACCACAGCTATAGAGCAATCCCAGCCTACCACATGGCCTTTGTAAATACAGTTTTATTAGAGCAATAATGCTCATTTACTTATGAACTTTCTACAGCTACCTTCATGCAACAATACAAAATTAAGCTGTTTAAACAAAGCCAGAAATACTTATTCTGTAGGGTGGATTGCCATCCACCCCTGTTGTGGTGGAAAGGAACATGGGTGTAAGTCAGAAGATAGGTTCTAAATTGTAGATTTGCCACCTACCATCTGGCTAATCATAGAAAAGTCACTTTATCCACCTCATTTTCTCTCTAGTTCTTTCTTTAATACAAATCCTCAGCCATCCTTTGAGTCCTATGAAAAGCTTATGGGCCAATGTGTTCTTTAAAAGTTCTTGTCAAGGGCCCTCCCTGGTGGCACAATGGGTTAGAATGCAACACAGCAAGCTAGCACAGCCACTTCAATGTGAGTTCAATTGCCCGCCCCGGAGGTGACCCACATGGCACAGCAGACCTCTCCTGACCCACTCACTGCTTCCCTCAGCAGTATACTTTATCAGTCGGCCTGTTCTGCTCTCCACTCTGTCTCTGGTGAATCCTCTCACCACCCCTGCATCTCTGGCTTGTACTACAGTTCTGTATGTATAAATAAATAAATAAATATTTTTTAGAAAAAGTTCTGTCAAGCTGTAAGTCACAGAAGTGGAGGTTCCTTCAGTCCCAGCCTAACAGTGGCATTTCTCTTTCCCTCCCAGAATACCCTGGAGCAATGCAGCGTGTGCACCAAGCCCATCATGGAGCGAATTCTCCGAGCTACCGGGAAGGCCTATCATCCTCACTGCTTTACTTGTGTGATGTGCCACCGTAGCCTGGATGGGATCCCATTCACTGTGGATGCCGGTGGCCTCATCCACTGCATTGAGGACTTCCACAAGTAAGTAGCTGACTCCCTCTTCCAGCACATCAGTCCTTTCACTGTTTGTTCCTGTAGCCTGGCATCTGAGGTTCTCTCTCAGAGCTGTGGAAAATCAGGATGTGGTAGGACCTTATAAAAGAGTATACAGGAGATCTGGGATCCTCCAGCTTGGCCTCTGCTCCACACTTTTCCAGAGCATGTCCATCTCATCTTGTATGGTTCCAATTGTGAGAGAGCTAACTTAGCCTCAGAGCATATGTGTTGGAAAGAGGCAAGATTCCCAGGTAGCACTCCCTGGCCTAACATCAATAAGATCACTAACATTGAACAGTTTCCTCAGTTTCTCTGAACTTTTCAGTTTGGCCATTAGATCAGTTCCTGTCTTAAAGCTCCAACTGTGACAGCCCAGTATTGTCTCAAGATCTTTTGTCTACCTCTTTGCTAAACACAAGTACAGAACAATTCAGTCCCTCTAACCAATGTGAACTCACATTTGGAGTCAGTTTCATGCCATTCTCAACACATCCCCCCACCCTTTCCTATCTTCCTTCCCTATCCTGGTCTTCTTTTCCTTGGGACATTTTCTAATGAAATTAATTAATGTATGTTGTGCAGTCTTTTGAGGAAAATTATAAGTAGACCCTCAGGGTCAAGACCAAACACTCATGGACCTAGAAACATATGTCCCCTGGTCTTCAGTGTTCCCACTTGTAGGTCCCTCTTTCTCTATTGTAGCCAGGGTTTTCAGGAAATTATACAGTTTTGTGGTTTTATTTGTTTTTGTTTTTATTTGACCAGTTCCTTAGTGGGGTTACAGTTGGGGCATTAGATGTGACTTGTAAGTGGCAGACAGGAAGGTTTCCTGGCTGGTGTGTATGGGGCAGTGACTTTGCAGATGATCTGAAGCTCACAGTGGGATGAAGGCCTGTGGCTCACCAGTCTGGGTATCCATTTCATGGCCTCCAGATGTTAAGTCTTGTGGGATAATTTCCACCACTCTGTTGATTGTCAACAACGAGGAGCTCCTTGCCACAAGCAATTTATGGACCTGAGACTCATATTTTAAAAATGAATTTCCTGACCACTTTCCAAGTAGCAAAGAAAGTGAAAATCTCACAAAAGACATGAGCTGGATGAATTTAAAAAAAACAAAAAACAAAAAACCAAGAGGCAGAAATATTCAACCTGAATAAGACAAGGAAGGGCTCCTTTTGAAAGGGCAGTCACAGCATAAATTGTACTTCACGTTATTGATATTTTTAGCTTGTAATTACACATGAAAAAAATCTGCATCTATTTAAGGGAAGTGAAAAGATACCAATGGAGAGAGTGTTTCTGTCACTGTTTCTCTCTTTTCTTAGACTTACCCTAATGCAAGAAAGACGGATAGATATAATCAGAGCACACATGTTTCTGTTGCTGGAAAAGACTGATATATTACACCCCTCAATTAAAACAGGAAATCAATTCTGACAAATGCAAGTTTATATCTATGCCATTTATCTTTCATTTCCAGGAGTGGGGAGCATAATTAGAGACTTGCAACTGGTGACATAAGTGTGTGGGTCTGAGCGCTCCAGAAAAGCAGACTTGAGCAACTAAAAGGGGAAAATAATCTTAAACCCCCAACTCCCCTCGCCATGAATTTAATGGCATGTTAAAAATACAGATTATTTTTTAAAAATAATGCTGTCTGCATGATTGGCAGGTACATAGGAAAGAAACTTCTGGATCTTTTCCCCATCAGTGAAAGAAAAATATAAGAATATTTCACCCAACTCTGTTGCTGATTTTTATAAACCCTAGTACACAAAACAACTAAAATTCCAACTCAGAGAGGTTGTTGCAAGGCTAACGCAAGGGTAGATACAGAAGAGGAGGATTCAGACTCCCGCTGCTAATGATTTTGTGGAGCCTTTTCTTGGCCTTTTTAATTAGGTGTTCTTTTGTGAACTTTTAGGAAATGTATTTCAGCTCAATGAAGCCACATCAACAAAGAGTCTTCTGTGTGGCACTTACTGCTCTAAGTGTTAAAGGAGAAAACAAAAATGCACAAATATACAGAGAGAAGCCACTGTCAACAGGGAGCTTGTCAGGCAGAGGGGGAGGGATATGTGAGGAAATTCGTGATGCTTACAGAAAGGTATAAATGTCATGGCAGGGGCCCAGGCAGAAGTCTGACCTGCCAGGATTAGGAGAGATAGGTTGACTCTGGGATCTGGATATGCTACTGGAAGCAAGGTGTGAAGGGTGTTTTAGTGGAAAGTGAAAAGATTCCTGGCAGAAGGAATTATTCAGGCAAGAAGTGAGGGCCCAGAGTTAGGATATGCTGCTCTGCATTGCTTGGCTATACCTAGAGCAGCCTGAGAGTGAATGTCGCTGTGAGATAGGGGGGACCCATGAGGAGGGATTTATCTCAACAGCTTAGTATCCTGCCTCGTAAACTGCTGCTTCCCAAACTTTCATGGGCTTATAAGTCACCTCGGGATCTTGTTAAACTACAGATTCTAATTCAGTAGGTCAAGGGGTAGAACCTAGTTACCTGCATTTGAGGCAAAGTTCCAAGCGGTCTTGGACTGTACTTTGAGTAACAAGCTTCTGAAATGCTATTTTTCAGTCTTGCTAATGGGTCATCCTCTACATAGTTACCTTTAGTTGAACTTGGCTCAAATCCTCCAGCTTAATAGATAAAAACTTTTGTATGTGTCACTTCAGTAATAGGACAAGCTTGATCCCTGTTAAACTGACTATTTTCCACCCTTACCCCCAACTCTCTCTGTCACACATGCACACACACACACACGCATTCACTGTCCTGTTTCATGTAGTTAATTTTCAAGACCCATGGCAGTTGTCACTTTATCTAAGACAATGCTCTGATTTCAGCCCCTCCCTGCCCAGTGTTTCAATTTATATTCCCTGTATGTTTTATAGAATTTTGCAAATGAAATATAGATAGCAGTTAGCCTAACCTGATTAGTATTAGAGTATATGCACATACATGCAATTTTACCTGTAACCAGTTTGAGCTGTTTTTGCAATATGTAAGACATATATATATAATAGAACAAATACAAAAAACATATAAAACACCCTCTCCAATCTAACTACTGAAGTCCTAGTTCATATCTGTATTTCCAGAGCCAGTACATTGAGCCCAGAAAAGCAGATTGATTGAACTGACCTTTTCTGTGTGTTGAACTTCTACTATTCCACCATCTGTTTTGCTATCAGAGATCTTATATTCTTTAATATATTTATTTAATCAGTACCCATTTGATTGCCAGAAATGTGCCAGGACAGAATATGATTAATACCATCCCCTCTCTGAGCCTTGACTTCTGTGACTGTAAAGTAGAAAAGATAACAGTATTTTTTCATAATGTTTCTGTCAGTAGAAAGTAAGGTCAAGTGTGTAGAGTACTTAACAAGGTTTGGCACATAATAAGCACTCAATAAATGATAGCTATTCTAGCCATCAAAAGAGTTTTTATCAAGTTTATTTTTGTTAATACTATTATCTTGTCAGTGAGTTGAGCATTGAAATAGACCACCTGGGATTTTGGACAATCTTCCAGATGCAGGACAAAAAGCTCTGTGGCCCTGGGGACCGACTTCCTGTCTCTTCATTTTGCTTTTTCCCATCATGAAAATGAAGTCAATTGGTCGGAAGGAATCATAACTCAGCAAGAATATAGTTTATGTCCTTCCAAGGAGGAAAGACCTTGAAAATGAACATAATGGTCCAAGTAACATCTTTTTATAGATAACTAGGCTAGAGACTTCATTTTATTAGGTTTATCTTGGATGAATTTCTACAGGGGTTTCTGGAGACTATATAGTGGAACAAATTCTGTTCTTTAGAAACTCACACTTTAGTGGTCTCCAAAGATATGTGACAGTATCTTTGGATATGTATTATATATTACAGTATATGTAATATTAAAATAAGCAAACTCATTGAAAGATTCTACCCCAGTGGAGTTAAGTAATCCTATTTCAGGAAACTAGGGGAAGGTTCATTGATACAAGAGATAGTCAAGACATACTTCTGACCTCTCAGCTACTATAAACCCAGTGGGTTTGGGGAAGGAAATTTTGCAGTTGACTTCAGAAGCCTCCTTATTTCATTATTGGTGACCCAGATTCAAAAATAATCAGGTAGGCCAAAGCAATTTTTTTGCCACTGAGTATAAACTTCTTGCATAAAATACCAATTATAACAACTCTTGATTGCTGCTGCAGTTGTACCATGATCCTTTTAATTTTTCTTTCATAGCAATCAATTGATCTGCTGCTTAATTCATATTTATTTAGATTGCAACCATACAGATGCCTTTTGGGTGCTGCCAGGAAAATTAATATGTACATATAGAGTATAATGTATGTAAAAATGCTTTGACAACCATAAAGTACTCTGCAAAGTATTAGATTACTATCATTATTTCTTTTTAAGTCTCACTACAAATAGATAAATTTTCACGTCATTAATCTTAAAAGCATTACCATAAAAAAACTGAGTTGCACAGTCTTTTTTTCTATTTTTTTACACTTTTCAGTGTTTATCCATGTCCATTTCAAAGTGTGTCTTGTTTCACACCTTCACAAACACCACGCCTAAATTGAAGAACATACAGATGGATGTATGGCATGTATGTGCATCCTATTAATCTGTTATGAGAAAAAAAAATGTTAGGACTGAAAGGAATATTAAAGGATTGGGAAATCTTAAAATTCCTCATTAATAATTAACCTCAAGTCATACCACGTATGTGTATTTATAGAGTTGTTCATATACACATATTCTTTGAAAGTATACTAAAATCCTTTGCAAAATGAAGAACTTGACAGCTAATTAACTTTTTCAAGTGAGTGTTAAAACAATTAAATGCAGAATTGGCCATGTTAAGTTTCTTACAAAGAATATTTAAACCCACTAACTTCCGCTATTTTGAAGGAGAGGTATTTGAGGTTTCTTCTGTTAATTCCTAGAATTCAAGACACATTTCAGAGAAAGAGAGTGTAATAAGTGGGAATGAGGCAAAGTTCCCAACCTCAGAATGTTTGAGTAGTGCCTGGGGAACATATACAGAAGATAAGTTAGACACAACCAAGGCTTCTGGAACCTTGTTTTGCCTGCTTTGGCTAGCCTCCCAGCTCTCTGCCCAAAACCAGGGTTTGTGTCTGGGGTTTCTCCATAGGTGAAAGCCACATGCTGCGTGGTCTGTAGTCTCTGATGCTCTCCATGCATAACCACTCACATCTTCCCTTCCCCACTTCCCCAAATACCACAGCATTTATGATCTAACGACACCTCTAACATCATCTAGCATTAGTCTAATGACCTCATTTCACAGCTGGAAAGCAGTCACAGAGAAGGAAAGTGAACTGCCCAAGGCCACAGGAGAGTGCAGTTGTCCAGCAACTCAGTGGCGACATTTTACTTCTGTGCCTTCCTTCTTGGTTGGTATCTATGCTCTAAGCAGAAATATGTCTCCATTTTCAGGAAATTTGCCCCTCGATGTTCTGTGTGCAAGGATCCTATCATGCCAGCTCCTGGCCAGGAGGAGACTGTCCGGATTGTGGCTCTGGATCGCGATTTCCACGTTCACTGCTACCGGTGTGAGGTCAGTGGTGTGTATGCTAGGCAGGGTGTGGCCAATAGGAACTGGGTTTCCAGAAGTGTAGCAGTTATTAACTCTGACAAAGGTCCTACTATTTGTTCTCAGGACTGGGGCTTAACTCTGACACAGGCATTGAATGCTAGTGACATCAGTAAGTCACTTTCTCTCAGTCTCAGCTTTCCTACTTATAAAACAGTACTCAGGTTCTTAACTTCCTCTATATGTCTGTGTGACTGAAATATACCACTCTGTGTGGAAGAGGTTTGTAAAGCATTAAATGCTAAATTCATGGGAAACATGGTTAATAGTGGTAGTATCATTATGCTGGATCTTAATTTTCACTCTGATGCTCCCAGAGCAATGGCAGAGATGTCATTGTCACCCATTGAGAGGAATAAGAAAAAATTCCAGTCAGAGAATTAGGACTTCATGTTCACAGTCCTGAGGACTCATTAATTTAGTGAGCACTGACTAAGCACTGGGGCAAGGGGTCAGATAACTGCTAAGAATTGAAGCAAAGGTACATGCTCAGTATCCCAGGAATGCTTCAGAGAGACCCACAGCCAGGCTTGAAGCACCGAGGGAGGCTTCAGATCCAGAGGACCGGCAGCCATGAATCCAGCAAGGGCAGCGAGTCTGTCCTCTGTAATTTGGGACCAAAGGGTATGACGTTCAGAAAATGATTTTAAAACCTTTTTTAATCATGGTTCTGTATGTTACCCAGAGCCCCTCTTTTTTTTTTTTCTTTAATTTTTTTAATATAGTTACAGTTTACATCTTTAATATAGTTTACAATATATTAATTCCAGTGGATGCTTACATCCTTCCAATGGAAGTGATTCCCACCACCACTCACCCTGCACCATCACCATAGTCCCATGTGCTCTTCCCTCCCCTGTTTTTTTCCTTTCCTTCCCCTGCAGAATGTCTCTGATTGACAGTTACCTGTTAATTTTTATTTTTTAATTTGTTATAACTATTTTTCCATATATTTTATTTGGTTCCCCTACATACCTCCTATAAGGATGGAGGTGAAATAAGCCAGAGACCCTCTCTGAAAGCCATTTCCCGCCCCCTCTTCTATCAGGGAGGATAGGATGAGTCTCTGTCACCACGTCTTCATGGTATTGGCTCACCCAGTCCCACCAGAGATGTCCTTAAGATGCAGGCAGCAGGCCTGCAGGGCGTATTCATTCCTCAGGGGCCAAATTCCTTCACTCACTGCCTTGCCTGTGAATGACTCCCTGTCTTATGCCCTGGGCTTTGTTTTGTCCTGGAGTCCAAGTTGCAGACCTTTCTCAGGTATAAGCATAAGGAAAGATAATAGCAAACAACCAACTTTTACACAAGGTTTTATGGATAAAGAGGAATAGCCATGTCCAGTCACCTTGAAAATGATACTGACTCATAAATGTGTAAGAACAAACAGATATTTTTGACATCATTTTACAGGTGGGGAAATTGAGGCTTGGAGAAGAATGGCTCCCAGTTTTCCTCACATACTTGCTATAATACTTTGGCTTACACATTCTTTTGTTTTATTGTGCTAATATATGTTATTTAAAATATGCTTTACATCCTACCAGACCAAATGATAGTACATAGTAAGTTTGTTTTAAAACTTTGCAAATTAGCTTTTAGAAGTAATACTATAGAATAGGAAGAACACTGAATTTGAAGTCAGACCATTGTTCTAGTTCTGCCACAGACATTGCATAGCATTGGGCAAATCCCTGCTTCTCATCTCCCACTCTGCTTCTCATCTCCCACTCTGAATTGAGGAGATTGCATGGGGTACCCCATATGGCTCCTTTGGACTCTTAAGATTCAAGACATTGATGGTTTCAACCCTGTGGTCAACAGGCCCCTGGAATGCCTGGGTAACTATAAATGTCAGCTTGTTACTGATTTCAATCATTTGTGAAGTTTCCTTCCTTGTATTGCATCCAAAAGTTTTTGCTTAATTTATTGCCCAGTTCCCTAAATGCCTCAAGAACTTCAAGATACCTGCCTGTTCATTTGGGGGAAAAGGTGACCTTCCTGGGGGGTGTCACTAGTGCTGTTGTTGCTGCCATTGCAACATTCTAGACAATACCCCTATGAACTTAAATCTTGTAATTTGCCCAATGCAAACCTGAAATCCAACCACCTCCCTGCTGTCATGGTAAACAGCAAAGGTGAGACATGCCGAAATAGTGACCTTTTGAAAGTGCTCCCGCTAAAGTTAGCAGGTCTCAGAGGACAAGTGAAGAGGAACCTCTGAGACAGTGGGTGATGCTCAAAGCCCCAAAGGAGTTTTCTAGACTCATCTGACTCCCCGAATGGAAGCTGCTGGAAGCTAGGGATGGAGTTGAACTGCCATGTTGATCTTAAAACGTGGAACACAGAGGGCCTTGCTCTGGTTTTGGGCTGACTTTCGGTTGCACCCTGGTGTCTGTTCGACTGGTGTCATCTGTGGGTAGGAGAGACTCAGTCTGTCCATGTGGTAGCCAATCATTCTTCTCCTTTTTCTCTTAGCTCTCTCTTTTCACACCCCCTATGTAAATAAGTTCTTTCATTTTTGTTTTCTCCATATGTCCTGCATCGTGTGGACATCACTGGCAGAGTCATATCTGACCCCCTGGATTTGCCCCATTTCACAAGGACACACACCACTAGATGAAATAAACTTCCATTTTCTTCCTTTCCTTTTTTTTTTTTTTTTTTAATTTTTGCTCCATAACAAAGGAGGAAACATGTGCCTGCTATCTTAGTACTTTCCAAAATGCTTCAGAGGGGCTACCAATAATACTGTAATCCTATACAATTAGATAGTTCTTTGTACTTTTTTCAAAGTATTTTCATCCAGTAACTTCTTTAATCTTCCCAACAGCTTCATAGAGTAGGAAATGCAGGAATTTCTTCAAAGTGACAATTGACCTTGCCTACAGCAAGGCAATGTCAGACTAAGGACAGTGCTCAGGAGGCCTGCCTCTCAGCCAGAGCGTGTCCCTTTCTGCCATGCCATCTCCTTGAGGAGTACAGTAAATCCATACTCCCTCCAAATTAGGATTTTGTTTTCACATTAAGTTGGAGAGATATGCAGACAGAGCCTAGCAGTGGCCCTAGAAGTCACTCTGGAGGTTTGCCTTTCCCAGATTGGTTGAGAAATTTTATTTTTTATTCCTTTTGAGAGATGCTTACTACTGATAAAAGCTAAGTATAAACTGGCAATTTGGAGTCTATTCTTGTTTTATCTTCTCATGTTCTTGCTGTTGTTTGGGTGGGAGAACTGGCAAAACTACTCCCTGAGAGTCAAAACCTTGATGTCTTCCCTTCCTATATCTGTATTTCTGATGACCTGACTTAGGAGGGGTTCTGTACTTTTGTCCCCAAATTCTAATTCAAGTTATACTGGGGAAAGGATTAGAAGGCTGGAGTGGCCTATGTGTAGGAAAGGTAGTAAGTGGCCACACTTTGGAAGCCTGGGATGATAGAAAGCTAAGGCATTTGGCCTTCATGTAGGTACTTTACCTTTCACTTACATTGTTTGCATTTGTCTTTAATTTTCTAGGATTGTGGCGGTCTCCTGTCTGAGGGAGATAACCAAGGCTGCTACCCGTTGGATGGACACATCCTCTGCAAGACCTGCAACTCAACCCGCATCAGGGTGCTGACCGCCAAGGCTTGCACTGACCTTTAAATCCAGTCATCTGTTTAGCTAGCTAGTTGGTGGTGCTGAAGAACATAAAAGATAAGAAAAGAAATAGGAAAATAGAGGCAAGGCAGTGCAATCATAAACATAGGATGTTTTTTTTCTTCACCTACTATTAACATTGCTTTAGAAACACATAGATGATGAGATTTTTAAAGTGCTTACCAAATACACACTTCACATTTCATCTTGTAGGACCTTGATGGGTCTTTGTTCTAAGGACTTCCACATTTTTGCACAGATTAGGTTCCGTACCATTCACTTCTGCATTCCTGTAACTTTTAATCCCTGTATTTGTTTCACTTTTCATCTGGTTGAATGACTTTTTTTCGTGTGGTATTTCTGTCACACCGTTTTTTATGGATGAGTCTGCCAATTCACAGGTGCTTTAAGGCTTGAAGGCGAATGCAGTCACTGCTGCCCAGCTGCCTGACCACAGAGGATAGCCATTCTCTTTTTGGATACTGAACAATTGGGCTTTCTGTTGTTCTAACTAGACATATGCCTTGGGGGGAAAGACACAATTTATGTGTAGAGATGAAGAAAAAAAAACGATATAAATTGTATAGATTAAATAAACCCAACTTAATTCTGTAACCATCCACACTCAAAACCTATAGTGACCAGTTGATGAGACTCTTTTGAAAATAGTTATCATTGAGAGAAACCAAACTTCAATCATTTTCTAAAGAAATTACTCTTGGGATGTACTTCACAAAACATTCTGGGGGTATATTTGAAAATATCATTATAATCCCATAATGCATCCTTAATATTTTCTTTTGCTATACTACCTGTACTCAATAATACAAAGTAGTTTTTCTCTAGAACATTTCCAATACTGCCCCACTATTCATTTCAGAAATACTGCCATTTGTTTTGTTTTGTTTCTGTTTTTAATTATTATCTAAACTCCCCAAACTTTATTACTCTTTAGCAGAAAATAGCTACAAAAAAGAGCTTACATTTTTCCCACATTCCCCAAACTCAGGCCCGTTTTGCCTGACAATTGCAAATCAGGACACTCAAGATATACACAATAAAACTGTGTAGTATTGTTTAGTTTACTTAAGAAAGACAGGAAAGCTTGAAAGATTGTGAAACCACAGTTTCCTTACTCTCATAATCCTTCTGCAACTCAAATTACATATTGCAGGAGACATTTTCATATCATTGATGTGACATTTACACCACACTTTAAAAGACAATCACTGAAAAAAAATTGCCTTTCTGAGCTAAAAATATGCACTGTCTCTGCCTGGAATCTTTATTCAAACTCTTATTGGGCAGTAAAATGCTTGCTTGCCTACTGCAGAACCCACCTGCTTGGGTTTACCATGTTGTATAAGGAGACATCTCTGAGCACTGGTGGGCTGACATTTCATTAATTAAGTATTTTGGATTGAGATTTTCTTAAACTTTTCTTCAAATCTTCCACAACTATATACTTTTAAATTATGGAGTATTTTAAGTATACACAAAAGTATAAATAATAATATAATGAATCCCTATATACATAACATCAAGCAATCAACTATAAACAAGATAGTTACTTTCTCCTATGTTCCCTTGCCTGATTCTGCACATTTCTTTTTTATGATTATAAAGTGATTAAGTTTTCTAGTCTGACTTTTTAAAATTTTAACACCAAGAATAGAAATGAAAAATTATTTGTGCCTGCCTTAAATTGCAAACCCTGACTCAAGGATTTCAACTAAATGTATTTTACTTTAGAAAGATTGATCATAACAATGGTTAAATTTTATTTTTAATAAGGCAGTTTTAGGTCTGTGATCACTCTAATCCATCTAAATTAATTGTGGCTCGCTTGCTTTGGTCATCAGTTTTGTTTGGGAACCACCAAACTTACCACTTTTCGAAGTTTCCTTTGACCACTATCCTCTCCCTTATATCACAGCTCTTACTCTTGATCTTTTATTTCTCATAATGTGAAATATAGTGGCATTCACTTTGAACAACATGGAATTTGTAGGCTAGAGTGGCAGCTGTGTCTCTGAATTTCTGTCTTCTATGTTAGAGGCCAGACCATACCAGTGACCTCAAAAAGCACCGACTGTCAGGCACTTGGTGTATGCTCTGATCTTTTGGTGACATACTTGGGGGAAACTGCCATTAGGCCAAAAGCAAAGAGCCCAATTTATTGAGAGATGGATTTTTGATCTTGAAATGCAGTCATGTTATTATAAATTTTGCCAAAAGAGAAGACTTTATGAAATATTTATCTGTACATTGCAGTAACATTCTACTTGTTTGTTACATTTAAGTCCTTATGTAACTGAATGTTTACATGCCAAAAAATGTTATAAGAAATGTTGTCACAGACCTATGACTGTGGCATTGCCAGAACACTGCTTGCTTACAATCTTTATAGTACATTTTTATCACATAACCTCAGAGTATCTTTACCAAAGATTTTTAAAGTAAATCTCTTTTTAATATAGACTTATTATACTTTTATAATAATGAATGTGCACACATACATATGCAGAAATATTTAGATTTAGATTTTTTTCTCTCACAAGGTATAATAAGGAAAGGATCCTACAATATTTTATTCCAGGATATCCTAAATACGTGATTTATATTGCTTTATTATCTTTTCTATCAATCATTTGATATAAAACATGCCGTCACTCTTTACTGTTTTAGTGACATGAAATTTTGCCAATAACAGAGATATAAAGTCCTATTACCTAAACAATTATATTCCTGATGTCTATTGATATGTCTTGATTGTCATTGTTAAATGCATAAATAAGAGAAATAAATCATAGTGTCTATAAGAGAAAGTTTTTAAAAACATACTGGTTTTAAAATTGGCAAGAGCCCAGCCCAGTATTTGGTATTATAACATGAAACACACGGAAAACATAGGGGGAGGAACCCACTATGTCGTGGATTCAGCAGATCACTTCAAAACCAGATCTTTTGATTGTTTGGCTCCCTAGGTCATACTGACTCAAAATGGAATCACCTTTGAAAGAAATTATCTTTAGAAGTCAAAAATAAGTCCTGTGCCCAGCATAAGGTGTGGCGACATTGACATGCTGTGCAGCTCAATGATGTGGGTTCTTTTATTGTCATTAACAATTGTTGTATCTGTTGGAACAACTTTTCCAGTCAAATTGCTTCATTGGGTGTGTGGTGAATGTTACAGTGGAGTTATCAATCTGGTCATTGTTTGTCACAATGAAATTTTCTGCAAAGATGTTTATGGTTAAAAATCCCATCTACATTTAAATAATGTGTTTCATATTTTGGTCTAGAGGAAGAGAACACTTTTACTATGGGGCTACAATAGACAGTTTATGGAATATAAACAGAGCTCTGAAAACACAACTTCTAACAGTTTTCCTAGTTAGTTAAAATCCTATTAATGTGAACCAGCCAGGAATAACAGTGTTATTTCTATTTGATACGGTTTGGGCTTTTCTTGTCAAATCTGTGTCGGCTGCCCCCTGATCCCTCCATTATCAAGTTTTGAAGGGTGTTGGGGAAATTATGGCAGCTGCTAGGGAGATCAGGGAAACACTGATGTAACCTCACAGCCTCTCACCATTCCTCTTGGCTTAGAAAGGCTTTTTTTCCATATACATTTCTAGAAATATTGCTATTCTACCTTAGTATTTCACATTTGTAGTTTAAACAAGCGATTGTCCATCTGTTGCCTAGAGCTACAGTACATGTGTGTTATGAATGAAATATGACAGCATGTTCCATACCCTGCTTTAGCCATCTGTAGGCAACCAGTAGACTGAAAAAGATATACCTCTGCAAAATGTGCCTCAAGTCCATTTCTGAAGATGGCTCTTTTAGTTCACTCTCAAGGGAGACAATCAGAGAGCAGCAAATATCTGTGCCTTCTTTTTAAAGAATCTTTACAGTACTATGAATAGAAAAGCCTATAACATGGTAGAGTCTGTAACATCAATATAATCCCCAGATTTCAAGGATGATCATCAAAGTCCAGAGGCATCTGAGCTCTTCATCTTAAAGTATTCTAAGAGTATGTAATTTCTCTTTGATTTTAAGCAGTACCTTAGGGACTCCTAGATAAAGAAAACATTCTTATGTTGCAGGTAATGTGTTAAGGGCTGTCAGTGACCATGTTTGAGATTACTCTAGTATCAGTCAGAGACTGTAGGAAGAGTTGTCAGCATGAGCCTTTGATAACCATTTGGCATATCTATTCTATTGTCAATTTTTTGGTAGGTATTTTTTTTAATTCAGTAGTGGACAGAACAAGTTGGGTTTTGTAGTTCTGAATCATCTTGGTGTGCAATCATGAACATTTCAGATCAAGGTATTTACATATAATTTAAATGAAATCTTTCTTAGGCTTTTGGCTAGAATACTATTTCAAACCTTAACACAATTGTCTTATTAAAGCCATTGGACTTGGTGAGAATTCTTAGTCCCAACCTTTCCTTTTCTCCCTCCTCCTCCTTTCATCCCGCCTCCACCTACCTATTAATGCTATCCTACTTGGACTTTTCATAAATAAATTAAATCATCATGTTTTGATCTTTGTAGAATTAACATATTAAGAAGAAAAGAGTACTACAAAATATATGTGACATTAAAAATTCTTCCTTTAAAAGGTCATAGTTTTCAGATTGTGTTTATTCATAAGGTGAAATGAGATAATAGAGTCTTTTAGTTTGATTTTAATGAGTTTTCATCAGGGACTCAGATCATAGAGTTCTTGGCAAATTCATTTAGGACTGCCCTACTTTTCTCAGTAAATGAGAAGATCAGAATGATCTTTTTAAGACTAGGTTTAGTTTTTTGTTTTTTGTTTTTTTCTAATCCAAAGCATTTTCATGAACAATACAATCATCTATTCTATTGTAGTGTCATGTTATTTTTTTTCTCTCAATGAAACTTGGTAATTTTACTTATGACAAGGCAAAACTTATTCTTCCAGATATTTTACAGTTACCAGCACTTTGCCCATGACAATGATGCGAAATAATAGTTAATCACAGTAGTTTGCAGGGGATGGGTCAACACCAGTGATTTTCCTGGAGCACAGATTATAGGCCTGTCGCCTGTCTAAAACATAACCTAAGAAGAACAATCTGAGCTTCTTAGTAAAGCAGTTGTTAAAATTTGGGTCTGAGGTTCCTTGAACTCTTGCAAATCCTGATTAGAAAAATATGCGCTTATTCACTTTTGTATTTGTTTGGGAAAAGGTTTTAATTTTAAGAATGTATTTCTGTTTTGCTTTCTACCCTTATTTCCATTTCCATAAGCTTTTAAAATGACATTTTCATTTGGAGTGGGTCACATATGCAGAAAATAAAACATACTTAATTCAATATATAAATGAATTTTCCAAGAATTAATGATAGTCTCAGTGAGTATTTTTTATATATAGGCAAAGTTTATCTGAACCTGTCTCCAAGAGGAGTGGGATCCAGGAAAGGAAGGGAAAAATTGAAATAAGGAACAATCTCCTGTTAAAACTATAGCCAAGGAGTTCTTGTGTGGCGTAACTCTTAAGAATGTTTATAAGGGTTTTGGAGAGCAGCAGTGTAGTTGTTTGAAAAGTAAAATATTTATATTTCCCAGCTTATGTAGTGTTTAAAAATCACTCTCATTAAAGATAGTTTTCCCTTGTCTCAGAGAACAAGATGGTTGCTACTCCTGAGCTGTGTCATGGCCGAGCATCACCAGTGCCTTCATGATTCATGGCCTCTCACCCACTCTGAAAAGGACATAGCTCATTCTCTTTCTGTGATACATATTCTGACATAGTCGTCGACAAGCTGCATTATACCGGAGCATCTCTGGAGGTTAGAGGTTTCTGTTTTCACAAACCCAGTATGTTGTCCCTTTCAATCTTACCTGATGAATAGAGTAAATAGATTTTAGGTCTGTTCTCTTGTTCAAATCCAATGTCTTGTCAGAACTATTCTACTGTAATTGATTGCTACTGTTTCTTCCTTTAGGTAGAAGCACAAAAATTAAGTATCTTAGTAACCTTAAAATTAATATAAAAAGGAATATATTTTCCCTTCTATATAAAAAGGAAGGACATTTATACTGTCCTCTAATTTACTTTCCTTGCCCTTGTGCAAAAAAAATTATGGCTGCTGGTGGTTTCTTTTGTGCAAAGTTATGTGGAAAGTGTATTTCTAGTAAACTTGTTAACATTTCCCTATTGAGGTACAAAAACATTACTAAGACCTTTGCATTTTATTTCTGATTTATTTAAAGCAGTCTCTAAGCACACTAATAAGTATCTCGATTTAGTACTTTTAGTAGAAACAAAAGCAATGTTCTACAAGCAAAAGCTATAGATACTAAAAAGAGGAAAACCTAAAGCAGATTCCTTTGATAAATGTAAAGATGCTTAAGTTATTATGTCTGTCTTTGTTAATTTTTTCTGGGGTAGACATCCACTTATAAAGAAAAAAAAATTGTACTTATCTAACTCTGATAGACATGCACTTAATATGCCCAAATAGAGCCTTAATAAACAATGCACAAGTGCATTAATCAAGTTAGCACCTAGAACCTAGCTTCTAATTGAGTTATAAATCCCAGGTGTTGCTGTGTCATTTGTGTTCTACAATATCATTAGGGAGATAGTCCACATGAAAAAAACAGTGCTGTTCCTAGACACCAGAACCCGAGCCCCACCTGGGAGCCAGAGCATCTGAATCTCCTGTTACTTTCCTAACACGTCGCCATCCCATATATGCTTAGACCTGACCAGTATTTAGTACAGCATTCCATCCTACTATTGAGACTGTTGTTTTCTACAAAAGTTCTTCCCCCATGTTAAATAACATTATGATTCCAGAACCATGCAAAGCAAGTCTAATGTGTACATTTTTGCCTCTAGATCATACATCACTAACTCTCAACCTTTCCTCATTTGTTGACATAGTATCAAGTCCAGTCACTTCACTGCTTCTTATTTGAACAGTTGCACCCAAAAATACTTTCTGATATTATTTTAATCAACTTGAAATTTAGAAATCACCTTGCTAGGTTAGGTGAAAACACTTTCTCTGGAGTTGAAAATAAATGGAATCATACAAAGGAAACTAATACTTACTGTGAAAAATTTTCCCAAAGACTCAGTCCTGAGAGACTGGGTGCTAGATGAGGACAGACCTCCTCTGTGTGAAAACAGTCCACTTACTCTCTACCCTGCCCTGTTTTCAATGTTGCCCAAATCAAAGTCATTCTGAAAAGAGGAAATGAGCTAATGCATATGCCACCCCTGAGATTCCCCTCTTCTGGTCAGTGTCTCTTCAATTTTTTCCCTATATCCTTGTCTTCTCAAGAATAAGATTTCTTGTTCATGTTCTTATGCTGATATACAAAAGGAGTCCTGGACATTTTTAGTTTCTGCATAAATGTTTAATGGCTGATTAGTTTTGAGATTCACTTCCATTCATAGGTGCACAAGTGTTCACAGTTTACATCATAGGAGAAACTTCTGTACATGATGATAGAAATCATATGAGTCTTTATTTTCTTTGCTTTTATCCTTTCAACATACTTATTCCTTAAGCATCCCTTAAATTTAATAATCATTCACTAATCACCAAGAGGGTAAGACCCTAAATAACTTTGATTCAGGGCAACTGCAGTAAAATAAAGCATTTCTAATCTCTGTAAGAAGCCATAGAGTATTGGAAAGAGTAGAATCTATGACTTTTCTTTCTCATTGACTGAATATGTGGGAGCCTTTTCTCATTAAGAAAATTTCAATCTATGTAATACTTAGAGAGGGTCTTCTCTGAATATAGCCTATCTATTCCTTTTGTTTTGGGGGTCTTCAAAGGTTTTTTCTCCTTTATTTCTAAATCAAGACAATGAATCAACTCAAGATTTTGTTTTGTTTGCTTGTTTTTGTTTTTTACCAAATTTTACTCCTCCATGAAGCTTTACTGATACCACTGAGGAGAATTACTCTTCGTTATGCTATATGCCTTTGTTCCAGGTATATTCTGATACTGAAGCAGAACCAGCCGTTATGTCTTATATCTCCTTGATTCTACAGAAGATTAATCTTTAGTACATACTAAAATATTGCTGTCTCCTTCCAAATATATTTATTTTGTTTTTGGCAACCTTACATTAAAAAAATTGATTTTTAGCTGAAGATTATAAGTCTTTAAATATCCTTAAAAGTAGTTTGAAGGATTTTTTTTTGAGAGTCAGGTTTTAGAGTTTATGAGGGTTTTTGTTATTTTTACTTGTATGTTTGAAAGACAAATGGTTCTGACAGTTGATAGATAACTTCATGCCCTCCTCCAGTAATTAACCCATGAACAGCACACTCCAATTATCTGGCTTCCTGATAATGATCTTAAAATGTTGGGAAATGTCAGTATGTGATCTCCACTTCTAACAAGAAAAAAAAAAGGCAAATGATAGTGGTTGTGTCAAAACTCATTACTTCTGGCTAGATCTCTGCGAAAGAAAATCATTCTTAGGAGAAAAGGATATATTGTGTCTTTATGTAGAAATGTATAAATTTTTTCATATTGCCCTGGGTTACTACTGGATCCAGTGGTATGCCTTTTTCTTTGGGAGGATAGGCTCGTGGCTTCTACCCCAGTTTGAACTAGGGAGCCTTGTCGGCAGGGCCTGTCATCCAGCTCCTGGGCAGTGCCTGAAGGCAGCTTTCTGAACTCTAAAATAATAATTCCTGAGAGAGCTTACCAACTGCTTTTGCACATAAAACGGCCCCAGGAGGAAGGTTATTAATAGCCTTATCCTAGAAGAGAGCACTGAGGCTCAGAATCGTTAAGTGACTCGCCACAAGTAATACAGCTGGTTGCTGGTAGATTTGGGGGCATACCAGGTCTTGCAAGCAGATTGGGGGGACATACCAGGGCTTCAGTGCTCTCTTCAGTAGCCAGTGTTAGGGTTCAAAATACCTCAGCATACCTCAAGCTGACTCTCACAAGCCCCCATCCCTTCCATTTACGGGTATTCACATAGACTTTAGCTCTCAGGTGGCAAAACCGTACATATGCTGTGATGGCTGAGATCACTTAGAGCATATATCTTCTGTGCATCTGTGGGAAACTACGAAGGATACTGTCGGCTTGGTCCTATGGTGAAGTCCATATGGAAAGGCCACTGCTGAGAACAGACTGTAGCACTGAAGCACACTGCAGCAAATTTTCCCAGTGAGAGTTAGTTTACATTAACTGAAAAACACCCTGGTGAGATTCAGAGTACCAGCCGAGGCCATACCATTTAGAATTCAGTGGAGTGATATGTGAGTTGATCCTAAAGACAAGTCTCTCTTGTGGGCTAGAATTTACACCCACGAAAGCAAAACTGCTGTATGTAAACAATGTATATTGTTCTCTCTCAGTTCATATTTATCTTATCGAGGCCCAAGTGTTTGTCACTGGCTCAGGTATTTCCCAGCCAGTGGATCTTGACTTTGAAATGTCTGAGAGCAAATGCTTGGCCACTGGTTGTGGTCTTAAGGTTTGGTTTTTGCCATTTGATAGACTGGGCTTCCAGACTCTTGTAGTTTGGGATTGTGTATGGTGTATGCTTAACACAGATGTTGGTCATATGTCTTCTCGGATACTAACTTAAGAATCTCCAAGGATATTCTAGAAGCTGTTCTACGTGGCTATTCAATAACTGGGCATCCCTTCTCTTGAGTGGCCTCCTTCAGGATAGCTGTCCCTTTTGAGGTGTGCTCTTAGGTTTTTATTTCCTCTTGTCCTTTCCTTATAGCTATTTAACTTAAAGTCAGCATCTGTAAACTAATTGGAAATATTCTCTCTTCATCTGAATTGAATCTGTAGGAAACCTTTAGAAAGATCTTATTTAATAAATTTCTAGGCATATTCCCTCCTTGGAGTATAACTGCTGGCTCTATGGTCACATCATCAGCAACCGCTCATCCCCTGGGACTAGTGAGGACCACATTAAACATGGTAGCTCACAATTTCCACTCATCACATGTGGGAAAGAAGAAAGTACCAATGGGGACACACCATAGTAATAGCCTTGACTGAGATGACAGCATCCAAAATCCAGAAAAGTGCATGGTGTTATGGCTAAAAATGTAGAAAACAATTCCTGTAAAAGAAATGGAGTCCTTTTCCATCACAAGGGAATTCTTAGAAAAAGCATTTGGAGGACATTTCAGAATTATCTAGATGAATGTACCTGAGTAGAGACTCACTTGGTAAAAAGTATGGCATCTTATTAGTGGGCATAAAAGCAGAATAAGGCAGTGAATATGGAAAAAAAAAAAGTTCTTTCAAAAAATTAAAGGGAACCACAAACCCTAATTAATCTTTATAGAGTAGAAAAGAAATAATATTTTTTTTCTTCATAGTACACTATCTAGCCCCCATACTTAGGAAAAATATAATTGTGGTGTCCCTAAAACACACACCTGCCCCCTGCATACACACACATCTTCCAAGAAAGCTGATCCTTCAAAAACGAAATCTTATTTTAAAAGTGGGTTTTTCAGGCCAGGAAATTAATAATTCCTAGACCTGACCCATTTTTGTGGCTGCCAGAAAGGAAAAGAAAAAGCTATTTAAAATTTGTATGGATCCATTTATCTCTTAAAATATGCCAAAGTAGTTTGAGGTACGGATGGAAACTAAGGTATTTATCTCCCTTGTTTGATTCTTTATATTTCTATCTTTTGGGAAAGGAGTAAAGAACTATTCTCAGTCCATTATTATTGATTCATTGTATTGCCACTTAGTATGGTGACTGCTTTGCTTCATACTGAGATATAAGAAAAATAGTCACTCTCTGTATTCCATTTTCTTCATTAGAGAGCAAATATGAAGCCTGAATGTTTTTCCTGACCAAATTATTAAACTCCATTTCTGAACTAGCTTAAGGAAATGCAAAAAAGATGGTTAGTTTTTCTTGTATACATTTGCTTTTCTTTTCTATCTTGGGTGACAAATTATAAAGGGAACAATCCTAGTTTCTTCTCCTCTCTCTTGCTGTAGATGACAGCCAATGATCACTTAGTAATTATAAATCAGAAGTAGAATAGCTTAGCCAGGTTGTGATGTCTCTGCCAATGAGAAAAAAAAAGAGAGAGAGAGATTTTTATCATTTAAATGCCAACAATAGGGGTGACTTCATGTTTTAACTTTCAAATAATAAAAGGGGATTCGATTTTTGGGCCGTGTCTGCATTTTACTAACCTTAGGTACCTCTGCTTCATTTTTAGATGAATGTCAAACCCATCATCATCAGAGTGAAATTGCCAAAGATATAAGGTGGCTTAGGAACTGCCCCCTGCCCCCAACTAAGTAGCAAATAACAATTGGTCTAGATTGTGATGTTCTTTTATTTCATCTGAAATGTCTGAACTGAAGTGTGTCTTTCATGAAGAGGGATAGGGACCTGGAAACTAAGTCTTGTCATCAGTAAATTATAATGAAGTAGTTGCAAAATCATTTACAGTACCTTTTTTCCTTTCATTACTCATTTATTCTCTTTGGAAAGCTGATGATTAAATTATACAAGAAATATTTACTTGTATAGTGTCAGAATATTTTATCCCCCTAAATACCTGAATTATGCCTTCATTCCTTTTCAGGAAATATATCAAAAAACAAACTGAATAAGAGATGACATTTGATTGTCTGATTCTTTAGTGTGAATAAAACTATCATGTGATTCAAGATGCCTTAGATAAAACTTTAAACTTAGATACTAAAGCCTCACAGATGGATGTAGTGCCAAACTTTTGCCCTGTTATCTATGCAATGAATTGCTTTTTCTTTTGACTTATAAACTTCACCTGTGTCGTTAGTTTAACAGATCTGGGGCTCTCTCTTTCCTCCTGGGAATATGTGCAAGTGTGAGATGCACCCACAGAAGGCAAGGAAAGAACTTTCTGAGCAGTAAATCTACACAATGAAGATGCAGAACCCACAGGTAGTCATTTTCCCCGAGTCCTACACACACAAGCTTTTATTTCATGGCTTTGTCACAGGCTTTTCTCCTTCTGTGCCATCACCTTTGAGAAAAACGACTGCACCTTCTCCAAGTCTGCCTTTTTAACAGCTACAGTTGAGTTGGCAAGACTTCCCCAGCTCTGAATATAGCCATTTGCCGACTCCGGCCTCTTTGCGAGACTGACTCAAATCTGTGATCTTCTGTTCAGCACACACATCAGCAAAGTGAGAAGATGAACACTAAATATAGGCTCTATTAACTTTACTTTTAGCTTTACTGCCTTCAAAAAGTGCCTATTCTGAGAAACATAAGCGTTATTCCTACATATGTATGTACACACGGTACCAGAGTCATACTGTGCAGCCTTGAAAAACATACCATTGAAAGGAGTAGGTGCTGAGATAAAGAAGCCTTGCCAAGTGGAAGAAAGTCACTCATTTCCAATCTCCCCTTTCGAGTGGCACCGTGAAACAGGCTGCAAACACATTCCCTGAGCATTCCTTGCTGATACAGCCACTTTATATTTATACCCTGCAGCATGATGGCATATTGCTGAGGTTTCCTGTGCTCTGCTTCAAGGGAATGTATGCTTTGTAGAATTGGAACATTTAGTAAGGAAAAAAAGTTGCTTAAGAATTAATGAGCCAGGGTCTGTATTAGGATATGTGTCATATGTATGTTTTATAAACTAAGCATTGGTGGGTTTAGAATGTCAGCACATTTCTTTTATCTCTCAGGCTAACATCAGTTAAAACTAAAGAGAAGTCTTGGCTGTGGGAATTGGAGGCTCAGGGGGCCAAATGTCCTTGCCAGATCCTTAGAGCATCTTTTCTTTGACTCCTAAAAATAGTAACACGTGTTATTTAATGGCTTTTGTTTCTCTCATTCTGTCACTGACATTGAAAACTTTTTTTTTTTTTTTTTCTGGAACAGCAGCACAGTCTAGAGTGAGATTCTTATCCAGCTGTGTATGAGGAGAGGGTCCAGGTAATCAGGACAAAGTACATAGTGCATGGTTTTAGGAAAAGGGTTGAAGGGAGGACGTGCTTCCAAAAAAGATCTTTCTCAATGTGTCGTCTGACTCACCCAGCTGGCAAATTCCCCTTGCCAAGTCGCTCTCTTTCCTTCTAAGTCAGTTGGCTCCAGGTTGACTTGGATATGCCTCTGCTTTGGGAAAATGAGTTATCTCCAGTTAGTCTTTCTCCAAGGGTGCACTTAATGTGCTCTTGGTCACAAAGTTGTCTACTTTTCCACCTAGTTTCACCAAATGGAAATAAAAGGGAACAAGCTATGGAAGATGCTGTCCATGTCATGGCAATGAGTTAGCATTCTGCCTCCCACCTAAGAAGCCCCATGACAAGAGCCAGAGCTGAGGAAGGAGCAGATCACTGCTTTCTCAGAGGACCCTCCTGCCTTATTAGCACTTTGTGAGACCAGTTGTGTCTTTGGAAAAAGAGTGATATGCCTCACTAAAATTCTTCCTGTTGACATTCTTTCACTGTTTTAGCGTTCTCTAATTTCAACTAATCTTTCTCTAATTTTTTTAGCAAATTCAGATTTCATGCCAGATAAGATCAGAACCTATGTGCCATATAGGAAGGACATTGTGACACACATTTTCCTCAGAAATAAGATGCACTGAGAAAGACAATCATGCTTTGCTCTGGGTGTTAGTCTGATTGTAACTGGGTGTTCATCTGAAGAGGAAGATATACTTCAATGTATACATAAGATCTGTATTGGCACAGTAAGAAAAGAGGGAGATAGGGGAAAGACAGTTTTATCTATTAAATGTATCAGAGGGCAGGTCTTCCCTCTAAGTACCATCAGAACCCCACCATCATCAGCTGCTAGTCTGAATAGCATTCCCTGAATAAGGGAAAACCACACGGCATGGTCAATGTGACTTTTTACATGTGACACTGACAGAGCCATAATTTTCCTAAAATATAGATTTCTCTGTTATATTTTTTCTTAGCAAATTGCATTTCTCCACCATGAATCATCAATGACATTCAAACTAGCCCACGTGGCTTCTTGTGAAAATAGAAGAATAAAATCTGATATACGCAAATGATTTGGCTATTTTTCTTATTGTGTTTATACATTAGCCTCCTGTATTTCTACTTACCTTCATTCAATTTTTCTATCAAGTATGTTTTTAATGTTCTATAAGAATAAAGATGAAAAATCATAATCCTTTTTTCTGTAAAAGAACTTTATCATATTTAGAAATCCAATAAACTTCTTACTATATTTACTTGGCTATGTATGGAATTCTTTTTGAGTTGGATAATCCCTCCTTCTTTTCTAATCCCTTTTACTGTGATTCACTTTTATATATCACTTGCTTTCCATATGGTCTTCTGAGGAAGGGGAGGTCTCTCAAACCATACATGATGCCAGCAAAGGTATTAGTGCCCACTCTTCCCCACTGGTATCTGAGAGACCTTGAAATGGGGTGTATGCTGAAATATTTCCTCACTTTCTCAAACTTGTAGTGAAGACTGTTCGCCTTTTAAAGCTAGAGCCAAGTAAATGTACCCCCAGGGGTGAGGGGAGAGTACTCCACTCCTATCACCAACAACTGACTGAATTTTTGTTACTTTTATTCCACCTGTACTATGAACATTTTTCAAAGATCAAGAATAGTCTGCACTAGGCACCTTGAGGGATATGGAAATAAGCCATATATAGTTCCTGCATTCCAGGAGTCTGTAGCAGAACTGATAGTTATGGATACAAATAACCATGGGGAAAGGAAAGGGAGAGGAACTTAACATTTAGGAAACCTTTTTACTTTTTACTACGTCATTGATAATAACCTATGATCTGAAATTCTCTTACCCTTATTTTAATAGAAGAAAATGCTGAGAATGTTAAGCTAAGATCACCATTCTTTGAGCACTATTTTTCATTTTTCTAAGTAGCAGGTTTATAAGAAAAGCCAGCACTCCTGATAACCTATTCAGTGATCTGTCTACTACACCTTAAGAATGACTAGACCACAATGAAATACTACTCATCTATTTAAACAAAAAAATGAAGTCTTGCATTTGCAGCATCACAGGACTGGAGGGCATAATACGAAGTGAAATAAGTCCAGTGCACAGAAAGACGTTGCACAGTTTCACTTAAATGTGAAATAGAGAGAAAAAAAACAATGAGTCAGACATAACCAAACCTATAGCAAACCTTGGAAGATTATTGAATTTAGACTACCAAAATGGAAAGGGGGGGTTGGAGAGCAGAACTTGAAGGAGACCCAATGGGGAATAGTGAGGACTAGGGTGCCTTGGTGGTGGGTGTGGTGTGGTAGCACACATATGAAGGAGTGTGATCCCGTAAGTCTTCATTACACACAGTGTTACTAACCAATGTTACTGCAATAAAAAAATCAAGTTACCATTCATATAAGTAGGTGCTAGAAAAAGAAAATAAAAACTGGTTGACATTTAAAAAATGGAATAGTTAAAAAGGTAAGAAAGTACGCAGCATTTCAGTGAAAATCCTGATATCTCCATAGTTTCATTATTCCGGTTGGTGTCCCTATTTATGTGAAATTCAATAAATAAATATTACTATAAACAAACAAATATAACTATAATTAGAAGGGACATGGCATTTCTTCCATAACATTCTGAACAGAGAGCCCTTCTTTCCACATAAGTCTTGGGTTTTATTCCTCCAACATGATTCAGCTGTTAATTCTGGGAGATTTTAGAACTACATGTGTAACCATGCTGCAAGAAAAGAATTTGAAAGATCTCAGAAACAAATATACACCTCTGAATAAACAACTGATAAATAAATTACTGAGACAGAGAGCATTTTATTATGTCACATTAGAAAGTTGTAAACAACGAAGTATGTAAAAGGTCATATTGCCTTCCCTTTTATTTTTTGTTTTTTTCTTTTTTCAAATTTCTCTTTACTCTTTGGCCCCCTTCTGCACTCTCCACCTTAACATTCTCATAGAATATGAGAACTAGAAAGACCATAGAGAGCTTCTACTCTGACCTTGTGAAGGAAAACTAAGTTCCAGAGATATGAAAGGAGTTACCCAACATCAGAAAATAATTTGCTAAGGCTGGATCTTGAGTTCTGTCTTCCTGATTCATTCTTGCACTATCATGCAGATTCTTTATACACATGCAAGAGAGTGTACAAGTTGCTTTATTTATAATTTACACTTCCCCCACACCCAAAAATATATGAAGGTCTTTAGAGTTGAACAAAAACTGGGAAAGCTTAATATCTGTAGACCCAAACAAAAGAAATTATAAACATTGGGCCCTCCCTGGTGGCACAAGATGTTAAAGTGCAGCTCTATGAAGTTATCTAAGTCACCGCAGCACATTTCCCCCAAGGGAGCTGACCCACATGGCGCGGCAGACTTCTCCTGACCCGCCCGCTGCTCCCCTCAGCAGTGTACTTCAACCATCTGCCTGTTCTGCTCCGCACACTGTCTCTGGTGAAACCTCCCACTGATCCTGCACCTCTGGCCTATACCCCTGATCTTGTATGCACAAATAATTAAATCTTTTAAAGAAATTAAAGGATGTAGTTAATCAAAAGACTCGTAATAATTTCAAGCTAAGAAAATGTATTTGTCAGACATAAAACTGACAAAGATTTGCTATCCACTATATATAAAGAACCCCTTAGAAGAAAGAAATTTAAAGGAAAGTGACAAGAACAGACATTTTGTGAATAAAGAGACACCTACAACCAGTGTGTAAGTAATGAGAGAATATCCAGTTTAGAAATTTATGAAAATACAATAAACACCAATGAAAATGCAATGAACACCAGATCCACAAAAATTTAAAGCCTAGCAATGCCAAGTTTTGGAGATGACAAGGAGCAATATCATGCCCAGTGCTGTGGGAGTATAAATTGCTAAAGAACAATTCGAGAAATAACTTAGTGTTATCTAAGAAAGCTGAAGATATGCAAACCCTATGACCAGCAGTTCACTCTCACCCAAGTATCCCAAGCATGTACAAAGATTAAGAGTTGTAATATTCGGAGTGACAAGTGAAGGTAACACAAATGTCCATTCCATGAGAATTGACGTAAGTAAACAAGAATATATTTCTACAACTGAGTAATGTCTAACAGGATTAATGAACTATAGATGAATTAATCAATACTCAATTTTTAGTCACAGAAGAAAAAGGCACACACACACACACAAAAACACTAAAAATCCCTCCCTCTCTTTTTCCCTCATTTACGACTCCCCAAACCCTGTTCCTTCTCCTCAATACCTGTCTCCCTCATGTCGTCCCCTCTACTGTAGTCCAGGCTTTCATTCCTTCATTATATTATTCCATAAGTCCACACGCATCTCTTTGCTCAGAGTTTCTGCTCTGACGAGCACCACTGCATCATCCTCCAGTAACCCGGTCTATTTCCATGTCATAAATACAAAAGCACACTGCTCCAAGGTAGTAACTTTTGCTGCTTCTCTGTCACCCCCAGTGTTCAGAGCAGAGTGCTAAATATTGTACAATGCAGTCTGCTCTCAGTAATCAATCCAAACTCCCTGCCATGACCTTGAAGATTCTCGGTTACCTTTCTTTTTATCTCCTCCTCCAAATACCAGCTATTAAGTGAGGTGAGATTTCCTAATATACCATGTCTTCTCAGCTCTCCATGTCTTTGTACTCACTTCTTTGTGTTCAAATGTCCTTTCCCCAGTGAGAACTATAAAAGAATCTAACACAAAAAGACTCCTTGCAAACCCAAGAAAGTTGACCAACCCAAGTATGGGTGCTGGCAGTCTAAGTCCACTTTCCTGGGACAGCCCAAATCCCCTTTGAGTTCCTATCTGAAAAAGCTCAAGACTGTCAAAATAATTCACATTTGGTCTCACCAATACAAAGCAATAGTCCCTGACCCAGTCTTAGAGCACTTACTTTTAAAATAACTCACAACTATAAATACTGTTCTGTTTATACATGATATATTATACATGTATATCATACATGTATATTAGATATGATATTTAGTCCCTTTGAAAATGTATGTTTATAATATATGTGTAATATCATTATCTTTTATATTAACTTTTACTCTCTCTGAAGGAACTGACAGCAGTTCATTCGAAATGAAAGATAGAATTTGTCTCCTGGTATCTGTGGGAACAGAGATTCCTAAATTCCACAATTACCAGCTAGCAGACATAGCTGGCCCAATCACATTTTCATCACTTTTATATAGTTCCTCATGCCCCTGATCCAAGATCAGTCTCTGCTCATTCCTTTCCTGGTATTTCACTCTCCTTTTAAAATGCTCAGTCTCCTCTGCCCAAGTGAAAATGGAACCCAGCAATTTCCCCTGATGTCAGTAGATACAGGACAAAACTATATTCTCCACTTTAACTAATATCTGACCTCATTTATCTTTGTCGCTATACTCCAAGATGCAGCCCTCCTATCGCTTCCTCTGGGAAGTTATTTCTTGACTTTCTATTTGTCACTCAAAATTGTAAGATCATACAATTGAACAGATCCATACTAGGATACTTACTATATTACTATATTAAACTAAAACTTGATGTTTCTTCTAGTCCAATTTACATTTATACTAAAAATCTAAAGGTTGGTAATTGGGTATGCATAGGGTCAAGTGTATACAAGATTTGAATTGGGGGCCCTCCCTGGTGGTGCAGCGAGTAAATGCAGCACTAAGAAGCTAAAGCCACTTCAGCATGAGTTCAATCCCCAGCCAGGGAGGTGACCCACATGCTGTGGCAGACCTCTCCTGAAGCGCCCGCTGCTCCCCTCAGCTGTGTATTCCATCAGTTAGCCTATTCTGCTCCCCACTCTGTCTTTGGTGAATCCTCTCAACACCACTGCACCTCTGGCCTGTATCCCAGTTCTGTATGCATAAATAAATAAATCTTAAAAAAAAAAAAAGATTTGAATAGACGCATATTAAGCAGAAACTGCATGAATGGAAGACAGCTTCTGTGTGAGGACTCAGGGGTTAGATGTGCCTCCATCTGGAGAGTCCATAAAGGAAACTGTGTGATGTGGAAGCTGAGTAAGAGGAAAACAATCACACTTCTCCAGGAACAGCAAAATACCTACTACTATTGACTTGTCCTTTCTTGCCTTTGAGAGAATTTTCCACTCTACTTTTTCCCTTCCCTCAAATTTGTAAGATTATATGCAAACTTTTTTCCCTGAGGGGCTATGAAGAATCATTTTGTATTCTTTGCTGTAAAACAGGGGCAAGGGAGGACTCAAATCCCTTCAAATGCATGGCAAAATTTGCCAATTGAAAGGACTTCATCTTGGCCATAACCAGACGCAAATGTGTGATGTCAAGCCAACTTAACTATCCCATTGTTTTCAAGTGTGACTAAGTACTGACTAATATTACTTCCTCTGGCACTTTTTTTTTTTTTTTTTGACTCAGTAGAATGGAAAAGTTCCAGACTGTTGTTATAGTTTGCTGTCTGGACAGAATGACTTCCTGCACATCATAACCACTTGAGAGAGGAAAATGTGAGGGGGGGGGCAGTCAGGGGGAAACAACCACCCAAGAATACCCTTAAGTTTAGTAATGACATTTTGTTCTTAGAGTGTGTTGTTTTTGTTGTTCTGTGTTAATCACAAAAGCAACAAAGAATATAAAATTCCAAGTTGGACAGGACCTTGCCCAGGTCACAGATTTAGAAGTGCACTTTTTTTCCTGCCTATCCAGAAAGTGGCAGTGTTTCCATGACAACCTTCCCAAGCCATTCGGTTTCCTTGTAAACATTCTCTTTCCTAAGGAGCTCTATTCTTTCCAAATTAAGCCCCCACACCTTTGGGCTGTCAGCCATATCTTCTGCCCCCCCAGTGCTTTATTCCTTTTAGTTCTGCCTTCTGGGCAACAAGTGGCATTTTCAAAGAATAAAGAGATTTTCTGCCTTTTTCATGTAGATTAGGTCACCAGAGATGGGATGGTAGTGATTTCTCTGAGATAGAAAGGAGAAAGGAGCAGAATCAAAACTCAGGGTGTGTTTTCGAAAAGTGGAAACAGAGAAGGGCACCCATCATCTGTGACCTCAGAAAATGTGATGGGTCGCTTGTCCCCACATCAGTGGTTGAATATTGTCAAAAATTGTCTAGTTTCAGCTATGTTACTTCCACCTCTTCTGTCCCAAAATTTTTGAAATATATCAACTCCTCCTAACACATTTTCTATTAGTTCCCATTTTTAGGCTTTATATAGACACGAGCCTTAGTTTCTTCTCTCTCCCAATTATTTTGGTGGAAAAGAGATTAATGTCTCATGCTCCATTCCAGAGAAAGTCTGTTATCTCTAGGCCCTTTTCTCCCATATTTTGCTCCTTTTATTGCTAGAAGACAGGTGCATTCCCAAGGAATTGTCCTTCGGAAATCAATTGCCATCCTTTCAACTATAGGATTCACTTTTCTCAGAGTGTGAGTCATTTCTATAACTTCTGAGTTTCCACCAGTTTTAGGGTCAAAGGAAAAGTCAGCACCCACAAGGCCTTTCAGCTTCCTGGGAATTAGGAAGAAGGATTCATTACATGGTAGAGATTATTGCCTTTTTCTTTTCAACTGTGATTGGTAGCCCAGAAACCACAGCCATCAAGTACAGAGGCTTTGCTAAATCATCACTATTTCAGCTACTAATTAGGCCTAATGTTCATAGTAGAAGAGTCTGTGGGGGCCATAAACCACTTCTAGAAGTGATTAAACTTCTAAGCTAAAACACTTTGATTACCTCAAGATTCTTTCCTTTGCAAAGGTTCTCCTAGGCAAAAGCACCCAAATACAGGACTTCATGAATGCATGGCCAGAGCCTGGCAGATGGGGTGTGCAGAGGCTCCCCATGTTTTATAGCCAGACCATTGCCCCACCTTATTTCTATTGAGATGCTCCAGGGGACCCCATGTGACAGAGTTAAAGACATTCAGGGAATAGCAACTTCTCTGGATCTGCTATGGTATGATATTGCCCAAAACCTCTGTCAAAGTGGAGAAAGGGAGTAGAAGCACAGTTGAGAGTCATTGTACTTCTGAGGTACAGAATCCTGCCCCTTGGCCTCTATTTTGAGTAGTACATTTAGAAAAATACATCATTATGGTGGCAAGGAAACCCAAGGCGCTGTGCTAAATAGTTCCCTGGGAGTTCTCATTTGGCCCAGATATTTTTCATAAGTATTCACTCAAGGTACTGCAAAAAAATAAATAAAACTATGTCTAAACGACATGTTTACTGTACAAATGTAGCATTACAGACAAGTAGGTCAGAAATATTTAGTTTTCCATAACCAATCATTTGGAAAGAGTTTATTGAGCTCAGCACTACTGGAATTTTGAGCTGGATAATCCTTTGTTGTGAGGACTGTTGTATGCATTGTTGGATGTTCAGCAGCATCCTTGGCCTTGACCCAGTAGATGCTATTAGTACACCTCCCCCATTTGAAACAACAAAAATATCACCAGTCATGGCCCTAGAATGCCTAGCAGCCAAATCACTCCCATTAGAATTCCTACTCTAGAGATAAGCAGTAATGCCATTTTCAGTCTTTATTTCTACATGTACATGAAGGAATACATTTTAAAATAAAGTTGTCAGAGATATATATGTATTGCTTTGTATTTTCATTTTTTAATGAACCATAGATCCTGAAGTTGTCTGATGTCCAACAATATTTGAGGGCATTAAAATAATTTTTAAAGATTGTAAGAGTATTTAAAAAGTGGTTTCTCTATTTTACCTTCTAAAATAGGAAGAGGTTATCATTATATGTGTGAATAGAGATGTGAATGTTTCTACTGTATCCATCCACTTACAGATACCACCTGGGGACTAAGGCAGAGAGAAATCTTAATACCTTCTGTGTCGTTAATGGGTAAGAGCCTGAGTAGAATAGTCTCCTGTTGGGATAGGTAAGAGTTGAGGAATAGAAAGCTGGATGGATTTGAAAAATATAAGGGATGGAAATAGCTTTGAGGTGGATAGACAAGAAGGTCAAGGAATGACAGGTCATAGAAAGTAAGGAGAAAAGAAATGGAAAATTACTTACTGTGTGTCTGTGTATGTAAACTTTCAAGGGGGAGTATAGCGGAATTGCTAATTAAGGTAGTCTTCTGCTGAATGTCAACTCTTTTATTGTCCAAACCTTTAGTGGAAGTTGACCATCTTTTTTGTCTGTGTATTTTTTTCCAAGATACCTGGGGGAATAAAGAGAACGTGGATTGTGTCATGCAGAGAGTTACACTGCAGAAAAGCAGGAGCAGATACAAAATACAGAGTGGGGATGGAGATTTAAACAGATGATGGAAACAGAGTCAATTAGGAAAACAAAAATCCCAGAGAAGTTGGGATTGAGGTCACAGGGGTTTCCCTTTATACAAGATGAGTTTCTGAGCCAATATTGTTTAATTAAATATTAAAGGCCAAAATGACCTCGGCAAGTTAAAGGACTTAAGAAATAGCCAGTCAGCAGAAAGGTAAATTTACACTTTTTTTTTTTTTTTTTTGCACTTACAACTGGCACAGGGCAGCAAGGAGCACTAAAACTGGCCCAGAACACTGCTCAAATAGTTTCCAGGTCACTGTCTGAATTCTTCACCTGCGCACACAATTGTAGACTTCTCAGACTCAGACAACAACAATGGGATTTACTTAACAAAGCAGGGGAAAACAGAGTTACTAAGGCCATAAATGTCTGTTTACCTCACCTGTTTACCTCACCTGTCCATATTTTAAGTCCTAAACAAAAGTAGCTAAGATGGTGTCTTTCTGCCACTGAGGACACAAAGCTCCTCTCCTGTACAATAGGCCCTGTGTCCAAGATGGTGTTTTCCTGCCTCTGCTGACTTGGAACACACCACAGCCTGACTGAAGGCCAGGTTCTAACTCATGAAGACAGCAGAAGATGCTCCCAGAGCTGCCGGGACCCTCCAGTGCTGCACCAGACAAGCGACACTCAAAACAGCAGCAGCGCCCTGACCAATGGCCACACTCACCCAGCTCACTGAGGCACATGGCTCCGTGGCCTTCTCTCCAGGCTGTAACAGCAGCAAAACCAGGAACAGCTTCAATCGCTCAGCTACTTGCAAAGTCTCTGAACATTTCCTCTCTGTGGTTGGCTGCCAGGGTGTTCACCTTCAGAAGCGCAAAACAGCTTTCTGGAAAATTGGCTCACCGGGGCCAAATCCACTGGCCCCAAAAGCTAAAGATCTGAAAACAGTGAATTCCAAAGACTGAATGGATCAGAGCCCCCCCTTCTATAGTTCCTTGTATTTGTATTAGCTTCTACAGTTCCTTGTATTGTCTGTTGCTCTAACACCTTCCCACCACAGAATACTTTTTTAGCATTTTCCCTGGGGCTATCTATCCTCATCAGCAATCCCTCCAGGGGCTTTTAGGCCTAAATGTTGGAAATCGAATTCAAGGCAGCCACATTCTTTTTTTTTTTTTTAAGATTTAGAACTGGGGGGCAGGCCAGAGGCTCAGGGACGGTGAGAGGCTTCACCAGAGACAGAGTGGGGAGCAGAACAGGCAGATAGATGAAGTACACTGCTGAGGGGAGCAGCGGGAGCGTCAGGAGAGATCTGCCACGCCATGTGGGTCACTTCCAGGGCAGGCGGGGATCCAACTAATGCAGAAGTGGCTTTAGCTTCTTAGTGCTGTGCTTTAACCAGCTGCGCCACCAGGGAGGGCCCTAACAAGGTTTTAACAATAATTAACTCTTTCACCATGCCACCAACTGGCTAGGACAGTTGTTTTTCTACATCATTAATTGATGGTGATATACCTGCTTCCCATTCACATGGATGATAGATGCCAGTATTCACAGAGCAGCAGAGCCAGAGCAGAGCCCACAGCTTTCTGACTCAGGTTCTTAGTTCTTTCTATCCACAATGCTGCCTCTTGGAATTAGGGATACTTAAGCTTTAGAAACCTCAGCCACATCAGAACCAGCCACCTGGTTCTCTTATTACTCTGCTTAACCTGACCCCTCTTGGTTTAAAGTCCTAACTCTCAAGGGCTTGAAAAGTCCTTCCCAATCTAGCTTCTAGCTACCTCTCCATCCTTTTCACACTTTGAACTCTATGTTCTCACCATGTAAAATTTCATTAAATTTTCAAGCACACAAATGTGCTGGATTGTCTCTCTTGCCTCAGGGCCTTTGTAGCTGTTCTTCCCTCTCTTCTTACTCACTTTTGCATGAGTACCTTCTACTTTTTTAGATTGAACTTAAGCATCAACCCCTTCACAATATTTAAATTCTGGTTCATATACTCCTATTACCCTTATGGCTTCTGCAACACTTTTTACTTTCTGTTTAGAGTGTCGATGAACTGTGTTGCAATTCTTATCTAATTATCTGACTTACCCATTAGTCTTTAAGCTACAGAGGATGAGACCCATGTTTATAAAATCCAAGATTAGTTCTTGCTGAGTAGTGCATTCCTCTTTTGTCTAGACATGTACACTCCAGGTTGAATCTCAACCACTTATCAGGTTTACAGAAACAGCCCAGCTCAGTCCTCTATGCTCCTCGCTTGGCATCTGCAGGTGCTTAAATCCACCATCTTACAACAAACCTACTTCCTGTGGATGCCAGAAGAACCTTCCCATATTAAGAGTTGCCTGACGATGAAGTAGATCCTCTCTTTCTTTATGCATTTCCATAGCACCGATCCTCCCCCAAACTGGAGGGGCCACAGGTCAGGAACGAGGCTTTTCCCTCCCAACCAAGCACACTTCATGTGCCAGGTGGTCTCCGAATGTGTGCGGAGCTAAATCGAACTAAACGACTGTGTTGGCAATAGATAACTTTCTAAGACTCGAAAACTTGCTTCCAACGCAGCCAAAGGCTTGCCGCTCTGAGGCAAATGTCACTGTGGTGGAGTTGTCTTAATGAGAAGGCATGCTTGCTTCTCTTCTGGGGGAGTTTCCTAGAGTGATGCTCTTAGAAACTCCTTGGCAGGAATCCTGAGCCAGGCTTGGCATTGACAGCGTCCTCCTGCTGGCATTAACAAGCCTCTTATTTAAATGTAAATGAGCTCTCAGTGCCAGTTTGTGAGCGAAACACATCGCTTGTGTTAAACCAGAGCTGGGAATGCTACAACACACCAAATGTCGGCTTGGTTTCCTCTTCCCCACCACATCCGTAGTTCTGAGTGGAGCTCTCTGTGCCTTGTCTTCTGCAGTGTTTGGATTCCTCGCACAACAGGAAGAGATTGTGGAGTCCAGGCTCCTATTTATAGCACTAAATCTTTGCTATGACCTTGATCAAGCTAGTTAGAGATGCACCCCAATCCTAAAAATGTGAAGCAATGGTAGCTTGGGGCCACACAGCGAAACCCCAGCCAGCAAAGGGCCCACCCGGACTCAGTCTCAGCAGAGAGGCTGCACTCTGCTTTGGCTTTATTGGCTGTGTCAGTCCTGCCTCCCCCAAGACCCCACCTGTGCTGTACCTGTTCTGCTTCTTGTGTGCACACTCCTCTCCTGGCTGGGTTCTATTTCCATCCCAACACATATTGTCTGATCATCTTACCTAATGTCTGGTTCTATTTAACCATCTGCTTCCTCACTTGGTTTCCTGGCCCTATTTGTCCATATTCTATCCAATTTCCTCTTTTGGCATTTCCCTCTTTATTTCAGATCTTTCTGGACTTTACTTGTGGTCCTCCAATATCTGGATTCTAGCCATATCCTCCCAGATACCCCTATGGCCAGAATTTGCGCCACATTTATCATGCTAGACACTACACTGTTTCTGTTTTCCTGTGTCCAGCACTGTTGGTCGATGTCTGCACCTTAGGTCCAGGAAGGGTTTTCTCTCTGTTGGTGGCCCCAGACCTTGAGCCATATCCAAATAAGTGAATAAATGAAGGGGTGGAGGAAAGATTAGAGAAACTTCACTTTCACGCCGAATCTTGTTACAAGTGGCCAAGTAGGCTTCACTCCATTTTACCATTCTTTGCACTGGCATACCATTTTTTAGCCAACTGTTTGTTTTGACAAACTTCATGGCATAAAAACAATTGGGCTAGCTTGCAGAATGTACTATAAACACAAAACAGATGCATATTGGGGTTCTTCCATAAGAAGGATGGGCAGCATTCAGTGAGTTGGGCAAATGACATGAATGAAATCCTAGAGGGAAAAGAGACAGTTCTGCCTGGGAAGCTATGAACTCCACAAAGGGCCTTTTTTCCAAAGGAGAAACATGGTCATCTGAATTCTGCACCGTCTCAGTAAAGGTGCTGAATTCAGCAAAGTTGCATTCTGATGTGAGCCCAAGGGAAAAGAGGGGAACACACACGTCTGCTCTTCCAGCCCCTCCCTTATCAATGTCCTTGCATAGAATTGGTTGGCACTTGTGTGGAAGCAATGGTTCAAAGTGTTAGCACTACCTACTGTCCCTAATGGGCTGCTTCGTGTCTCCTGGGGGAGAAGGATTTGTGGCTGCTGGGATCTGAAGGATTTCCACCAGCCTTTGTGACACTGAGCCCTGAAAATGTACCTACGAGATACTTTGCTTCCTTTTTCATGAATGCAGTGATGTCTTGCATTCTGTAGACCAGAAATCTTAGAAGCAGAAACCTTGATGCCAAATTTGTTATACTCACAATAGTGACTAGAATTTTGTCTATAATCCATTCTCTAGGACTTATGGACAAATGAGAGTAGAAACAAAGGTCAGCGCACAGTGAAGGACACATATGCAAGAAGAGGAGTCCTTCCAGGACCGAATCATAGAGAACGTAAGTGGCGTCACCTAAGCCAAGAGGGGAAGGTGTTAGGAGTTACAGAGGTCAAGAAGAACTTGATAGAAAGACATATGTTTTGCTTATCTTCTCGTTCACCTTTTGCTTACATACACTACAACCCCAGGGAGTCTGGTACAGAGTACAGAGTAGATGCTTCATATACACTTGTGGGATAAATACATATTTCTCAAAAATGCCAAAAACAAACAAACAAACAAAAACAAAAATCTGAGATTCAAGTGGATTCTACAGTCACTTAGTTGTCGGTGGCTGGAGATAACATTGAATTCTCACTTTAAACTCATACAATGTTTTAAAGTAGAACTGTTTTCACCACTGCAAGCTCAGAACTGACTTCTCAGCAGCAACTTTAACTGCTTTACAATAAGGACATGAAGAGGAAGGACTCATTGGAAAGACAGTGTTTCCAGAGGTACTTATCCCAGCACGTGTGCATCTGCATGCGCACCCCTTTTTCTTCCTCACCCCCCTTCAGCTTCTTATTAATACCTTGCTGCAACATGCATATTGTTCTCAGTAACAGAAGGAAACAGAGCTTGTAGATACAGTCTCTCTGTATGGTGTACTCTTTCCTCTCTTAAAGGGGTAGTGGAGAGAAATGCTCTCTAGAAGGCTGACAGCTTGGCAGTCCTCAGATTTAGAGGCAGTAGAAGAGGTCAGAGGCTAAGTGGCAAACTGTGTAGATGTAAGACATCCACTTCCTTGAAATAGTCTCTTCCTCTATGAAATGGACATAGGAAGCGGTATATTGCTCTTTGAGTCCCTTCAATTAAGGAGATTCTACATTACCTTCTACGGGAAAAACCTCAAAGCAGGATGCTACAGACATTTGACAGACGCTGCCGGGCTGCTGGCACTTGGTCTAGTGAGGAATTATGAAGGGTCTGCAAATGAGAACAGGAGGAGACTAGTGAACTCACCTTGAGAGGGCTGAGTAAACTGGCGTCCAGGTAGCCTCATTAACTTCTAGCCCAAGCATTGGGAATTATGAAAATGGATTCCACCTTGTGATATCCATACTTGGAAGACTACAGTGGAGCCTCGTGCACACTCCATTTCCTTCGGACAACCTGTGCTTCTTGAAGTTTTCAAGAACAGGAAAGAAACGACCTTGGTCTGACAACATACAGATCTAGTGAGTTGTATTTGACTAAGCTGTATCTGCTGATTGTATCTACAGCACAATTTGACAACTTGCTACTTGTGGATTATGTATGTATGTAATATGTACACCTGTGACGTAGGAGTATTGATTGAAGCTGACTTCATCCTAGGGTAGTGATTGGTCTGCAGAAGACTGGAAATTCTAGGGGCTGGGTGACTGTGGTGGTGACCAAGATCCAATCACGGAAAGAGGTTTCTGAAAGATGACAGAGAATGGAGTCCCTTAACAAAGGGCCACCGGAAATGGGCCCTGGGGGAGGGGAGGGACACTTCTCAACATATTGCTTTGCCACTGGTTTGCCCTCTGCCTCCACGCATGGTAGAGCTCAGAAAAATGGATTTGATAATCAATTTGTAACAAGAGTTTCATCGAAGTCTGTAAGGATTAGGAGCAGCAGGCAGCTCCAGTTTGGATCTCATGCAGCAGCTTCCTACAAAACTGAAGGAGGAAATGCTAGGCACCTCCAGTGTTATGAGAGAGCAACTCAGAGGCATGTCTGCACCTTTGACAACCACATGCACTTAAACTTGGGACAGCAGCATGTAGGGTTTTGCAGAAGCCCATTGCCAAAGTGAACAGAAGGGACAGGAGGGAGCAAAATGAGATATTCCAAAGATGCTGTGTATGAGTGCTCACGTGAGTCACCCCTCAGGCTGCTCAGACAGAGTCAGAACTTCATAAGGGATTGTAGATGTACACTGTGGCCAAAGACCAAGATTAGACTGTTTGGGAAATAACATCATGCTGCCACACTTACTGTACAGCTACTTTGGATTTGCTATTATTGTATTATGCATGCAAAACTTTTAGCAGTGTCTAAATAGAATAATTAGTCAAAAATGCTATATGATACAATTTTCTAATAATGACACATAAAATCTGTAGATTGATTAGTGTAAAGAATTTTAGGAACTATTTACTTTTAAACACACCCACACACACACATTCATGATTGTTCTATTGATCATCCTTCAGATGACCCACAAGGAAGATGAGACATGCCATCTTGTATTCCCATTGGGGAAGAGTGTGACTAAAGCTTTAAAGACTGAGGAACCTCACAGAATTCTGGCTTCTATGTGCCCCTGCTGACACCCTCCCACTAGTCTTCCTTTAACAGTAGTTAGGAAAATGGCAACAAAGCACGCTTTGCCTATCAGCCATATGGTGGTCACTATTTTTGGGGTGCTGATACCTTTTTAATGGATACCTTTCTCTGGATTAGAAGACTGGAGAGCTATGTTAATCTTTCCAGTATATAAGAGAAATCCTCTGCATGGGTTTAGAAGGATTTCCAGCATCTTCTTTTCTCTTTCTCACAAACAGTAGCAGACCATGGTATAGAAAGAGAACTGCACAGGTGGTTAAAGTGAGAACCATTGGCTAGTCAAGAATTACCACTACTTGATCCCAGCCATGTCATGGGTCACCTAGGCTCTCCAAGTGCAGTTTCTTCTACTGCAAAATGACACTAGCCTCCATGACTTGACCATTGTGAAAATGAAACTAAACAGTGAATGTGAAAGTCCTTTGAAAACCACAGATCAGTGCAAATGGAAAGCGCTGTGCCCACTGCCAGAACAGGTGCCTAAGGAAATGTTGGTGATAAATGTTATGAGTCGTTGCTGCTTCCTTTCCTCCTGAGGTGCTCTTCCAGGTTGCCTGCTCCCCTTGTTATTCCAGCCAGATCAGTACTTGAAATCTGGGCTCCATTCTGTATACTTCCCTACAGCATTTCTCCTAAAGCAGGACTAACAGTTTTGAAATGTGTGATGCATTCTTAAGGTTACAGAGCAGAGAGTTGCCAGTCTGAGGACTGGACTTTCCCTCTCACTTCCCTCCCTCTCAGCTACCCTCCCTCCCTCTCTCTCTTTCCCCTCTCTTCTTCCTCCTCCTCCTTCTTATCTTTCTTTCTCTTTCAGTTCCTTCATGCTTTTCCAACTAAGTGGGAAAAGGTCTCAGTTTTGAATCTGCCATTGTGTGACCTCAAACAAGTGACCTCTGAACTTGGTTGCTCAGCTTTGCAACAACTTCCTGGCCCCTACCAAATGGCCAGAGCAGCTCCATACCAGCCTCTTTATGTAAGGTTGTCTTACATAAGGCCTCACAAAAAGACACAGGCCTATTTCTCTAAGCTACTTAGACTAGGTCTTTATTGTGAACCAAAGCTGATTTCTGACACTTTGGGTTCTTCCATGTCAATTATATAATCTCTTCCTGAGAGAGTCACATACCCAACTATAAAATGGGAATTTTCATACATCTTTACTTAACAGAGTTTTGAAGTAAAGACTCTGGAAGTGTCCACGTGATGGAGTATTCTTGTCTCTCGTTCTCCCATCTTGTGTTTAGAATGAATTTCAGTGTGACTGAACATTGCCAAGAAACTCATAGGAAATGCTCTGCTTTCCCTGCAAGTATTAAGATGTGTCAACCTCAGAGGGTTGGTTAAGCTTTCTAGTTCACTCAAAGTCTGGCATCAAATTCACTTAGCTACATGAGACTTACTCATTAAGAACACTTGGCAGATTTTACTGCCCATTGTGACAAAGACATAGTCCATCCAGAAATGCAGAATCTAGGATAACATGTAATGGTCTCCTCACTGATGTTCATGTCCCAAAAAAGACTCATCTTCCAGCAGACAACCAACTGAATAAACATCAGCAAGACCAATATCACACTGATGAGTTTTGGCCTGAAAAGACCCACAAGGCCATGAGGTCCACTCCTTTATCTTTAGTCTGAACTTGAACTGTAATTCTCTTTAACAGTCTCCTGGAAATCAGGAAATCAGGGAAAGAATAGATGGTATTTGTATTAACCCAGTGCCTAGTGTAATGCTGAAAGAAGAAGGTCAGGATCTTAGGAGGTGTATTTCACTCAGTCTCCATGGGACAGACAAGTGTCTTTGCAAATGAACTGGGTGTTTATCTTTCCTTTATGCTACAAAAGGAAAGTGGCTATGATTAGAAATTTAGCTTTGGAAAAGACCTAAGTGGTCAAACTGTTTAACTTTTACTGGCAGTTGGAACTCCCCCACCCCCACACACACCCCTATAGCATCTCTTCCAAATAATGTTGAGTCATTGCTTGATTTTCTTCTGTGATGGGAAACTTACCCTCTGATTAGTTCTAGTGTTTCATGGCTCTATAAAAGTATCATTATTTTATTCAACTCTATTACTGACTTGAGTTTTTACAAGTGATATATATATAGCTGTATAGCTGTATCTTCTAATGCTAGAGAGAAGGACATTTGATGAATCAGCTCCCCTACCCCAATATTAGACTTTCCTCGATTTGCAAGGAGTGAGCATTTCCATATAGCTCCTGCCATATGCTAATTCCTACCATTACTTCCCAACATCCTCACTATCATCATATGAAGTTGGAATTACACAACAATGGTCACTTTTCAGTCAAGTTCAGAGATATGGATTTCTACAGGGCTACCCAACTTCTGAAAGTGACAGGTCAGGAGTTTATGACCAATCCTAGCAAATCCAGGCATTTTCTAGCATTTTCTTTTACTTTCCAGCGCAAAGGATTCTGATAAGACCCCTCAACTCTTCTTTTTCATAGTTCCTGTCTTAAAACTAAGGAAACTAAAAAAGACATTTAGCATTAAGGGTGGTCAGATTCTCCAGTCTAAAGTTACTGTAAAACCCGAAGATCTAGAGCTAAGCAGGAATCTAACAAGCATTGCTTTGAGAACAGCTCAGAGGGTTCCAGGTCAGAACTACACTGTTGCTGTCTGAGGCAGCAATCATTTCATAGCTATATATTCAAGAGACAGTTAAAAAATATCTCTTTCCCGTTTACTGCTTTAGAAACAGAACCCACTGCCTAATTGAGAATCCTTTCTGCCTAATTACTCCATTCCCAATTTTTTTAAAGCAGCAGAGTTGCTGTGGAATTATGTACTGTATAATTTCATCATTTAGCAATATGCAAATCAGGAGAAGAAAAGATGAGAGACAGAGAAAGAGAAAAAGAGAGAGAAAGTAAGCAGAAGCATGATCATCTCTTTGAATTCCTGCATGCAGGGATGGGCAGGGAGGTGCATGTCGGCAAGAAACCAGCCCCCAGCACTGCTTGGGAGAGCTCAGTGTGGGTTCCAGTTCCCTCCTGAATAGCTGTATAATTGGTCAAAATCATATCATCTTACTGAGTCTCAATTTCCTCTTCGGAAACAATTGCACATGCATCCTCAGCACCCAGCACAGGCCATTGCAGACAAAGTACAGTCTGCATGTCACCTGGTGAGTCAATGAATGGTAACTGGTTTCCTCAGAGAGTTGCTAGCAGGATGAAAGGATATGATTAGCGTGAAAACATTTAATAATGTATAGAGTACTTTAAGTAGTAATGAAGAAAATGCTATTTACAGAAGGTCCTGACTTGTGTAGTTTGACTTACTCTTGTTCAGCTATGTGATGGTGCCACCTCATTATACATTCAGTAGGAACTGTACTTTGAATTTTGATCTCTTCCAAAGGTAGTGTGATACTCTCTTGCACTGTTGGGCTTTGGCAGCAAGCTGAGTCCCCATTCACCCATACTGACTAAGTGCAAACAACACATATTCTATATATTCTACAGGCTGGTGTTTGTTTTTTTTTTTTTGTTTGTTTGTTTTGTTTTTTAACATTCAGCTAAGTATTCAGTAAATGACACGAGACACTCAATACTTTGTTATCAAATGTTACATGATTTTGCTCAACTGTAGACTCATGTAAATGTTCTGAGCACTCTTAAGGTAGGAGAGGCTAAACTATGATGATTAGCAGGTTAGTGATATTGAATGCATTTTCACCTTAAGCTAGGATTTTATCAGGATGTAACCCCATTGCAAGGGGAAGGAGATCAGCAATGCCAAAAACGTCAAAATATGAGTTTATCTTTCCTTGCTTATTGGTCAAGTAGTAGTTTACTTAGAAGTAAAGAAAAAAACGATGTTTCAATATGTTATCATGTATCATAGGTGAAAATATTTTTTTAAAGATTTATTCATTTATGCATACAGAACTGGGGTACAGGCCAGAGGTGCAGGGGCGGTGACAGGATTAACCAGAGACAGTGTGGGGAGCAGAACAGGCCAACTGATGAATTACACTGCTGAGAGGAGCAGCGGGTGGGTGGGGGGAGGTCTGCCATGCCATGTGGATCACCTCCAGGGTGGGCGGGGGATTGAACTCATGCTGAAGTGGCTTTAGCTTCTTAGTGCTGTGCTTTAGCCCACTGTGCCACCAGGGAGGACCCAGGTGTAAATACTTTTAAAACCCATGTACTCCAGGGAGAAAATGATGGACTTGAACTTGTCTTTTTTCATCAATCTTAAGGAAAATCAATACACTCACCTTATCTGTATAGGTTGTCTTCATCTGTCGTTCTTGGATAGACTCTCAAGCCCACCTACCTACCTGGTCTGTTTCCCAACCAACATGGCTCAGTTACAGGCAGCCAGTGGCTAAGGGCAGAGACTCCTAAAAGGAAGTGCTTTCAATTCCCTAGGGTCTTAAGAGCATCTTTTCTGTGGGATATATTCAGAGAGAACTAGGAATACAGTTTTCTCTATCTGTGAAAAGAAGATATTTGTTGTTACCTCATCAATTCAGACTTTCCCCACCAGGTCAGGGGAAATTTGGAACAGGTTAATGCCTTTATAAAGCAGGAAATCCAATTTAGAGTGTCCCTGTGCTATCATGAGACACTGAATTGCTAAGATACAATGACTCAAGCTCTAGATTCAGGAGAACTCACAAGTCACCTTCTGTGGTCCCAATTACTCCATCCATTTAAAAAAGCTGAAAGAAGGTAATTTTTAAGTACTCTTCTGGCTTCCACCATAACATCGTCTCCCTTTTTGGCCACAGAAGCAGGATGTCAGAGCCCATGGTTTTGGGATAGTTGGGATTATTTTACACTGATAGGAAGAAGACACTGATAGAAGACTCGGCAACTGTTGACTGGAGAATCTATCTTACCAACTCTGTTTTTCATATAATATACAGCTTTTCCTTATCCATAGCTAAGATGCAGTAAAATCTGGTAGAAAAGCATGGGATTTGGCATTGAGAGACTTGTTTCCACTATCATCTCTAATATATGAGCCTAAAAAAATTACTTTACCTCTTTCTCTTGAGTTGTCTCACTTCCAAAATAAGATAACTATACCTAGATGATTGTAGGATCACATGAGAAAAATACATCTTAAATTGTCATCCTCAACAAATACCATGTCTATTATGATACTAATTTCAAGAGGCATGAGGAAGGGTTAGTCAACATCTCTTACACAGACTTTCAATTCCCCACGGTCTTGAAAGCTATATTTCAAAGAGTTAGTCATTATATAATGATGCAAACTTGAAGTTTTATTTTATTTCAGAATTGCCAAAGACATCAGAGATATGCATAATTAAATGTATAATTGAACAGTTAGGAGAGGCATGATTTTCTTAAAAACCATCCCTCCTTATTCTCCAAACTTTCTTACACATAGTCACTCAACAAATGCTGAGTATCTAGGATATGGCAACTACAAAATGTGGAGTTACATATGTGATTCACACAGACAGATTTCCTGTCCTCAATCTGCATTCTAGTGGAAGAAGCAAGAATTAAGCAAAGAAGCACATATGTTTTTCCATGTAATATACTAGTGCTCTAGCAAATAAAAAATAAGATGATGAGGGAAAGAGTTGTTTTTATTGTTTGAATGGTCAGTGAAGACCTCTAGTAGAAGTGACACTTGAGTAGAAACTTTAATGGAAATTTTTTGCAATGTCTCAAAGTCAAACAAAATCATCCTACGTCCAGAATCCACAACTCAAAATGTCCTTTGTGTTATGCATTGACACATGTTGGTTTTTTTCCTGTATCCTGATTCTACATGCCTGCTCAGTGGCCAAGACCTACCTGTTTCTGGTCCAGATCTGTTCTCTCCAGGGTTTGAGAAGCCTTTCATTGCTCATCCAGGGACATCAACTGTCCTTAAGCTGTCATGGCATTTGGTTCAACATAATTCTACCCTGGTCTCATTATTCTATGTCCCTCTTCTGTGACTAACAAGTCATCAATACAGTTGAGTTCAACAATGATTGATTGAGCTCTGGTCACTTGAAATACATAGGAGATCCTTTGGGATTTTGGTAAGAACTGACCCTTATGCCAAATGGGTAAGATAAAGCATATTTATCATGGGGGGAGGTGGATAACAAACGTGCACAGCAATCATATTTATTTATTCATCCTGTGATTATGGAGTGCTGAGAGTGTCCAAGGCCTTATGGAAGCATCTAGCAATGTCACAGAAACATATCAGACAGAATTTACAGTCTCAATATATTCTGAGTTTGGTGAGAAAGAAAGCCTTAAATGTGGATGGTTATAATACAAAGTAATAGCTACTACAGGCAGAGAATCATCAACAAAACACAACTGATGGCAGAGGGAGAATATTCTTTCTTTGAGGGAGAAACCTGTAAAGTATTCCCAGATTAGAAGGCATTTGAACTGAGATTTGGTGGAAAGGAGAAAAGAACAATCTAAGTGGAAAGAGAGGTGATAGCTAAGGAGGCAGGGAGGTGGAGGGGGGCAACACGGAGGACAGTCACCCACCCCCACAGGACTCTGGCTTCTTCTTGACTGTGCTCTGCCTCTGCCCATAGAACTGAACCTCAGGAGTCTGTCTGATCACAGGCCCACAGTTCTCCCATCTTTGTAGAGCGCCACAATAGCTTTGTCATGGGGGCATACAGAAGATCTTATCATGCTTCCATCAGTGGTGAAGAACTGCAACTTTTGCCATGTGGTGACAATTCTCAGCAGCACATAAAAAAACAAAAACAAAAACAAAAAAAACCTAGGTTAGCTGTGACTCTTAGGTCAGAAAAATGGGTAATAGCCAGAAATAAGCAGTCTTGATCTCTCAAAATTCCACCTACCTGCTGGTGTCTCCATCTAGAAGCCCACAGACACTTTAGACTCAACAGTGTGTCTTAACCTGAACGCCTGCCCTCCTTTCCAAACTTGCTGCTTTTCCCATATGCAGTTTGGCTAATTGATCATCTAATTAACAACTGATACAAGATATCAGTTCAAGATTTTGCATTTGTGGCTCTCTTTCTCTTCCAAGTTTTTCACCTTCTATATATAATTAGTCATCAAATCCTGATGAATTTATTTTGTCAGTGCTACTAACTCTTTCCTCTTCCAGGCTCATTGCCAATGGTTTAGGTCATCATCTATTGAACTGGCTACTATACCAACTTCAAACTCTTGTCCTTGGACTTGTAAGTCTCTTGAACATTCTCCATGCTGCTGCTAGATCAGAATACCGCTAAGAAGTGTTCAAAGTGTCCCTTTGCCTAAGGCGCTCAAAAATTTACATGTGGCATTTGTGATTCAATGTAGCCTAGATTGTGTCATTGGCTTCTTCTCCCAGTGCTTCCTGAGTGCTTCAATCTCACTCTCCCAGGATTGCCTGTTATTGTTTTCTCTGCCTTCTTGTCCTACAAAATCCTACATATACTGCAAGATTGTTCCAAATGTTCCCTCCTTCTTAACACCTTGATCCTTAAGCCTCTTGTAATGCACCATGTTTTGCTATTTTTTTATTCCTGAAAGTTCTAGTTACTCTTTAATAGAGTTGACAGAATAATCTCCCCAACAATGCCCATGTCCCAGAATCTGTAACCATGTTACTTACATGGCAAAAAGCAACTTTGCAATTGAAATTAAGTTAACTTTTTGGAATGGGAAAACATTTTGGGTATTTTAATCATCCTAGTATACTTACAAGGTACTTATGAAAGGGAGGTAGTCTGCCAGAGAAGAGAAGATGCTGTATTTCTGCTCGAATAATGAAAGGGGTCAGGAGTCTAAGACTGCAAATGACCAATGGAAGTTGGAAAAGAGAAGGAAAGAGATTATTCCTGGAGCTTCTAGGAGTATAGCCCCATTTTAATCTTCTGAGCTCCAGAGCAGTATGATAGTAAGTTTTTATCATGTCAATACATTAAGTTTGTGCCAATTTTTTAAATTTGACACAGGAAACAAAAACTCTTCTTGGTATTTATTTACTTACTTACTTGGTACTCTTTTAGAGCAACCATATTGTCTTAGCCACTGGATTCCTCATAAGTCTTTACACATGTAGATGCATAACATGCCTTTGAACTTTAATTAGATGTCCTCTTTTGGGTAAATACCAAAAGTTAAATTAAATCACATTTTGAGTGAGATCCCAGAACTAGATGAAACTGTTGTACATGTGACTCCAGGTGGGCTGGAACTGAAAGATGGACATCATTTCAGGTTGCTGGGTTTTCATCAAGGTAGCCTAGCAATGCTGCCAGGCTGAATGTGGGTTGTGAAAGAATCTGCATTGCACTTATATAGTAGCCCTTCTCCAGGAAGCCTGGCAGCCCATGCTGCCACTTAACCTATCATTATGTGGAATCATGGGGATTCTACATAAATTTTGTTTTCACTAAATTTTCTAAAGAAGTTAGTACTAGGGAAGTTATATAGAGACCAAGGAGCACAAAGGAGCAGGTTATCTCAATTAAGAATGACCTTCAAAGGATCCCAAGTCCAAAGCTAGTTGCATCCTGCTGTCTTCATCCAGCCCATTTAAATTTGACATGTTTTGAACAGCTGCTAGGTGTGGGAAAAGTAATAGGTAACAAAGATACAGAAAGGGGAAAAAGCTAAGTTCCTGGTGAAAGAGCTCAATGAGACCAGAGGGAGAGGACAGATTAAGCCAGTGCAAGAGGAATGTGTCTATATAGCCACTTATCAATTCTGTTCCTCTACTGATCTTGTGACATCTGTCACAAAGGTGAGGCCAAGGCAACTGTGAGTAGCGTGCACTCTTTGCTCAAGACCAAGAGATCAGTATCTCTTTTTTAAAAGTGTTCTCCTTAAGTCACATTCCATATACACACTTGGAGATCTGGGATTCTTGACTCTCCATTCAACAGTATCAGCTTTTGTTGTCACCCTGCCCAAAAGGATTGACAATATGCATTCCTTCCAAAATGAAGTCAGCCTTCTGCTTCATTGGGTCCATAGTGGGTCCAGGTTATTAAGCTTTTCTCCTAGTCTCTTCCAGCTCCGAATTCTGTTGACTCTGCCACTAATTCACTCTGTGTGCTGGGCAATCTAGTCCTAGTCTCTGGGACTCAGTTTCTTTTTCTGTAAAACGGGTGCGATTGCCATTTGTGCCCTGCTACTCTCCCCTGGATTTTGTGAAAAGCAGGTGGAATAACAAATAGTGAAGCATGCTGCAGACTGAAAACTGTTTATATTTGTTAGCTGTCCTTAAAGTAATCGTAGTCATTTTAATATAATATTTATACTGATGATTATTGCTGTTATCGTCTTATTATTTTTTATCACCGTTATTATCATGGGAGAGTTGTTAGCTGCCTCCAAGAATTGGGCAGCTGTCATTGCCAAGCGACTAAATCACCATATGATCAAAAATAGGCTAAATTAGAATGCATTTGAAGTCCCCTTCCATAAAAAGCCATGTCTCTGCTTCTAAATGCATTTTCCACTGCGCTTCTCTCCCTTTCGGTATTAATCTAGCCAAATTTCACCTATTAAATAAGTTTTTATGAAGCCTCCCTTTTATGAAGCCTCTCCTAAGCCTCCCTTAGATGAGGTTCTCCTGGGGTCTCAGGCCCACCGACCACCAGGGCTCCCAAGAGCACCCTCTTTGTCCCCTGCCCTCCAGTCTTTCTGGTACTGCAGTTCTGTCTTTAGTTCCTGCCACAGAGCTTCACCTTCATCCTTTTGACAAGGATGGTCCAGGAATGTTTACCTGCCCAGCACCTGGTATAACAGAGGAGCAGACATGGGGCTTCATGATCTTTGTAACTTCCAGAAGGGAGACATCCATCTTCTCTTCTCTGAGACCTCTAATTGCTGTTGGTTCCTCAAGATGCCTTTGTTCCTAGTTAATTACAAGTCCCAGATCGGTCTCTGTAATGACTTCCATCTCCTTGTTGAGGAACTACAATCAGGGAAGTTGTTATTTGTAAGGCTGCAGCTTAGCAACAGGAGTTTCTTGTTATCTACCACTGAAAACTCCTGAGGAGAATAGAAGTAGCTCATGGTTACTCTCAGGATGAGGGATAAGGACAGAAGACAAGGCTTCTTAGATGGGTCCACACACTGAGACAGCTGGGTCTAAGTATTCCAGCTGTTTTTGTGGCAATTCATTTTCTTTTCTCTGCATCTTCTCTAAAATGGACACACAACATATTCTTTACATGAGATTCCTGACCTGGAGATTATACTTCTGAATGCAAATAGTTAGAAAATGCCGTCAAACAATTTGATGTTAAAAAAAGAGTCTGTTCTAGAAGATTGTAAGCCTTGTAATAAACAGATAGTTACTTGGAACCCTCCTTCTCTCTGTCTCTACCAAATGGCAGAGCAAGGGGTGAGCAGCAAGGGGTTGGGAGAGATGTGGTGAAGACCTCTTAAGACAAAGGCTGTATAACATGTACTTGTGTTAAACATACTTTGTTCCTTATTCATTAGGTCAATTTGTTCCTCTTTCTAAGCTGTAATCATATCATCTGAATAAGGCCCTGTTACTAAAAATTTTTAAAAATCAACACCCAGAACAGATACTGGTGAGAAACTCATTGCACTGGACAATACTCCAGGAAGATAACAAAATAACTTAAATTAAAAACTTGTAAGAAAATGGCAAGTTCAATGCAAAATTCCACCTAAGTCATGCCACTTACCAGTTAGAGAACACTTTGGAAATATCCATGCAGGGAACTGTAACCGTCAGCTCATGATTTCAGAAGCTCAGTCCCCAGCTTCACATTTACCCACCCACAAAGGTCAGAGGATGGCCAGGAGGCCTGACTCTGGGTCCCTGGCAAGAATGAGCCTCCTTTTTCCTCCTCATCAAACCAACTCGATGTTTTCTAAGTCAGTTTTCAGTTGCAAAGCCCATGAATCTAACTTCGAGTCTCACTTCTAACAAGTCCTGGGCACAGGGATGGGGCCAGCCTCGTGTGCACGGAGACGCGACTTGTGAGAGCAGATGGAGTGTGTCTATCATGGTGGCGGCGTCACCAGTCTGGTCACTTCAGATGTCTCTCCAATTAACACTCATGGCGGCAGCCAACTGCTCAGGCAACAGAACATGCTGGTGGAGAAGATGGAGGGAAGGCCTGGGCCCGCTGCCACACCTATTATCCGAGCCTCAGAGTGGGAGGGGCCAGCCAGACTGCTGAGTGTGTGGGAGGTGGGAGGCGGGGTGGGTAAAAAGGGAGGTGAAATTTGTGCAGAGAGATTTCTTTAGCTGTAGAGTCCTAGAAAGTTAGAAATGGAAAATGTTCATCTAGTCACAGTCCTCACTACATACTTAGATTTCCCTTCCTCTCCCGCCTCCCATTCCCAGTGTGCCGGTCGAGGACTGTGACACCACGGCTTCTTGCTCTTCCTTCCTGAGTGACCTCCCTGACTTCCATTTTGTGCCTTCCAGGCATCCCTTACAAAGACAGCCAGAGTAAGATTTCTGAAATACAAATGTAATTTGCGTTATCCTCTGCTTTTCAGAGTTTCCCCATCGACTGTCAGAAAAACAACAAAAACAACTACATTGCACAGCTAGGCTTACTGGAAATCTGACTTACCCAATCAATTACTTCTCTTCCTTTCAATGTCCCGTCATTGGAGAGTTACTGGAAATTTTCTAATCCACCAAACTCTCTCTATGCTCTCTCTCTGCCTGTCTATCCACTTCCTTTGGTGCTTAGCCTTTAGAATTCATTTCTTCTGAACCCCACTTGAGGACCACCTCTCTTTATAGCCTCATAATAACTGGGTAACTACTATTAAAGCATTTACTGCACTGTTAGGGGGTTGTCCTTCTAAATGTCATGCTCTACTCCGCTGTCAACTTCCAGAGGGACGAGGCTATACCTAAATCACTACCTATACAGAGACATATCTGACTTTAACATTCAGTAGCCTTCCGTCTCCAGAGTTATATTGTCTGATGTGACTTTTGTGCCATTCTGTGTGCCGCAGCCTTGGACAAAGAGAACTATTCACCAGAGAGCAAAAATGGGTTGAAAGTCAGCAGAGCAAATGAGGGATCTCCTCACCTCACAAACAAAGAAACAAGCCTGGAATGAGGAAGTGACTCACCAGAACTCACAGGATGGGAGGATCAGTATTGGTGGCTCTAGGGAGTTTCCTTCTTGACTCCAGGTCCAGTGCTCATTCTATTATCCTGCACTCTTTAACGAGCCCTTCTGTTGTGTGAGAGCACAATGAAGCAACTCATTGCATGGAGTGTGTGCATATGAAGGAAATCTTCAGGTCTTCTTGGACTTGCTGCATCTCAGAGCTCTGTGGAATCCCTGGTCTTAAGCGGTGGAAGGGGCATTGAGTGATATGCAACAACAGTCAGGTGGGGAAATGCCAGAGCAAAGACATTTAACATGTGTCAGGAAGTTCAGAGACTTGACAAGAGTGGGAGGTGTTTAAAGTAAAAAGAAATAGCAATTATAAGCCATCCATACTAATTCAATTGTGGATGTTATCTGGAGTCTCACTGGCAAGGCCATGGTGCAGAACCTCACACAGATCGTTCATGTCCCAAGTACATCAAATATCCCTGCCTGTGCTGTTCTTGGGAGGGAAGGCTTGGCTTTGAACATTTTTTCCTGAAAAATCAAAACAAGTCCTCCAAGTGAGCCCAGCTTTACAGGGGCAGCCGGGGAACTGGGCAAGCTTCCCTCAGCCTGGGTGTTCGAATGCTGGTTTTTGGAGTGGAGAAGGGCATGTGAAGGTCATGCAGCTGGGAATCCAAGCCTCTGAGCCTGATTTACAGCTTGGGCCTCAGATCTCCTCCCTCTTAGCTCACAGAAAGCCCCCAACTTCCTCATCTGTGAGCCAGCCCTTCTCAGAGCTGGGCAAGGACACCTAACCAGAGACTGTACAGGGATTCTTCATCCGTCAGAGGATGGCAGAAAGGAATTAAATTTCTTCTTACCATTGAAAAAAAAAAAAAACAATAACAGCAGGAGAAGGGTTCTTGAAAATGTGGGCAACAAAGCTTCCCAGTGAGTCAGAGAATAGGACTAAGACAGAGCTTGAATATCAGCTAGTCTGGCTCTTCTGTTTTTTCATCTTTCTTTCCCAGTTCTTTACCTTCCTTTTCATTCTATTACTCATTGTGACTTCCAGCTGAAATCTTATATGGAAACCCAACATATTAAATGTAAAAATAGAACTGCTCCAGGCAACTATGGGTCAGGCCTCAGACCCTGAGCTGCTGTCTTTTCTAGCACCAGAAAGCCCCCTGAGGGCTCCTTGGACCCCTGAGTTTCACAGACTGTAATAACCCAACACCCTCAGTCTACACATAGGCTCACTAAGGTCCAAGAGGTACTGGGATTTATTTGCTGGTGAGTCAAATGGAATTAAGAATGCAATGAGGGCTCTCCAGGGCCTCTGTTGGCTGCTAAGCCTCCTTCCAGTGTACTGGATTCTATATAAGGCCTATTAAGGCCCAATGTGGCTGCAGGTGTTGAAAGTGTAGCTTTTATTTTTTTAAGATTTATTTTTATTTATTAATTCATATAAGAACTGGTGAAGGCCAGAGTTGGGGGTTGAGGTGAAAGGATTCACCAGAGAGAGTGGAGAACAGAATAGTCAGATTGACTGAAATACACTGCTGAGGGGAGCAGTGGGTGAGACAGGAAAGGTCTGCTGCACCATATGTGTCGCCTCCCTGACCTGGAATAGACCTTATGCTGCAGTAGCTGCCAATAGCATTAGAGACTTCAATCCCTAAGCAATCAGGGAGGCCCTGAGCATAGTTTCTTCTTTAAGGAAAAGTCATAATTTAAGAAGTCCTTGATTAATATCCTTGACAAATAGGCCCCCAACCCCCATCAGCCTGGTTGCTGCCCCCCACTGTGGACTTCTGCCCACACTTAGAACTCAGATAGATCCATGCCCATAATTCTCCTCTGAATGAGGTCCTGCCCTTTATAAACTTTTAGAGTAGAATCCTGTCTTCTCCTAGCATCCTTGACTTTCTTCTGTCCCCACTTGAACATGGCCTGGCCTGCTCCCAACTCTGGCCCAGAGGTGGGAAGGTGTACTTTCTCCAGGTCCCTACCTTGATCTCTACCTGACTCTGCTTGTTCCCAAACTGTGGTGCTGGTTGTCATCAAGGAATCTCTTAGGACCTTCCTCACTTAACACCTAGCCAGCGGCCTTCTTTTTTGCACAGATTTGTATTTTTCTAACAAGTTGCTTGTGCCCACAAATTTGTATTTCCTAAGGCCTGTCAGGAAGAAGATGTGGAGATGAAGGGGATGACTTAATTTGAACATTTCCAGGCCCTCCCAGTAAGCCAGGACAATCCCACTAAACCAAACTCTCACAACCTAGCTCTATCACCTGGAAGCTCCTACATCTTATGCCAGAAGAATTCTTCCTGCTTTTTCAGTAAGATGATAGATGAGATACCAATGGCCTTATTTCCAGAGTCTCCAGGGAAGGGAGTGGCTCCTGCAGTCTCCAATCAAGTTCTAAGTATTAGAGATTCCTTTCCTGTTTACTGGGCACTGGAAGATATACAAGTTCTCTCTGAACCACTATCTCTTCAGGTTCCAGGACATCTCAGACTCTGAAGCAGGCAACACTTTCACCACTTTTTCTGCCCCAACCCTTCAGCCTTCAGCCTGCCGAGGGGCAGATCCTGCCCCTTTGCAGGCACACGGAACTTTCTGGGGCATGTATGCAGAGATCCAGCCAAGAACCCTGAGTGCCTCAGCTGCACCCAAGTGTCCATTCAAATGAAGATGCCAGAATCAGAACCCCTTGGGCAGTTGCCAGGTATCAGAGAAGTCAAATTGCATCTTCCCTGAAGGCCCAGAAGATGAGAACATAGAAGCCTCAGCTATAGCTTCTGCCTGTCCTCTTGTACTGGCTCATTCTGTCCTCAACTGTCTGGGAGCCCCACCCAGTAGTGCCTGGCCCCAGGCAAGGGCCTGAAGTATAGGAGCTTTTTTACAGACAAGCACCAGAATTAAACTTGCCTTTGGATCTGAGGTCCCTAGAGTCAGAACCTGATTCCCCCAATCCCAGATGAGAAGAATCCCCAGGCCATGGTTAGAGAGGCAGAGGAGGAAGAGGAGATGGTGAGCTGTGAGGACCATTGAAGCCCGCCTTCTCCTAGTGGCCAAAAGCAGGAGCCCAAGGCCCTGGTGTCTCTCCTGAAGCATTGCCATAAAAAAGGAACTGAATATGGAGAAAGGAGTGGAGCTTCTGTTGGGCCTGTGGGAGCACCTGTGCCCACCACACGCAGTGTGTTCCATTTGAGCTTCCAGGCTTGAGTCTAGAATTCCCCTAATGCAAAAAATTGGTGAACTTCCTGGCTTCAGGGTGTTCCACTGCCAGTACCCCTTAATTTTGAAGTGGAACCTGTATTATTAAGAACTGAGTTAGTTTTTTTTTAAAGATTTATTTATTTATGCATAAAGAACTGGGGGTACAGGCCAGAGGTGCAGGAAGTTAAGAGGATTCACCAGAGACAGAGTGGGGAGTAGGGAGCAGGCAGGTTGACAAAGTATACTGCTGAGGGAAGCAGCGGGTGGTTCAACAGGCAGGTTGACAAAGTATACTGCTGAGGGGAGCAGCGGGTGGTTCAGGAGAGTTCTGCCGCCATGTGTGTCACCTCCCTGGTTGGGGATCAAAATCGTGCTGCAGTGGCTGCATAACTTCAGAGTGCTGTGCTTTAACCCATTGTGTTACCAGGGAGGGCCCAGAACTGAGATAGTTTTAACTAATTGTGAAGCCAAGATTGCAGGACACCAGAAATCCTTAGTGCAAAGTTCGCCCCACCTCTAAGATGACAACTGTCCTGAGTCCTTTCTTGACCATAAACAGAGACCCTTTCTCAACCCCAGATGCACCGAGAAGAGGTCATGGCTGTCTGAGAAACTGTGTGCTACTGGGTCTGAGGGAGAATTAGATGGATATGAGCCTGGAGAGGGCCTCTGTACATGGAGTCATTGGATATTTATTCTGAATGCAAAAGTCCCCTGAAGGGACCCTGAGACAAAGTATCTCAAGTTCTCCCTCCAGGCTTGCAGCACTATTTTAAATTTTTAGGGCCACTTGTTCTTTATTTTTGTTCTAGTTTATTGGAGTTTATTTATTACCATTTTTAAAACTATAATTTGGGGATTAACACTTTACATCTTTACATGGGCACATACTTCACAACACTGTTGTTGATTGGTTAAGAAGTCGCTCCTGGAAGTTTCTAGAACCACCCTGGAGAGTAAGTTGGTTTTATTGTGAGTGAGGATGGTGGTGTGTCCACCGTTTAGCAGCATAGCCTAGATCTGAGTTTAGGTTCTGACACCACAAAAACTGATTTCCTGGTCCCGTCTATCCAGGCTCAACAAAGACCAGCTTAGACAGAGCATAGCATAGATCTTATCTTTGAGAGACTTATCTTTCTTTCTTAAAGATTTATTTATTTATGAATACAGAAATGGGATACAGTCCAGAGGTGCAGGGGCAGTGAAATTATTCACCAGAGACGGAGTGGGGAGCAGAGTAGGCAGATCGACGAAGTACACTGCTGAGGGGGGACAGTGGGCAGGTCAGGAGAGGTCAGGAAAGGTCTGCCGCGCCATGTGGATTACCTCCAAGGCAGGGGATCTAACTCTTACTGAAATGGCTGCAGTGATTGGCTTGCAGTGCCGCATCCTAACCCATTGTGCCACCAGGGAGGGCCTGAGACTTTATCTTTCTTAAACTGAAGTATTTAGCTTGAAAATGGGATGATAATAGCATCAGCCTCACTAGGGGTGATGGGATTCAGATAAATGCCAGGAATCTTCCCCAAAGCGATTGGTCCTTAATGTCTATTTTCCCAAGCTGGCTCAGAAATGTTGAGCTTGAGGTTTCATACATAGTACGACTGTCCCCAGGGTCATGCTAGGAGGGCCTGGAGAGAGGCACATGGGCCCCTCTGGGCTTGCTTTGAAAAATTACATCTACATGATGCATTCTATTCCAGAGTAATCTGCTGGATTTTCCCAACTGGGACAGAAGGCAGAAGGCCAGAATTCTTCCCTTAGGTCTGCCCCCAAAGCTGCTGAATTAGCTGCTTTGTAACTGAACGTTCCAGACCAGGGAAAAAACAATTTCTCCTCATCTTTCAACCCAGAATATAATAATAAAAATCTTTCAAAATATACAGTCTTATAAAGTCCCCAAACTTTCTAGTGGCCAAGAGCTCCACTAATCATTGCAGCCACCCTATGAAGCAGGCAGAGCACGCTGGTGCTTGTCCTACAGGGAGCAGCCTGGGTCCAGAGAAGTGCACATCGGGCACCCAGCACCACCTGGTCGCAAAGCAGGCTCAGCACACAGCTTTCTTTCCTCCACACATGGATCTTTGTATCTCTTCTTTGTTGTAATTAATTCTTATTTATTTTTACTGAGGTAACCTTGGTTTTAAATACTGTATGCAATTTGTCTCTATTTAATTTTGGACTTAATGTTGATTTTGAATTTTCGCTGTGCCATTTCCACTATGGTTTGCTATTATCCATTGGCATCAGCATCAGGCCAGTCATAACTCACATGGCCTGTCCTGGGCTCTTTCTGTTCCACCAGTCCAGAGAGATGCTTTCTTCCACCGCCTGCATGGGCAGCTCTTCTGCCCAGGGCAACGGAGCCTGAGGCTCAGAGTGGAAAGCAGGGCTATTCGGACTCTGGGCACAGGTTCACGAGGAAATTGGTGGGGAGAAACTTTAGCAAACTAGTCTGAAGGTAACAGCATCGAGCTTGTGAAAGGGCTTTTGTGTCACTCTCTTGTGTTTGCTTCTTCTATTTGGCCTCCCATCCTCGTCTCCTGGAAGAAGAATGGTAGAAAGGACTCTGCTTGCTAGAAGCTCTTTGCCTTCTGTGTATACAATCCAGCAAACAAGTAGCAAAGACTAACTGAACAATTTGTAACCTATATTTAGTTTTGGAATTTTTATTGAACTCAAAATAAATGCAGACACAGAGCCTTTCCACTTTCTGGGGGGTGGGTGTCATTTTTCAGGTGGGAATGGTGCATTCACAGGTAGAGAGTGCCTAGAAAGTGCTTCAGTTTGAATTAAACCGCTTCCTTCCCAAAGTTCAATACTCCAGAAGCATGACAAAGACAGCCGCTCCTGATTCTAGACTTTCCACCATGAGTCAATTTACTAAGAGGAGATGACTCCGAACCTTCCTTGATCTAGTTTTTTATCGGTATTTCCACAACTCTAGGTAATAGTATTTCTTGTTTTATTCATTTACGTTGGCATAAATATGTGTGGAGAAAGTTCTGTGTGCCAAGCTCCATTCTAGGCAACTGGGGAGTTTCTATTGTAAAATAGAGGAAGGTTTTAGTTTAATCAGAACAATCCCTCCTTTGAAATTAGTTATGTCACCCTTTTTTATTTTGAAAGAAGATATTTGAAAGAATAGGGCAATTATTGTGCAAGCTGAAGGCGATAAGGAAGAAAGGTTTAAAGAATTAGGGCATAAGTTATTTCTTGAAGGCATGGGACTTAGATTAAAGAATAAATAGGAAAATAAGTCATCAGAAATCCAGAGAACATAGATTCCGGAATAAACAACTCACAGCTTTTAGATTCTTGAGGCATGCTTGACCAGGTGTGGCTGGTATGGCACCAATAAGCACACCTGCCTCTGACAAGGACTGGAACCCTAGGGCCTGAAGAGGAAGCTGCTTGCCTGGGAAGCCTACCTGGGAAAGGTTCCTGGGATCCTGGGTGATGTATCTTAAGTCTGTTAGGCCACTAGAAAAAGATGCTATAGATCTGGTGGCTTAAATCACAAACATTGCTCTCTCACAGTCCTGGAGGCTAGAAAACCGAGAACATGGTGCTGGTAGGTCGATTTTCTGGTGAGTTTCTGCTTCCTGGTTTATAGATGGCTGTCTTCACTGTGTCTCACCTCACAGCAGGTCTGAGAGAGCTCGGCAGGCTGTTATGACAAGGACTCTTACCCCATGAGGGCTCCACTCTGTGATCCTAACACTCTCCAAAGGCCCACCTCCAAACACCACTGCATTAGGGATTAGATTTGAACAGATGCATTTTGGGGAGGGGGTAGAGGACTGGGGAGTGGGCACAGACATTCAGCCTAGAGCGTGATTGCCTGGGAGAAGAGAAGCCAGAGTATAGACAAAGGTCTGAGTCCCTTGAATCTGAGACCCAGATCTAGCACTTAATAATTCTTTGTTTCTTTGCCTGTTTGGACTTCAGTTTTCTTGTCTGTAAACTGATGATGAGTTCAACTTCTCTTTGTTGGAAGGAAGATGAAATCATAGGCTGGTGTACTAACTGTTAAGTGCTATGAAGTGAATTTTTATTATTAGGGTGTATGTGCAAAGAATGCCTGAATGAGATTCTATAAATACAATTTCATTGTGCATTATTAATTTTCCTTTCTAAAAATCAATGACTCCTGCCACTAATTTATCATCATAATGATTCTTATTCATACCCTGGATAATAAGAAAACTCACAATCACACTTACTGCTGGAATGACTCTTTTAGTTTAAAAAAATCTTCAAATGCTTAAAGCTGAGTTTCCCCTGACTCTCAAAGACTGCTGGCTTGCGATCTCACAGTCACTGCGAGCGAAGTTCGTTGACTGGCCCCACCTTTGGGGTGGGCTCTCAGTTTGAACCATAGTCACAGAGTGATTTGGCTTTGGTCTATGAGGAACCAAAATTTTGCAAAATCTTCTCTTGCCAGAGATTGCATTCAGGAAGGGCAATGGGGATATGCAGAGATGAATTTGACCTTCATTCTGCCAGTAGGGGCACAGTCTGTTGTAAGGGCAATCACACACATAAAATTTAACACAGCATGATGGGTGATCAGTTCTAAAATAAATTAGTTCTTCTAGGCCCAAGGATACTGAGGATGGAATAGAATAATTGGGGGTTTCTGGAACAGACAGAGGTGGGGGGGGGGAAGTGCAGTCCAAACAGTCTTGAAAACTCTAGAACATTGGCAGAGTGAAAGGGACAGAGACTCATCGTGCAAAGACCCAGGGAGGGAGGGTTCAGAGTGTTTGCGCAAGAGCATGGTAGAAGAGACTGTTGGATGTAGACAAGGTGAAGGACCTTTAGGGTTCAGTTGAGGTTTGGTTTTGTTCTGTAGACAACAGTGTCTTTGGAGGTGTCGAGTGGATTAAAGGCTAGCTTTTGTGAGAAAAGTGAATCAGCTTTCCTTTCTCACTCCACAGTGGGATGGGTATGGGGGAGGTGAGGGCAAGGCTGAGCAAAAGCTTCTAGAAGGGACCTGACTTACTCATCCCAGAAACTACACTTGACCTTCTTTGGTAAATACCCAATTACCTGTTCATTTCCCCAATTACCTAATCAGTGAAATCAAGTCAATCATTCTTAATTCTAACTTTAATAAACAGTCTTTACATATATGGTACTCTTCTTCTAACTATAAATAGCTGCATGATGTTTATGAAGTTTTTTGATGTATTTAAAGTTAAAATTTATTTGTATTCTTTGTACAAATATCTTAAAAGACCTCAAATGTTATCTACATATATATAAACATATATATGTGCTGTGTATCTACATATATACATATATGTGTCCATATATATGTCCATATATATGTATCTGTATGAAAACCATCAAAAAGCATTTATAGAACAAAAATATCTTCTTTCGAACAAATGCAGGCAATGAAATGCAAGTATGGATCTCACGTATGAACAATCTAAGTGCTACTAGCAAAAAAAAATAAGACTTTAAAAATAAAATTAAATCTTGGGTTTTGTTTTTCTGCAGTGTATTTCTCTGTCTTGAAATAAAACCTTATTTAGAACAATCATTGTAAAATGAGCATGTACAAACATAGCAAAAGTAGCTTAGGTGGGCAAAAATATAACACTCAATTAGCAAACTCATCAGAAGTTGAATCATTACAAATGAAAGGAAAGCACTTTCATGACATTAAAAAACTAATTAAGATCTAGATATGTATGCATATATATTCTAGTAAATAACTTTATATTAACATGGAGGTTAAAAAAAATCTATGTATCAGATCTCAAATAAAGCTAAAAGGACCCTTATGAATTACTAATCATAATCATGGGTGCACTGTCCCTGCTTGAAAAACACCATGTTCTGGGCGTTCACTGCTGTGGAAAATCCTTTTTCTGCCCCTGTGAGCTCTGTGACTTCAGGAAGTACCTGAACTTCACCCCACCCACTCATGATGTGTATTTAGAGTGTAACTGTGAAAACAAAATGAGTCAATGTAAGTTGAACTCCTAGAACATTGCCTTCTATGTCACCAATACTGTATAAGCATTAGATGTTGCTGCTGCTGCTATTATTTCTTTTATTTCTTTTATTTTTTTTTATTAGGAAAAAATAAAACATGTCATGTACATGATAAACAGTTTCACAGTTCCTAATTCATTTCATTGAAAGTTGATAACTCTTTCTGTAAGTTATTATTCAACATAGTATATGGATAAGGAAATTGTGAGAAGTTAGGTGATCTTGTTGGGACCCTGGGCCAGAAAGTGATCTAAGCCTGGATGACACAATGATCTGGCCCCAAGGTGAAGCCCTTTCCTCTGAAGACTCAGTCAAGGTTGGCTGGTCCAGTTTTCTCTGATAAGAATGGCTGTGCCTTGTTGAGGATTATTAAGGTCAGAAATAACCCTACTCTCTTCATTCGCTCAACCATAAAGGTGCAGGAAGCGCTCTCAGCCAGGAGGTGTTGAGTAGCCTGTGCTCTATAGGTGTGATTTCTGTTGGGTTCCACATAGATGAAGAGGACAGATCAGGAAGGCACCTAACTGCCTCTCTCTTGACCCAGGAGAAAATGGAATAGCAGATGAGGTATAAGAAAATCTACCCGACAGGTTTAGCTAGTGCATGATTGCAATCTCTGAGGTATGGAGACTTACTGGAACAAAACCATTTCCCACATGAACACATTATATTTTCCTCATAACAGCCTGAGAACCCCAGGCATGGACTGTTCCCTCATTTAGATATTTGGTGAAACTAAGAGGTGTGTAAGTGGCTAAGCAGATTTTGAATTCGGGATATTTCCCACCCGAATTGCCTTCCTCCCATCCTCCCATAGCACAGAAGAGAATATCAACGCTAATGCAAAGTAAATAATTTTGAAATCAAGGCAAAATTTGAAGGGTGTGCTGTGCATCCAGGCTTAAGGCTATTTATCTCCCAGAAATATTCTTGTCCCATAGAAAGGCTCCAACTAAGCACATTAGGAGGTAAAATGACTTGTGTTGACTGGCAGCCACCAGGGTAAGACCCTTCCATCTCAAGAGCTAGTCTAGTTCTCCAGGGGGTTAGAGTGTAGGTCAGAGATCAAAGCCATTTCCAGCTGACAGAAGAATCCTTCTCTTTTTGTGCTTCTTTGTCTTAAATAGGAAGCAGTTCTACCAATCTCTGTCCCTGTGTCCTTGTTGGTAGTCATTTAAATGATTGTTCTTGGTGGGTCTGTGAGGGGATATTTCTGACACAGCAGGTTGCCTAAAGGAAGCAGCTGGGTGAGTTTTTATCCTGCCTTTGTTTTCTCTTTCAAGGAAAAACTCCTTGAGAGCTGAACATGGCTACATCAATCTGGTCTCACCCCTCCCCAGGCCTGACCCTGGATGACTGGTGAGAAACAATGTTCTCTCTGTCAATTGTCAAGGCCAAGGCCAACTAACCTTCTCTGTCTATTCTTGTGGCCAAGGGCCAACTACCTGTATCTTGGGAAATTCCTTCACACCAGTCTGACTCCTGACTGGGTTTCCTCATTATTTAAGTTTAGAGATGCTTAAAGGTATAATCTTTCTGTCAGTCAAAGTTAAAGTTTCTACCATATGGAGCATTTTTTCTAGCTTTGTGTGGGATTATTTCCCTCCCCTCAAGGCCATTATTTTCCTGATGTGAACACAGGCTCAACATGAATAGGGAGAAAATAACCTTGACTGCTTGCAATGTGGGTAAGAGAGTCACGCAGGTAAATGTGCCATGGCCACAAAGGCACAGTGAAGGAAAGATAGACAAGGTCTTCAGAGAACAAAGGTGATGTCACAATTCTCCAAGCAATGCTTGCATTTGTGCCGACAGTGAAAAACAGGCAGGATGTGCCTCAGCTGTACAACATCCAGGCAAGGAGGAAGGGCTCTGAAATTCATCTGGGGTCATTATCTGAGACTCAGAATAAACTGCTGGGGGCAAAGGAGTGTGTCCCAGGGTATTGTCAGCCAAGGCTCACCAACTACAGTGCCTACTCTAGTCGTATGTCACTTAATTCCACATCTCAGTCCCAATATCTCTCTGCTGGTAGTTTCCACTGATGGCTCTTCAAATATCAAAACAGGACATCCATGTCAGACTCTTAGTATGTTTCCCAAATCCTCCTCGTATAGCTATATTTGCAAGCACTGCTCACTGGACCCCTCTCTACAGTCACTCCCCCCCAGGCAGGAGCCACAAGGTCATTGCTGAGCTCCTCTTCTCCTTCCCACTCACATACAATCCACTCAGTCATTCTGCAACATATGTTAGGTCTTTCATACCTATTTCTTTAGCCAGACCCCAATCACTTTTTCCACAGATCACATTAGCAGCTTCCTAAACTATTTCTTTCCAGTCTCTTCTCATCAGTCCATCCTTCATAGAACTTCTTAAACCATTTTTCTAAGTCCCCGCACTGGGAATTTTATTTCTCTTTTTCAAAAACCACTGAGGATCCCTTTGCTGTCCCTTAGCATGTCATTGATGCACCACGTTGGCCTGTTCCTTATGGCATTTCGGTCACTTTGTCTGCAATTATTCTCTTCCTTGTTACTGCTTGTGCTCTTCCTAGAACTCTCTGCTCTCTCACTGTCAGAATATTTTTCATGGTCCTGCTCAAATCCTATTTCCTATGTAAAGCTGTTTTGTTCTTCAATGAAAACATCTTAAAAAAATTTTGTTCTGGACTCCTGGGCATCAGGCACTGTGCTGGCTTCTCATAAAATAGCATAAACAAGATATATACTGTTGCTTAGTTTCTTGCAGTAGACTTTATTTTTAAAGACTTATTTATTTATGCATACAAGAACTGGGGTACAGGCCAGAGGTCCAGGTTGGGGGGAGTGAGAAGATTCACCAGAGTGAGAGTGGGGAGCAGAACAGGCAGACTGACTGATAAACACTGTTGAGGGGAGCAGTGGACAAAGCAGCAGGGGTCTGCTGCACCATGTGGGTCAGCTCCCTGGCCAGGGACTGACCCCACATTGCAGTGGCTGTTGATAGCTTCATAGGTGTGTGCTTCAATCCTCTGTGCCTCTAGGGAGGCCTGGAAGAAGTAGACTTTATACAAATAAATAATTAAATATTAGTTGCAGGGTGTGCTGCTTAAAGAAGAGAAAATGTTGCCATAAGGCAGAATGATGTAAAGGGGAGGAGGAGAAGGAGTATTCATTTACATCTATGGAGTGGGGGAAGGCCTTTCTGGATGCTCTAAAGATGATAGAATTCAGGCAGAAAAAGCAAAGCAGAAATGAGAATTTAAGTGCTCTGCAGCAGGAAGAATGAGTCAGGTCAATTCCTAGGGTCAGAATGGACTGCTCTGTTTCCTCCACACTCACATACCCTCTGTGATTGTATGTACTGCCACCTGCTATGTTTTAAAGAAAATTATACAGTTTTATGAGTTTTATGGCATCCATTAGACTGAGGAGTCTGTTTGGGTGAGCATTTAACAGTTCACTGATCCAACAAGTATTTTGCCCACCTAGTATATAGATGCCCAGGCACAGTTAGGCCCTGTCCAGTAGTGAGTGAGGGGTCCCCTGATTCCTTACAGACCCAGGGTCTCTGTCCCCAGGGGTTGGCACAGCATTTATCACTCAGTGAAGAGGCAGGAAAAAGGCAGAACTGAGTGCCTGGGACTGTGTACTGTGATAATAAGAGCTGGACTTCCCACTGAAACTCTGGGTGCAAACAGCCCTGAGTAGCCTCTATTCCTCTAGATCATTCTGGAGACCAATGAGCATCTCGGAAAACATGCTGCAGAGACAGCAGAGGCATGCACCCAAATCCTCCACGCCATTCCCCTAGATGCTCACTCCAGCACCAGCCAGCCCCCTCTGAGAGCAGACGTGTTGCCAGTTTTGTGTCGTTTGACCGTGTTCTAGTCTGAGCTAATTTTGTAAGTCAAATTGCTTAAGAGTGAATATGAAATCTTTGACTGAAGCCCAAATATATAAATACCCATCACATTTCCTTCCTCCCCAATTTTGCAATCATCCAAAAAAGCTGTTCATGTTGTCCAGCATAATTAGTTATTTATACACCCTCATGTGGTCCATTGTTCAGAATTAAATTGTCTGGTATACAGAATTTCTCTTGCAAGGCTTGTTTTGCCATTTTACTGCTTTTTGGAAGCTGTTTGTAAATATGTCCTTGTGGAACCCTTCGGGATACTTGTGAGTACATTCAGGCTTGTGGGGTGGGATGGGGAAACAAGCCATTCCACATATGTGAATGTGGCCTTAGAGATCTCACACCATGTCCTGCCTTCTAACACAGAAATGCCAGGACTCAGTCATCTTTGCCTTAAAGGTCCAGCCGAATCAGAGCATAAAGGAACACAAAATTCATCACAGAAAAGTAGAAGTGGAAATTTTCTTGGAGATCTAGTCACTAGATGATTGTGACTCCATTTTGTCCAAGAGGAAGCTAGTTCTCAGAAAGAAGAAGTGAGAGGGTCTGGCCACAGCTCCTAGTGGGTAAGTGGCAGAGCCAGGCCCAAACCCTCTTCAGCATGCTCTTTCTACTAAACCACTAGATGTACTAATGTGGGAGTGTGTCAGACATTCGTGGCCCTTGTTCCTGAAAACGAGATGGTCTGGGCCTATCCTGAGCTGGACCCTCGCATCTATATTCTACAGTTCTTTTGAGCCTCCCAAGTGGTTGGACATTATTGATGAGTGTTGACCATCATATAGCAATTCTGCTTTCTCTTCTCTCATGCTATGGTCAGAAATTCCAGATGGCCCATCAATTTTATGTAAAATTATAT
>NW_004567104.1:24027727-24095838 GCF_000260355.1 Condylura cristata
ATAACAGACAACCTAAGTGTTATGACACAGAGTGTCCACTCTGCTCTCCTTGAACAGTGGAGTCTATAAATATCAATTAGGCATAGTGGTTGATGACTTTATGCTCTTCTATATCCTTGTTGGGTCTGCATGTATGAATTTTAGTTTGTAAAACATGAGATTTGATGTTCATAGTCCTTTTGAGGTTTTCTTTCCATCTAAGAGTATAAGGCCCTGGTTCTTATTTTAAAATGGGGTTTTCTAACTAGTCAGCCAGGTTTGGGATCAAAAGTTTGGTATTTCTGGAATGGCTAGGCAAATGGTATGGCTGGACAAATCCTCATTTCTTCCTTCAAAAATATATAGATGACTTGTCAATATGTAAACTTATCACAAAGGTCTTATGTGAATTCTCACAGGAATAAAACCTGTTGTTATAACGGAGAACTATCCCATCATCTCGCCAACATCCTAACATTTAAAACACATTATCTTCCTATGCTATGATCCATAGAATTCCCAGATTGTCTGAATGACCACACATTAGTAGTAATATCATTTATTGGATTTTAAATATATTTATTACTTTATATTTCTATTTTAAATTATTAAATGTGTAGCCATACAGAAGAGAAAAAACAGATGTCATGTACTCACCATCAGAATGAGCAGATGCTAACATTTTGCCATATTTGCTTTAGATCTCTTTTTTTCTTAAAAGAAATGGAATGTAACACACAGTTAAAGCCCACTTTCCATTTCCCTCCCCCTCTCCCTTCCTTCCTTTCCACTCTACACAGGAAACCACAATTCTGAATTTGGTAGGTATTGTCCCTATAAATGTATTGGCACTTTCACTCCGTGAATATATCCACAAACAATATATGGCCAAGACAATGTTGGCTGTTCATTAGTTTTATAATCAGAGGAGAAAAATGGGTCACCTGCCACGTTCAGAAGCCCTTGGTCCATTTTGATCTCTGTTTCTTCCACTGGATTCTGCTTTAATCCTGGTTTTTAAGTTCTGTTTCTGGATCTCTTCCTACTGAGATTTACTCCCTCTTAGCTTAAGTCTTGCCTGGCTTTTGTCAGGAGTGCTAGCTTGGATGCTGCATCCATGATTTGGCCTTTCTGAAGCCTCGACCATTGCCCAGCACAAGTCCCTGCACCTTGGTCCTGACTTAGGTTTTCCCACCTGACTCCCGAATCTGGACACATGATTATACCCTATTGTCTGATGTGTGAGTGGACAGTTGCTGTTGTCAGACCTGAGCCATCTGGTCAGATTCTAGCACCAGAAGGCAGGTACAGCTCTCATCCTGCCTCTTCTATGCTTAGCTTGCATATGTCTGGAAGCCACTTCCTTGAGAAATGTGCCTAGGAGGGTAGAAGCTGATGAGGATGGTGGTGATGACTACTAATACGTCACATCCTTGAGTAATACAATCAAAATAGTAACAGGAATTCAATATATGTTGCTCAAAATAAAAAAAAAAACTGCTGTCTATAGAGGACCTACTGTAAACCAAGTACTGTGCTAGGTACTTCTAATGTCATTAACTTTTTTTAAAAAAAGATTTATTTGTTGTTTATGCATACAGAACTGGGTTGCAAGTCAGAGGTGCAGGGGTGGTGAGAGGATTCACCAGAGACAGAGTGGGGAGCATAACATGCAGCTTGATGAAGTACACGGCTGAGGGGAGCAGCAGGTGAGACAGGAGAGGTCTGTTGCACCATGTGGGTCACCTCTGGGACCGGGTATTGAGCTCACACTGAGGCGGCTGTGGCTAGCTTGCAGTGTTGCGGCCTAACTCTGTTGTGCCACCAGGGAGGGTCCTACGTCATTTACTTTTAAGAATAATCATAGTATTTTATAGATGAGAAAACTGAGGCACAGATTTTGAGTCAACATAGGTGCTCAGTGATGCTATTTGACTTCTTGCAAAGATTACAGTTAGTGGACAGTAGAACAGAGTTTAAACCCAGGTATCATTTTCTCAAACTTTTTCAGGAAACCATGAATATTTTGTTATACTGTGAATATTGCTTCATTAAGGAAAGTAGAATATGGAGGGGACAGTAAACTTGAGATTAGAAGCTTGGCGTCCTGTTCTCTGTCACAAATGTGCTGGGTGACCCTGGACAATTAATTTCTTCTCTTTGTTTCCTTGGTTTTCTCCTTTATATTACGATGGAGTTGTACCAGATAATCTCTAGGTTGTGTTTGCTATGACTTGGATAGCCTTGCCAAAGGGGATAAAGAATAGCATCACTATGTTAAAGAAGTTTAGGACAGGAGAATGGGCAAAGCTTCTGGCATTGACTTGTTCTAAATTTGTAACAACTGGAACTAGTTGGATTTCTTTTCTGCTTCCCAATTTGACTTTGGAAGGGATCCATATCTAAGAAAGTTTGAGATGACAGAAACTATGAGTTTCATCAAGCTCCTACTGTGTGCCAGTCACTGTCCTGAAGACAGGAAGGAAGGAAAAACTCACATGCCAAAGATTTGTGGAGCTCCTGGGTCAAAATAGAGACTGAAATCCAACAGCAAGTACAGAAATATGAAAACAGTAATTCAACTAAGAGTTACACTGTTAACATACAACAATATTTGTTGAACCAGTGTGCAGGCAATGAAGTTGATAATGGAGTATGAACAGTCCCATATAATTCTACAAAGTATAGATATTATCTACTGTAATTCTCAGACCAACCCTGTATGAGGGGGATTATCATAATCCCATTTTACAGATGAGATAAAGTAGCATAAAATAGTGATAGTAATAGTTATACTCAGAGTGCTGACTTTCTGCCAGACATTATGCTATGAACTGTCTGCATATTATATTATTTAATCCATGTCCAATTCTAATAAAAACAATAGACATCTGGACTGGGCTGGACACTGTTCCAGATACTTTATTTGGCTTTCAACACATACTAATTAATTGAATCCATACAACACTTTTAGATGTGCTTATTATCTCACTTTATATATGAGGAAATTGAGACAAAAACCCAAGTCCCATATCTGAATTTGGATTCTAACTAGGTGGTGATTACAGAGTTAACCCTTTACATACATCAGGATTCCCCTCCTTTCCAAGCTCAGCACTGCAGTACTGTTTAGTACTGCCTCAATAAGATATAATTATGTCCGTTTTACAGATGAGAAAACAGATTTAGAGAGATTAATCATCTTGTCAATATTTGGAAGTGATCAGGGTAGGGCTGGTCTAGTCCATGCAAAGCCCTTGTTTTGAATGATTCATCTCTGCTGTCAGAGATGTGACAAAGCCAGGATAGCAATATACACATTTCCACATATGAAAGGATTATGACTCTTTAGCATTTCTGTATGTCTTTCATGGCAGTGCATTGGTCTGGACCCTCTATGTGCTGGGCTGAGTGGGGAATTACAAAGACTAAGACAATCCTTGTTTCCAAGAGACGAAAATCAATTAGAATGTTCTTTTCACCCTTTTTTCTTTTTCCTGGGAACCTGAGGCTACTTTTTTATCCATCTACCCTTATAGAAATCTTGAGGAAATAAGAATAGCAAGGAGTGACTGATTAAAGTATTAAATTCAGAAAGACCAGTAAAGGCAGGGGGACACCAAGAGGTCTAGAAGGTGAGTAGGAGCTGGCTTTGATTTGTGAAGTCAGGATTATGAATGGGTTGGAGACTTCTGGCCCTAGAGAAGATTGCAGATGTTCATGCCCAATTTCACACTGGAAACAAAGGTCTAAGCCAGGGTGTGGAAGTGGTGACCTAAACTATGGGGAGGGAAAGCCAGTGGCTAGATGGCTAGAAAGGAGCTACCCAATCACTGAGTGTGACCCACTTCTGTGATGGGATGGATCCCTGCTTCCATTTGCAGACCACAGCCTGAGTACTGGACACTGTGCAGCATGGGGATGGGAGTCTCTGGTTTGGCTCCCCACTTGGCCACTCACCAGCACATGATGTGAGCAAGTCAATTCTGCCTCTAACCCTCCATGTCTATAGAGACTGTAAAATGGGCATAAGACTTTCTGCTGTGCTTGTGTAGCCTAGATTAGGCTGATGCTATGAGAGCAGTTGGCTAACTGTGAGTGCTAGTGCATGCGAAATGCTGAGGAAGGGAAAAAAAATCTAGGTTTTGCCTCCTCTGTAGTCCTTCATGACAGGATTGTGCTGACAGAGGGCATGCAGATTGACTCACACATACCTGACAGGAAAACAGGCATAGTTCTTACCTGACTCAGTTTCCAGCTTGAACTATGAAACCTACCCATGAAAAGCACCCTGGCATTAGCAAGTTTTCTGTGTGGGGGTGTAGGTCAGGGGAGGAGCTGAACCAGAAAGGAGGGGGCTATGCTCCTATGTTAAGGATCCAGGCTTGAAAATTAGTGTCTTTGAAGTGGAATCTGCTTTACGCAACCACGTGGTAAGACAAGGGGGGGGAGGGGAGGAGAACCTGACTTCTGAGCTCTGCCCCTCTCTCACCCGTGATGCCTCTGGCACCTCTTAGGCTCTTCTCCCAGTCTCAGTCTCTCCAACTGTAAAACAACAAACTACTTTCCAAACCTAGAAAGGTTCTTTTCATCCACAGGGAGGTTTCTAAAGCTGTGATGAAAGAGGTAGGAACCCCACCCCCACCCCAGTTTGGCTCACACGGCCCAAGTCCAGGCCTCTTTAAACAATTCTGGAATCAGCCACCGAGTGGTGGTAGAAGAGAGCCAGAGGATTTGTGTTGGTCGGTGAGTGTGCGTGCGTGACAGAGGGCTTTTACATGAATCATTCTGTATCTGGCAGGGCAGCACCTGCTCCTCAGCCTCCAAAGGCAGTGCGAGCAACACGATCATTCAAAAGCTGCCGCTTTCATTCACGTCTATAATTAGAGAGCAAGCTGCAGCGGTCGCAGGCGCGGGCGCCAAGGGAGTAGAGCCTCTGGGCGGGGCCTAACCTAGCTCCGCCCGTTATCACTAAGCCCCGCCCTTCTTCCCCGTGGCACCACCCCCAGCCCGCCCCCTGTCGGGGGCTTGGCTCTCGGCCACAGGAATCCTTCGGTTGTCGCCAGGACGCCAGGACCCTCGGTGCCCTCGCTTTGGGATCACTCTGGTGCAGTAAATAAGCACGGTGGCGGATCCTTTTGCGGGGGGGCGGGGGCAGCTATATTTAGGGTGGCATCCCCTTTACCCCGCCCCTCTAGCCCTAGTGTCCCGCCTTCTCCCCTCCGCCTGCTCGCCCCTCCCAGCCACCTCTCCCTCTTTGTCGCATTACATAGTAATCTGAGATGCATGGGATGAGCTCCAGGGAACAGAATGTACTTGGCAGAGACGCGAGGCTTGATGTCTGCAAAATGTCGGAAACGCAGCCAAGAGCTGCTAACTGGGTCATTAACCTCCAAAAGCAAAGCGAGGACTGTAGGCCCGCTCTGCCTCCCTTCATCTCGCCAATAAAAGTGCCTCAATGTGAGGGGAAGAAAAAGCCCAAGGTTGGCGGCTTTGATTTCTAGGCACCAAAGGCAGGCTCAGTCCCTCCTCCTGGCGGGCCCTCCAGGCCTCCCCTCCGCCTCCTGTGAGCAGACAAGTGGCCTTTGAAAGGTTCATCAACCCCGAGGGGGCCACGCTCACACCTCAGAGTGATGTTACCCCGCAGCTGTTCCCTACTGCACAGCCTGGGTCCATTTTCTTGGTTCTGGGAGGAAAAGGCATGGGGATGCAAGGTTAAGGAGGAAGGTTGGAGGGTCATCCCAGACATCATAATTAGAGTGAAGAATTTTGCCATCCCCTCTCTTCTGATTCCGCCCCTTCGTCCTTTCCCTCCTGTCCGCCCTCCCTTGTCTCCTCTCTGAGAGCAGGCTGTGGGGTTGGTGCTTGAGGACATGGCCTGACTCCAACAGACTTGAGCTGTCTGTTGCTGTGTGACCTTGGATGAGTCACCCGTTTGTCTGCTCCTTAATTCCTTTAGATGTCAGTTGTTCGCAGACATAACACCTACCTTACCTATCTCTCCAGATTGTGAGATCCAAATGTGAAAGTCTCTTATAAACTGCAAGTTCTCCTCAGGGTCAGAGATTGTCCTGCCTACCATGCCTACAAGTCCTCTGAAAACAAACTTCCTCTGGCCTTGTGTGTATTCCTGGAAAATAGAAATAGAAGTGGTCTTACCAGGAAGCTCCAAAGGGTTGAATACTCACCAGGGGAGAGTCCCTAAAATCCCCCCCCCCCCCTTAAGCTGTCTAGCTCTGTTGGGTTGCCAAACAGACACTTCCCTCTATGGTCCATATACACTTCTTCAGCAGCTGTTTGGAGAGAGAAAGTGCTTGGTACTGAAACCAGAAGGGGTGGTGCAGTTCCCTAGAAGCTGAGACTCCCTTGCTTGTGGGAGGAAGGACAGTTTCCTGGCCTGGTAAGACCAGCAACAGCCTGTGGGATGTGATTCTGAACATCTGGGTGGGATCAATAGAAATGCAGGGCAGGGAAAGCCAATCTGTGCAACCCTCCTTTTGAAAGGAGCACAGCTTATCCCTGTGATGTCTACAAAATTAGAACCAGTCCAGCCAGAGACCGGACCCTTCTGGACTGATCTCTTGCTGGTCTCACCCTGTGTCCAATTTCAGACACAACATGTCTACTGGGCCTCCTTGCAAAGGCTAAATGCTGCCTGGCCACAGTTCTTTCACTGAGGCTTTCTTTTTAAAAATCTCCTGGATGACTATTCTGTCTCTTGTTGACCCACATTTAAATCCTTACATCCCTCAAAACTCAGCTCAAGTGCTAACTCCTCTTTCTAGATGTGATCCTGTTTGCTTCAGTTCTTCCTTGGGACATTTTTATAACCAGCCAGCTTTGAGCTTTGCTATCTCTGTGTTAATTATATCCTTCTGTCTGAGTGCAGATTCTCCATGGATAGAGACCTTTTGTTGATCTCAAGAGTGAAGGTGAAGGCAACCGTATATGCTGGTTTGCTTCCTAGCTTTTGCCTGTTGTCTTGATCTAATTATTAATAGTCCTCTCTTCCACCCTGCAATGTCTGGTGTGGATGATAAATATGGTCACCTTACTAAGGGTCTCTCTCCGAGACTCAGTACATGTGGGAAAACTGCCTTGAAGAAAATGGAAGAGGTCTTTCTTACCCAATACTCTAGAGCTCTCAGCTCTCCCCTTTTCTCCAGTCTGGAGGCCTGTTAACATTTGTTCCTCTTCCTCTTCCCTGGGGAAGAACTGCAGAAGGACCCAGTACCACTTTCTTTTTGACAAGCCTTCCAGAATTTCAAAATCTTCTGACCCAAAAAGAACTTGCTTCCCCTGACTCTTCCCATTCATCTTGGCCCTTAAACAGTAAGACAGCTGCTGACTGTTGAAAGGAGATGTCAACCACAGAGAGGATAAGACTTAGTCTGGGGGACAAAGTCTACCTTTCCAACCTCATCTAGATTTTGACCTCATGCAACTTCTTTGACGGCCCAGCCCCACAGAACTACCTTCAGTGTTGTTGTCTTAGGAGAAAGGGACAACTTGAAAAGCTCAGAGGTACCTATTATAAAATATGTGGTTAGCATTCTAGGTAGGGCTTGGAGGGTAGGAAAGACAAGATCCCTTGTCTTTTTGCATCATAAGTTTTCTCTAAAGAAACCTGTTGGGTGAGAGTTTGTGGGCTTATTTTTAAAGATACCAAGCATTTGGAAATAACAGCAGGCAAGTTGGCTGGCCTTGTGAATGGAGAGCAAGCGTCGGGAAGCCTGGGTCTTCTTTCTCCTTCTCTTCTGACTCACTGCTTTCTGGAGGATGAATCATATGCCCTTTCTGGGCATTGGGTCTCACTTCCTTCATCTCCCCTATAAAATGGGCGTATTTGCCATTCTTACCACACAGGAGGGGGCTGAAGCTTTAAGAGGCCTGGATAATTACACAAAAAAAAATATTATTTAAAAGTAAAAATGTGCTGTAAGTGTGTTTTGAGTCTCTGGAGAGGCACACATAGGGAGTATGTGAGAACATTTGATGCTGCTGCTGCTTTAGCTTAGAAGCTAGAAACAGGCAGGAGAATCAGACTCAATAGAGAGTTGGGGATGAGTCTGGTTGGGATGGGAGCAAGAGTCACATAAGATCCACAGCCAGCAATAAAGAAGAGGAACACTCCAGAGGAGACTGGAGAAAAAGGCCATGGGGACTATTCCATGGAGGGCTTCCCGGCCTGCCAGGGACATTTGCACTCTTTCCTGAAAGCCATGGAGCTCTTTGGAGGTGACAGCAGGGGCATGGCATCATCCACAGTACATTTCAGAAGAACATACCTATTAGATGCAGGGGCAGACTCAGGAGCTGGGGTCTTCCACATCCCAGGTTGGCCTTAAGCAACTGGTGGCTTCCCTCTATGCGAACTTCAGTTTCTATCATTGTGAAATCAATGGTAAGATGGCCCCAAAGAGTTCTAACGTGTTGTAAAGACTATGAGTAAACATCTTGAGTGTGTGTGTGTGTGTGTGTGTGTGTGTGTGTTTGGGTTGGGGGAAGAGGTGGTGAGTATGTGGTAAATGATCTGTTAGACATAAAGCCAAGCCTGCCAACCTTGGGAGAGGACCTCAGGGAGGAAGTCTGACCAGTCTCAAGACCTCAGTCAGGTCTGAAGGACTCCCTATATTTCAAACCCCAAAATTCTGCAGATTCCAACACAGCACATCTGTACTTGAGGGATTGGTCAGCAACCTCTGTCTAGACTTGTCTGCTATCTACTTCCTAGTCCAGCTGAGACAGCTGATACTTGAGAGGGCTGGATTGAGGTTCATGCTAACCAGCTGTTCCTCAAGATGCTTCAGATCTCTCCCTGTCTTGTATTAGGTTTCCAAGAAGTCTTACACCATCCAGGACTACATGGCATGGTGTCTCAGAACTGTTAGAGTAGGAGTTGACAGTATATATAAATCTTTGCCATTTTTAGCAAGGTCTGCTGTGAGATTGGCATGTCAGAGATCCTTTAGCATGAAAACGCTATCAGGGTATCTGGTACCGTCTGTTATTTAATGGTTCTTACATAAAGATAGAATCTTTAATAGAAATATAAGTCTTCAATAAAATTTAAAGAACTTTTGGTGATTTTGTAGTGACAATTCCTATAGGTTGAGGGATACTTGCATTTATGCTTTTTATTGTAAACGTCATCACATATTTTTCAAGTAGCTTACATAAGTAAATAAATAAGGATTCAGCTGGACCTAAGACAGTGAGGGAAGTAGAGAAATAAACCCATTGGTGAGTAGTGCAGTTGACTGGAGTTCTTTTAACATTGGCTGAATTAAAGATCCAAATTTCATGAAGTTGGGGAACACACCTCCACTTTTGTTTGTTATCCTCAAAAAATATTTTGTTATTTGGGGTCTTTATTGTTCCAACTAAATTTCATAATTTAGAAAAACATAAATTTCAGAGCAACACCCAGATTATTGGTTTGTGATTGCTGTGTTTGAGTTGCAGTTTTGTGTGAATAGATTTGACGAGATCTTAATTATCTGTAAGCAGGGCAAAGACTCAGTGGTGACTGGAAGAGAACAGTTAAGTTGCCTTGGTATGGTTATGGGATCAGCAGAGGTGGAAGCTCGAGTATGCAAGTTACATTTAGTCTGGATCAACAGCACAATCCAGGTTCATCCTACCAATTACTGTGTAACTTTGAGATCTGCATCTCAGTATTTACCAAAGGAGGGGGACAGCAGTTGAGGCCTGAGGGCTCAGCTAGTCCTCCTCTATTTTCCTAAAAGTCAGTCTATGTGGGTTAGCTGTTTAATTTCCAACTCACTTGGGAGTCCATAAGCCAGCTGAGAATCTCATGCTCTCATATCACACTCCTGTTGGTGGTGCCCAAAAGGCATATTTGGATGGGTGAGGGGATGTGGCTGGAAGTTGCTGTTGCTGCCACAACTTCTCCCCACTAAAGGACATTTGTGTTCAGTGAATGATGAATGAATGGAGGGACAACTGTACTTGACCTGCCTTACATGGATTCCCTAAAGAAAAACAAAATTATAATTATGATATCCTAGAAACCCATACTCTCTGAATATGAAATGTGCTGTGAATCTGGCAGATTGAGGAAACTGAGACTGACAGAGGCTAGCTCAAGGGTCATCCCAAGACATGCACCCAAGAACTCAAACAGGAGCTCAGGCCCAGACTGTTCCTTGGTACTAATTGGAGCTGACTCTGAGTTGCAGTGGGTAGATAAATCCTTTGCTAGGACACCCAGTTGCTAATCTTTGATGATATCATTCTTGGACTCAAAAACCTTTGTGAATTTCTGCTGTCCCTTCTTAGTTCAAGGTTCAAGTTGTGTCATCATTTGGGCTCTGCCTATTATCTGCCACAACTTTCAAAATATGTGTGATCCCTTGTGGATGAAGAGTCTGGGCAAGTGAGACAGGTGACCTCACTTAAGCTGATTCTGACCTAATCTAGATCTTTTTCTGACTTCTCAGTAGCTTTTCCATACAATTGCCTGGGTGTCATATTTCTTAATTAGCGTATCTTAACTCTTGAAGTTCTGCTTGTCATTTTTTTAGTAAGAGAAAGTAGAGCTGAAAAAGTGTTCAACAGACTATGAGCAGAATTCTGTAAGACAAGGCAAGAAAGACCAATGCTTTGCAAGCTCAGAAGTCTCACATAGCACAGAGCTAGTCTTCTGGTGAAGGAGGTTGAGACATTACTTCCAGAGTTTCCCCACTACTGACCCAATTCTGCTCCAAGAGCGCCCTCTGCTGGACCGGAGCAGGACCCAGTGGTCTCAGCCATCTTGGAAGTGGGGGGAACAGAACTCTGAAAGAAGAAAAGGATAATTCTTTTATTTTTCCTTGAGGGTCTTTTATTTTTCCTTAGGGGAGCTTTGAGTAACCCCAATATAAAGATAAGCCTCCAATAAGATAGGTCCATTCTGGCAATTCAGCCTAAAAAAATACATCTTGTGATAAAAAATTAGGATTTGAAGAGGAAGAAACTGGGTTTAGTGAAATTTTGAATTCTACTTTCATTTGGAGACCTGTTTGATGGACTGCAAAGGACAGTTTCTTGGAATAACTTAGTTTCTGATCCCAGATTGTATCTTTTTGTTAAAAACATTCTTCAGCCATTAATTAAAATTAAATCAACATTCTTCACATTAGCATTCAAGGTATATTTTAAAATTCATAATGCATTATATTGTTTACATTTCATTTATCAAGTCTAATAGCAAGCTTATTTTAAAACAGAACTTTACCTTGATCTAGTGTTTAGGAAATGAAAATTTATTGAGATTTTAAAAGTATGTTTGAATATCAAAGTACTATGCTTCACATTAAAAATCAGGTTCAGCAAATACTTAATCTGCTTAAATTTTGAAGTAGGCAGAAGAACTTGCTTAAATTAGTTTTTTCAACAGAAGTAGTAGTTGATCAATTGAATCCTATTTTTAGCATTTAGCACTGAGGTTAGTATTAACATGTTCTTTAGGTAGGAAACAAAATGAAACTGATTTGTCAAATAAACGTTTGGGGGGATAGTAATCATTGAAGTGTCATGTACATAATGGGGGAGGGTAGTAGGGGGGTGACTAGGAATATATTGGTTAAATGAACAGAGACAGCAATATGGAAAACACTGGAATTATGTCCAAAATTGAAGATTACAGCTGGGTGAAAACTGAAAGAAGATTCTACCTTCTTAAAACCCAAATGGTAAAATGAGACCTAGAAAGAATAATTTTCAAAAAGTTCACAAGCACTTAGTAGAGGAGTGAAATTGGAATCTGGGTCATCTGATTCTTAGTCCAGGGTCCTCCCCAATTCCTTCACTACCTCCTCACCATGGCATGTGAAAGATACATTGGGAAGAAATTGTTCCCCATATTCCAATAAGGTTGAAAAAGGATTCCTCAGTCAAGCTCTATCCCATGTCCCTAAAGAAGCTGAGAAATTGGGCATTCAGATCCTTTCCCCTTGTTGACCCTTCATTGTGTTTACACTCAGGCTGGCCAGATGTTAGGGAATAACATAAACAGTTGCAGCTGTTGGGGTGGGGGTGGGGTGGAACTCTTTAGCTTCCCAGGTTTTGATGGAACACATGAGAATACATTTATTTTGCACTTTTGGCCTGGAGTTTACTGCCTTTTCTACCTCTACAAATCTGCCATTTCATATCAAGCCTAAGTTAGTGAGAGATGTGAGGGCTTCCTGAGCTAAGCGCAGCCTATCAGCATAGGTCCAAGTGAACAGGCAAATGACTGTTCCAGTACAATTTGGGGGCCCCTCTATGGTGGTGCACTAGCAAGCAAATCTCCTTGCAAGAGTGGCCAGTGAGAAGCAGTAAATTCTACTGAGCAGAGCATGCACTGTATGTTATTTATGTAAGAGCCAGGCATTCACTGGCCATGTGATGTCAGTTGCTTAACTCCAAGTCTTGTTACCTTTGCCTTTCCTTAAAGTAGGGCTACTAATAATTATTTTTACAAATGAAAGAATTTAGTGATACCATGTATTTGAATTTAAATTATGCAATAGTGTCATTATTATAGTTATTAAAATTATTACCTAAAGACTGTTTTTTTCATTTTCCTGGAGCACATAGGACTAACTTAGCTACTTAATTTGTGAGCATATAAGAAGGAGCATCACACTGTTTCTCTAGGACTCAAAAAATATGATGACTTTTTAAATACACGAAAAAGTGTTGTTTTGGGCCCTCTCTGGTGGTACAGTGGGTTAAGATACAGCACTGCAAGCTGGCTTCAGCTGCTTCAGTGCGAGTTCAATCTCGCACCCAGAAGGTGACCCACATGCCAGGCAGACCTCTCCTGACCCACCCACTGCTCCCTTCAGCAGTGCACTTTGTCTATCTGCCCCTTCTGTTCCCCACTCTGGCTCTGGTGAATCCCCTCACCACCCCTGTACCTCTGGCCTACATCCCAGCTCTGTATGCATAAGTAAATAAATCTTAAAAAAACAAAATAAAACAAGGACGTGGAGGGTTGGTGTAGATCTGAGTGTTCTGTCAACAGTGTTGTTTCTTAGGTGTTATTTATTAAATAGTGAATCCAATCCTGGATCTCCTTATCTTAACCAGAGGATGATAGTAATGATCACCCGTCTTCACGGAAATACTATAGTAAGGGAGAGACTGGAATTCTCTCTGTGGGATATAAAATTTCTTGGAAAGTTTCTTCTAAATATTAACAGATTTAATAATTAAATGTGTTCAACGCGTTTAAAATGTACTACGGCCAGGCTTGAAGACCTCTGCAAGTTGAGCAAATCCAAGATTTGGCTTCCTTCTTGAAAGTCTGACCTCTAGTGGTCACCATCTGTGAGTTGGACAAAAGGCCAGGAAATGGAGAACTGCTCAGGCTGTTTTTGGAATTGGAAATGCACTTTAGAAATTTCCTAGACAAATTATCAAATTACACAAACAAGAGGACTTAGACCAAGTGAAAAATTTTCCCATTATCAGTGATTTGGCCACAAGGGCTTTACATATATCTGTGGTTCTGTTCACTAACCATTAATTAAAAGTTTTTTCTTAGGAAAATTGAGTGTAAAAAAGTAACCTCTGTTCTGAGCAGTGGACAGGTGATCTATGACAAATGTTTAAGAATTTCAAGCACACGTTGTTTCTTGACTCAGAATTTATAGCAAAGCATGTAACATTTATTATTATAACAATCCTCCTTTTTAGAATGGAACCCCTAACATGAATCCCATGAGCAGATCTACCAGCTGATATCGCATGCAGTTGTTAATGCAACTGTGCATTTTCTTAGAGAAGGGCTCCATATATTTCGTTAGAGGAGTCTAGGACTACCTCGCAGTTACAAACACTGAGTTAAAATAGACAGTGGTGTGAGCTTACAAGCAAATGAAGGGCCCAAGTTGATATTTAGCAGCTCTAGTGAGTTGGAGTTAGTGTTCCTTCAGCCCTTGTAGACAGAGAGTCAGCAGATACACACTGCTTCTACAACCAGGGGATAGGGACTTATCTTCTATCCTCTTTTCTTCCATGTTAAGAATCACTGATTATTCAGTTTACCTAAGAAAATAACTTTTAATTCATGGTTAGTGAACAGGACCATAGATATATGTAAAGCCCAACTATCTGAACAGAGCCCAATGTGAGATGCTAAATGTTCTTGGTTAGTAGGGTACTGCCTAGTGTCCTACCACCAGTTTAGGGGTGCTTATCAAGTTGACTTTCTTCCCCCTGCTAATGCCACTTGTATTCATTAATATAATTATATATAACTATTATGCAAGACAGCTGAAGTATGAGTGTGAAAATAAGAGACCTGTTTCAATGAAAATTAAAATGCTTTGGAAAATCTCAAAAGAGACAAGTTGCTGAAAAATACTCTAAAATTTGGGGATGAGGCAATGGTAAAAGAATGACAAAAGTTAAAATCCAGAAGAATTTTGCAAATTTTTAAAGTTTTCCTCCACAAAGATAAAACTTAAGCAGACAAAATAAAAACAAAAATATCTCAAACTGGAAACAACAGTGGTTAAATTATGTGAGTGGTTTATTCAAGGTAAATGAGATGGAACTCCAGAGTAGGAAAGGCGTACAGAGAAGCCTGGGCCCCACTGGCTAGAAAATGAATGTCTTATGTTAAAATATATGCATGCATTTGCATCCCAGGCTTAATCTACTTTTCTGATTATCTGATATACTGGGTTGCAACAGGTGAGTATTTCAATATTAAGATGTCAAAGGAAGGTCTACAAGGACTGGTTTACTTATGAGTGCTAATCTTTTGAGGGTTTGGTCTTTTTAAACCATCTATAAGGTCTGTTTTTCTTCCTGTAGGTCTGTTTCTAGTAGGCATTTCTCAAAGGTATTTTTTTCCCTTGGTAATAAGTAAGATCTGCCTTAAGCAAAATGCCAAAAATTTAGTCTCCCAAGCCTTTCTTAAATTGCTTTTTGTTCACTTTAGTAAACTGGTCATGTCCACTAGAAATTTGTAACTAGATTCACTGTTAAATGTCATAAGATTGCAATAAAGCTGGGCCACTCGAGCTCGCTATCAATATTATACTCTCCTTTTTCATTGCATGAGTCCAATGTGGTCAGACCCTTGCCCTAGCCTAGGCTTCTGAGAAAGGCATGCTAAAGAAAACATATGATTGATAAAGAAAAATAACTGGGCAAGATGTTTGCTGCTACGTTATATACAAAGCACTTGTATCCAAAACTATTTGCATGTTTTTTTCTTCCTGTAAATCTGTTTCTTGTTATCATTTTATTATGATTATTTTGGCCAAATGTCATTTGATAGTTGTGGTTTGTTAATGAAATTATAAAAATGAAAATTATGAAAAATTTTAGCAATGATTATTGGAAAATTTTCTTGACAGTATATTAAGTGAAGAAATCAAAATGCAAAGTTGAAGAAATCTCATGATTACAAACGTAATGAATGTTTTCATGAAAGTGGTGAGCTGGGAAGATTTGGGGTTTCCTCTTGTGCCAATTTTTCATTTGCTTCATTCTTTCAAGGATTATAAAATCCCATATTATGTAACAGTTCACTAGTTTTTCAACCCTGGTATCCTGAGAGATCTTGAGATGTCTGAGGTTTGACTTAGCATTGCCCAGAACCACAGAACTTCCTCCCAGAGGAGTAAGCACCAGGCAAGAACTCACTCAATTATAGATGGATGGGACGGGAAAGTGCCTTTTTGGTCACACTGGTCCCATCCCCATATAGTACAAATAAGCATTTAGCAGCAATTTGACCAGAATAAGCTACTTTTCCATGCTATACCTCAATTTTTCTCACCTGAGAAAAAGGAGATAAAGTAGCTATGTACAATGCTTGGTAGGAGGTTTAAATGACAATAAATACAGTGCATACCACAGAGTAAGCTCTCAACAATAATATCATAAAAGTTAGTGGGTGAGCCAAGGCCAGAATTAAGGTTTTTCTGACTTCCTCACGGGGATTATTTTTATCACACCACATAACAGATCTTTCATGTTAATCCAGGATAGACTATTTTGCTTTCCTGAGAACTGGGCAAGGAAAAGGCATTCTAATAATACTGAGGACTTTACATAACTCTTCCCTATCAGGTGACCGATAGCAGACACAGCAGCCACATCTAAGTATGAACATTTTCAGGGATATCTTATGGAGATCTCTTACAAGAGAATAAATCTTAATTAAGACACAACCTGGCTCAAGTCTTGTATTTATAGCTGGTTTGACTTCTTCATCTTCCCTTGCTTTTGCGCCTCAGTTTTCTTATCAGCAAGATAGGGATTAATGGGGATAATCCTTCCTGCATAGATGTGATGTAAGTTGCCCATGTGTGAAAGGGCTTTGTAAAATACAAAGTGGAATACAATTCAAAGTGGTGATTTAATTTCTTAAAATTACTTTTATTTAAAAAATACTTTTATTTTGTCTTATGTACCAGGCATTATTCCCAGGACTTGAGCAAAATTAATGGAATGAACTCTTTATAGTGGTCCTAGGAAGCAGGTATTATTAATACTCTTGTTTTTCTCAGGGAGGTAAAAAGAAGATAAGAAAATTACCCTCAACCATAAATTTGTTATGACTATAGGTCTACGCACAGCTTTTATTAACACTGAAAGTGCCTTAGCCTAAAAGTTAAGGAACTCAGCTTCTGAAGTCTGTTTTCCTCCCTTACAAGGTTCAATCTTAGTCCAGTCCAAATCAAACAAATCCATTCCCACCCCAACCCACCCCATCCTACCCCATACTATCCAGCCCAATACTACTTTTTCCAATCCACCCTATACTGTTTAATTCAATTCAACTCAAGAAATACTCTGGAGAATTTAAGTTTGTTGCTGGTGTTTAGCAGTCACGGTGATGTGTAGGGCTCACAAAGAGGAGAAGAACCCAAGCATGTGACTTTTGGTGGGGAAGGTAAGTTATGTGTAATGATGATGGTAAAGTGTGTTGTAAAATAGGCAGCTCAAGAAACATCAAATATGGATTTTTGAGGACCAGGGAAAGAGTTTCTGTGAAATCCTTTCCACAGCTCATTGAAACAAAGGTAGCCCATCCAGCAGGGCACACGGGGTCTCCTGGGACTACAGAGCCTACCTGGAGAAAGAGAGGAAACATAATTAGTCTCGACTCCTGAAAAGAAGATGCTCTTAGACCAGAGTCTTTAACTCTGTCTTTAACTTTAGGACAGATTCTCTGGCCAATTGCAGTCCTTGTGGCCAGCAGCTCTGACCTGATATTTTAAGCTAAGACAAAATCGTTCAATAGGCTGGTGTGTGTGATTCCTTATTCCTCTTCTTTGACTAAACATCTTAAGGGAAATCTGCAAATAGTGGGATTGATTTTGTATCTTTGAACATTAAAAAAGATAGTCCATATTGTTTTGTCCCGGCTTCTGTGACCGGCCGCAAGAAAGAGAGGCAGAAAGGCTGAGCAAGCAGAGTTTATTGCTCCCAGGCAGCAGCTGAGAGGGAGCCCCTAGAGTGGGGTCTGCAGCTACTGCCAGCCCTATGGGGGGGAGGGTCTCTTATATAGATTCTGAGATCAGATTCCAAAAGGGTGACTCATCGCTGTGTCCCTTGATGTAAGGCCCAGTTCATTATCACCTTCTTCTAGTCCCATCCCGGATGCAAGGCCCAGTTAATTGGATGCAAGACTCAGTTTATTACCGCCTTATCACCCTTGGATGCAAAGCCTAATTTATTACTGCCCTTATCCAGTCCCGTAGGTAAATCTCCACAGTTGGTCACTCCCAACACATATAAAACAACTTGTACATTTTCTGGCCTATTATAATTGGTGCTCTTAAGGTAGCAAATATTATCATCATTATGGCAAACCTTTGTCTTCTAACCACTTTCCCATAGTTCCCTCTGGAGAGCATAAGAATAGTCCACAGGACCAACTGTGTATGACAATCATTTGTCTTTTTTAGAGTCTTGGTCTTCCAGTCCAAGATGAAAAGTAGGACACTGGGCTACATGCTCTTGCTTGTCCAGTGATCTCACTGTACAGAATATGGGTATTTCCCCATGGGGAAACTGTTTCCTTATACAATGCATTTGACGTTACACAATTAAAAAAGCTTGCATATTAAAATCTGAGGCATGTGTATAAGTACCTCATAATTAACTGCTGTCTATTTAACCAGACAGCTCTAGCAAGTTAATTTGATGTCTGTTATGAGACTTAATAATTGTCAGTGATTTTTTAAAACAATTTACTGGTATAATCATTAACTACCCCTAGATTATCTTGTCAAATTGATAATTAAATGCCTCAAAAATTCATTACAGTCAGTGTATTAATAGGAATGTAATTAAGTAATGTTTGCTTATGTAATCTAGAGTTTATTACCTGTACACTTATTTATCTTTTCTACACTTATTAAATCTTCCTAGGGGCCTCTTCAGAATCAATAGAAAACCAAGAGTCAATAAATGTCTTATTAGATAGAAATGAACAACTTAATTGAGAAGCACTGAAATAAATATGGATTCTCCTTGTCAGTCGAGGGGAGAGGTGGTTAATCTTATCTCGTAGTGGTAGGATGATCATTTGGGAAAATAGATTCTTTCATTTTTTTTTTTTTTCATTTTCTCCTAGCTCTTCTTTCATTGTCTACTTCTATGTTCCCTTTTTTGTTTTGCATCTTCTTTCTTGTCTCTTCTCTTCATCCTGTTTTTTTGGTCTTTGTGTCTTTCTTTCATCAAACATTTAAGTACTCATTGTATGAAGTACTGAGGCTAGATCAAGTATTATTCCAATTTAGTGATGCAAAGGAAAAAGACGTTTAAAAATGTAGCCACGCAGCATGGACCTTATTAATCCTGAGCTCTGTGCCCAGTGCCATGGTAGCATGGGGAAGGGACAGTTGAGCGGACAGATAGAGAAGGTTTTCAGGAGAGATGACATTTGATTTGGCCACAGATCAGGGTGCAGTTCTCCAGATAGCAACCCCTGAAAGGGGCCTTCCCAGTCGGGAGAGTCACAAGTGCTACATCTCGGGGACAAGAAAGAACATGGATCATTCTGTAGTTAGATGAAATGGGATGAATTTTGAACTACTGATTATTATGATCAGAGCTGTGATTTTTGGAGAACAATTTTGCAGGCAGTAGTTGTCATTTAAGCAGTTATGATGCCCAGAGACTTTGCCCTGCTATCCTTGAGTTCCCAAGGTGTGCATGCAAACAGTGGCCTGGCAGCCCCTGGTTCCCTACTGTCTACTCCTGATTACCCTGTGCCTGGCGTTTCATTGCTGCCACTGGATTTTGCTCTGTTGCCACTGTAAAGACAGTGTTTTCTTGTTTTACTCAACAGTATTTTTTTTTTAAGATTTTATTTTTTCATACAGAACTGGGGTACAGGCCAGAGATGCGAAGGGTGAGAGGATTCACCAGAGACAGAGCGGGGAGCAGAACAGGCAGATGACGAAGTACACTGCTGAGGGGAGCAGCGGGCGGGTCAGGAGAGGTCTGCCACGCCATGTGGATCTCCTCCGGGGCAGGCAGGAATCGAACTCATACGGAAGTGGCTTAAGCTTCTTAGTGCTGTGCTTTAACACGCTGCACCACCACGGAGGGCCACTCAACAGTATTTTTATTTTGTTGGGATACACTTGTTTTTCAACACTACATGTTTTAGGAACACAGGTTCATGCTTCTTTAAATGTATGCTACTGCATTTTGCCCACTATCAGAAATGCCCATAACCCTTCACCACAACCCACTGCCCTCCCTCTATCCTTGCTTCCTTCTCTGTTCCCCTTGGATAACCTCAATTCTGCTATCAGAATCTGTAACAGGGTGGTCCCAAGGAAAAGGGAAAGTTCCAGGTTGGGTGGGGCAGGGAATCTGGAACTTCCCCTTTTCCTAGGGACCACCCTGTTACAAATCCAAAAGTTAAAAAAAAAATCTTTCTATTAAAATATTGATAAAATTATTCAGTGTGTCAAGCCATACCCTGACTAAATTCAAATATGAAATGAAATGTGCACATTGTCTTGGGTGGAGGTAGTCTTACTTTTGGGTCACATCTCAAATTTTTGAGTTTGAGAAATGTGGTCACTATTTATTTCAACCTGGCTTCCTAGAAAGAAAAAAGAATTTATAATGTAGTTTGGTTATTCCCAGAAAGTCTTCAATGTATCCAGGGATATCAGAAATCAAACTCAAGGATGTTTAGTTATATGAACAGGTCTGGATAAAATTTTGAGAGAAAGGGGCCTCATATGTAAATGAAAAGTTTTCAAGTGAATGTAGTCATACATCAGTGCTATAAATCGTTGTTACCTCAATAAAAATAATAGCAAAACGGTAATCCTCCTTACACTCAGTTACACTTCGTAACTGAGATAAGAGTCAATTATAGTAATTTTTGTATTTTACCATAATAATTTTTGACTCCAAGTACTATAAAAAGTAGCTGCCTGTGTAGACTTTTCCCTGGCTTGATGGTTGGATGCCTTTTGGTAAAGAAGGGAAATAAGGAAAGAGACAGAGTAGAAATAGAAAACATATTCTCATATTTAAAACTATATGACTATACTCAAAAAGAAAAAATGTGTTCAAAATCTCTGAAGACTCTTTTGCATTGTGCTTGGAAATCAATTTCATAGCCCAGCTATTTTTAAACTCAGGCCCATGGGAGAGTCTGCTCCGAGGGCTTTTCCTTGCCCCAGGAAATAAGTACAGTGCGTTCCTGATAGGAAGATGTGTGTGTGCCTGGCCTTCTTAAGTGATATAAATTGTGACTCACCAGCTTTTAAAATGACCAAAAACGATCACATTAAATGGTCAGAATGGACAAGCTCAGGGTGGGGGTATAAAAGACATGGTGAAGTAATCCTGAGGGTTTTAAAATGTTGTAGATCTGAGTATGCAAGTATTTAGAAGTGACAAAAGACACTCTTCATACAAAGTAGCTTTACCTTAAAGAAATACAAGTATATATTCTGAAGGGATGTAAGCCTGCACCTCCAATGTACGTAGAGAATTGTAAAGCATTGTTAGCTCAATAAAATAATACCAAAAGGGGGGGGGTATTTACTGGGGGTGGGGGAAAGCCTGCAATAGTAAACTAACTAGCTAAATATAGTAATAAATATACCCTGAAAGTAGAGAAAAAAGAAGAAATGGTAGAACAGTTACTGAAATATTCACTGTGAGACAGCGCTAGGTTTTAGCAGCATCTCTTCACCATGGCTAACATGTTTTCTGGCTCTTAGCTAATGACCTTTATGTTTCAACATTAAGTTAACAACAATTCATCAATGAAACACTGTTTTCTTAAAATTAAGAATTATATGTATAAGGAGAGAGGAAATTCAACTTCCTATTCTGAGCTCTCTTACGGATTATCTACAGATATGACCAGAGAGGTGATTCAGTTTGTCTAAGTTTCTGGGCCAATGGAAGAGATGATATTTTCTTGAGGTCAGATGTTAATGAAGCCTGGGCCAGTGCTTAATACTTTCATATGGAGTCCCTGGCCTGCCCCATACTAAGTGACTCATTAAGCACCAGTAGTATTTTTCTCAGGACATGTTTTCTTATGGGTAAAGTGGAGGCAATTGTTCTAAGTACCCCCATCTCTCATCTCTGCTGGGAGAATCAAATGAGATCAGGAGTGTAAAATACCTTGTAAACAGGTCATAGAACCTGCAGTGGTGGTATTACAATTCAATCTGAAGTATCCTAAGAATTTCAAAGAAAAATAATCAGAATTCAAAACTTATAGCTAGAGTGAATGCTGCCCTGTGCCACATACTCTGGCTCCAGGACTGTAAAGAGACACATTTCCATGTTATGAGCAGGGCTGTTCAAAAGGGCTTTGCCCTAGGGACAATTTTTATCTGCAGACTCAGTTTGTGAGCGCTGTAATAAGACAGCTGTGTGTTATTGTAGGTCTGTTAGAATTAAGCAGCCATTTCGGCCACAGTTCTTATAACCTACAGTTCTGCATTCCCATACATAGGTCAGAACTCCCTGGTCAACCAGTCATAGGAGCCAAATCTCACAAGGTGCCTTTCAAACCAATCAAGAGCAGAAAGCTTGATGACCCTGAGAAGGTTCTGCATCAGGAGGAATAACTGGGAATGTAGGGTGGGGGGGTCGAAGGTAGGGGGAAGGGGGCACCCCAGAAGCTGATCAATGGCAAATCTTGTAGATAACTTGAAACCAGGAAACTTTGGCTGGGGATTCAGGGCTTGATCTCAATTACAATCCAAGTCATTAAGCAGATGAGAAGTGCCTGGAGGGCAGACTCACAGCCCTTGATACTGTAGATGAGAGGCACATTTTCTAGTTTCACCCCTCCCTTTTTCTGTTGCTCTCCTTTCCCTCACAACTGATGCTGTATGATTATTCTACTAGGCCATAAAAGGCCAGGGTCTTGCTCTTCAGTGGCATCCTGCATTTACGGCTTGCTCCACAATTCCTGTTTATCATTGCAATGCCGGAACAGGGGTATCACACCCCCCCCTTCTCAAAGCACAAAGAAGGGAATTGAATGTTCTCTCAAGCCTGGTCAAAGGCTGACCCCAGAGTTGTGACAAAAACGGTAAGAAGGTATTTTCAGTCATGTCTTTCCTATCTTTGTTTTCGTCCCAGTCAGCATGGTAAAAGGCCCACAGCCTCAGTCTGTAAGCTCTGTACTGAGTACTGTTTATTGTGGAAGTGGAGCTAGCATAGTTGTTCAATATGTAGATTTGGGTATAAGCAGCGTAGGCCAGTCCTTAGCCCTGGCTTTGCTATTTGCCAACTAAATGACTTTGGAAAAACTATTGAACCTTTCAGTTTTCTTATTTGTGATATGAAGAAAATAAATAATGACACAATATGTTTCATAGTGAAGTTAAAAAGATTAAGTGAATTAATGCATGGCAAAGGCTTAATATAAAATCTAGAACATAGAAAGTACTCAAGGAATTCAATAACAGATAATGAAAGAAAACAAAAGAAAGCCACTCTCCCAGCACATATTTATGGTATGATTAAAATCTTAAAGGTCAAATAAAAGTGGGAAAAAATTAAGTTATGTGGGCTGGGATTGAAAACTTTGGGGTTATTTCCTTTTTTTTTTTTTTTGTCTTTACTGGTAACAAGAACCCTTCTATGATGCAGGAAATTTGTAGTATTGTATAACACTTTAGAGTTTACATATAATTCTTAAGACATTACATTATGGGATTCCCACGTGAGTGGGAAGGTATCATTATTATTATTAGTTTAAAAAAGATTTATTTTACATATACATACAGAATTGGGGTACAAGCCAGAGGTGTAGGGGCAGTGAGAGGATTCATCAGAGGCACAGTGGGAGCAGAACAGGCAGATCTACGAAGTACACTGCTGAGGGGAGCAGCGGGTGGGTCAGGAGAGGTCTGCCACTCCATGTGGGTTACCTCAGGGGTGGGGATCGAACTTGCACTGAAGAGGCTGCACTGCGTCCCAACCTGCTGTGCCACCAGGGAGGGCCTGGGAAGGTATTATTAAACTATTAAACTCTCCATTTCAGAGATGGGAAATTACTTACCCAACCATCATACATCTGGTAAGGAGGAGTGCTGAAATCAGAACATAGGTCTCTTGGCTCATTGCTCTTCCTGCCTCTGAGAAAGAGACCCAAGGTTAATCCACCTCAGGTCTGGGCTTCTGATAGTATTCACTGGGGAGCATTCTGTAGAAGGGTCAGGTTTGTCTTCCTGACTTAAACAACCAAAATTGGAGCTTAGTCTCAAGATTTCTTAAACAGACCATTAAGAATTTTTAACCTGTGTATTTAACTTGACTCCCCCATGCAGCTATTCATCTGTTCTGCTTGTATGTTGGATGTTGGTTTTGAATCCAGATTTTCTTGGCACATCAAATGTACTTCAGCCAACATTGTGCTAGGTTTTCCCCTATCAGAGCTAAACTGCTACAGCCAGTGCCTGATCTGAAGATGGAAACTGAAAGCCCTGGAGGTCTTTTAAGCTAGGTCACTTAGTAAACCAGATATAAAAGTGCAGTTTCACCATTGCCCAATTTCACAGATGCTCCAGAGTGCCTGCAGAAAAAAGAATTTTTTCTCTACAAATCTGAAACCCTTGATAATTTCTTCCATGAAATTACCACCAGGTTGCAAAACCAGCATGCTCGACCCTTTCTTCTTGTCTCCTGGGTCTCTTTGCAGCATGCATACTTTGACAGTCTTTCTTTTAAGCTTTCTTTGGTCCAGCACTACTCTGATTCTTGTCCACATCCATCCTGCCTCCAGCTCTTGCACTCTCATCTCTTTGGATATTGGCCTAAGTTTAAGTGTGTGTCTTGTTTTCTCTCTTCCCTCACTCTTCTGGTCAGGTCTGGTGCCAGTTTTTATGCTTGATACCGGGCATATAAAGGAGAAGAAAACATAATATCTAACCTCAAGGAAGCCACATCCGGGTATGAGAAGATGGGCATGGGAAAAGACCTCTAAGTCTACTGAATAGTGCCTTAGTAGTGTGGTTGTGGCTTGAAAGGAGAGTGCTGTAAAGGGTGAATGGCAGAAACATCTCTAAGGAAGGCATGTCCAGGGATATAGTAAGAAAATAAGTGGGAGTGTTTCTGTGCTACAAGAAAAAAGGGCATTTGAGATGGATAAAAGCACAGCTCATTCAAAAGAACTAAAGGAAGAAATTTTGTTTTTTGTTCTCCAAAATCAGAAAAGTGGGGAAAACAAAGCTTCTCTTTCAATGTTGATTGTTGAAAATAACACATTTTCTTCTCTTATCAATTCTGTTTCCTATTTTTATTTATTTATTTATTTTGGTACCAAAATGGGATTGGACTAGAAGATTTTTAAAATTGATTTTATAAAATTACAATGAAGGGTATTGCATATTTTACTATTTGTAAATTATATGCCATTTATCCTTGATATCTGAAAATTTGATAATAAGTATATATAGGAGTGAATAAGTTGCAGACTTTTTTGTTTTTAAATACTTGTTAAACTCTACTGCTTCAGGCATGAGTAAAATTGCTTCACTGTTTTCATAGTCAAACTAGAAAAAAAACTTAAAGCCACTGTGGTTCTAGCATTGTAGGAGTTCTTACAATCCTTCACCTTCGTTTTCTTATGTACTGAATCGGGAGCACAATGCCAGCTTTGGGGATTTTCACATTTAAGTGAGATAATACATATGATGGTATTTTGTACTGTAAGGCATTATAAAGATAGGATTTTATATCACATTTTATATTTGTCTCTATACCTGTATAATCAGCTCTGTTTTGTTGCAATTAATAGAAACCAGCTCAGAGTAAACCAAATAAAATAGTTGTATGTGGGCCACATGCTTGAATAACTGCAACAGGTATCACCAAGTAATAAAATCAGAACTTTACATCTCTTGTATCAGTTATGTTGTTCCCTCAGCTGGTTTGTGTGCCAGGCTGTCTTTTCCTTGCTGTTTCTTAGAAACTAGATATTGTTTCCTACAAGTATTAAGACTTAACCAATGGTTGCAGTTTCTGCCTTCCCAAGAAATCTTGGTCAAGATTACACCAATAACTCTCAATACATTGGGGTCATGTCTCGTCTCTAACTTGGTTGCCCTGATTTTCAGGTTGTATGTGGGGACTCTTCAAACCCGAGTCTGCTCCAATACAAGAGGCTAGTAGACATTTCCTTTTAAACCTCATGGAAGGAGTGTGACCGGACAGGTCTCTAATGGAAAAGTGAAGCTCTGTAGCCAGAATAGGGCACAGTACGTGCAGAAGTGGCCCAACCATCAGAAGTTCTCCACAGCACACACAAAAGCAGCCTTATCAATCAGAGCCACAGGTACTAAAAAGGGCAAATACTCTATGGGGCTGTGCTGTCTTGTAATACCAGGAAGATTCAGTGATGAATCAGAATCCGCATCATGTGAGGTCTAAGGATTCACTTGACAACCAATGTAAAAGAAGTCATGTTGTGGAAAGTTCCAGAGCAGGGATACTCCTCAAGTATATATCGGGAATCCGACCAATGTTTAATTGCTTTGATTTTGTTGATTTCAAACTGGCCCAGTTTTCTGAGACTGGCATTGGTAAGCATGAGAGCAAGAAGAACAGAGAAAGTTTTGAGACCATATTTTTAAACAAAGTCTTTTAAAATAAAACATCCACTCATTTGAATACCTGTTTGAGAACAGGAGGCCTCTGAGTTCATCCCAGGACGAGCTCAGTGCTATGGAGCCAGGCTGCCAGAGGCAGGAAAGGGCAGAGCCCGCAGTGACAAGAGTACATTGTCTCCTGCCAGCTGGGGCTGCTCCCGCCTCCCATGGGCCCCAGGAGGGGAGCTGCCTGTCCTTTGGTGTCTTTTCTGGTGGTCCCAGTTAAGGGCTGATCTGGGTGCCATGTTTAGGCCCTCAGTTTTAGCTCTGGTGGCAGCTAGCTACATTTGACAGTCCCTAGACAGAATCTGCTAAGAAATTCAGGAAATGCTAGAAATAGACCTTGACATTGTGCTGGCATACTTTGGGAAAACTGACTAAGTTAAAGGACTAAAGGGCCTCCCCCTCTCCTTTCTTTTCTCTTCCTTTCCCACCTCCTGCCTTAAGTCACTTACCCACCAGTCCAGCTGTTTCTCCTTTTCCCTGGCTACTGAGATGAAATTCCTTAGAGGAAAACATTTACATCAGAATCAAGGACAAAGGCGTGATTTGGAGGTACTGGTGGTGGTGTTTGTGTGTGTGGGGGCAGATAATAGACAAAGACCATACAAATGTTGTTCTTAAACTTCTACTGGGCCTGTGGAGCAGTCCCACAAACAACAAATGTAAAGTGGGCCACAGAGACCTCTGTCCCCCAAGGCGCTGGTTTTGGGAATTCAGAGATAGAAGTCATTTCTGCCATGGATTCATGGGATTCCTACTGAAGGATATTTTACTTGAGTTTGTTCTTGGAAGCCTCTCATTGAAAAAAACACAAGTGAGCCTGACAGATAAGGGAAGAGTAGGCACTGCCTTGGAAACAACTCTAGCGAAATGCACCAAACCTTACCTAAACTAGTTTGTTGGTGAACTTCACTCAGAGCTTCATTTTCATTTCAGCAAACTGCTAATAAAGTGGCTACCTGCAAACACATAGGACACCAAAACTAGGAAATTAAAAGGGAGAGAAGGGGCTGTCCCAGAGAAGCCTACTGAAAATGAATAAAAATACAGAGTTCATGGCTTGAAAAGAAAAGAGGAGATAGACAATTGAAATAACCAAAAAACAAAAAAAAAACAAAAAAGCCTATTGCAAAGCCTCAAGAATGAAAACATCACAGAAGGCAAGCAATGCTTTAAATTTAGAACCCTCTTGAGTGTCATTAGGTGTTAGGAGACTGTATTCCAGTCCTTCTCCCCAAACACCCCACCCTCTGGCTAAATTAGATTCCTCATGCATACTTTATTTTAGAAAATTGACAAACACTATCAATTTTAGGAAAAGTTCCACCCCAACTGAGTTACAGTGAAGTTTGTATTGAAACCATAAAACCTGCAGCATTTGGAATGGTATGTCCTGGAAGAAGAATAATCTGGTTTGACTTAATACATCTGAAAGAGCTGTGGGTCTTTTTATGTGACACAGGCCTCTCCCAGTCTCCTTCTTATCATCTCTATAACTAAGTTTCTTTTCCTCCTTTGGGTGTGGTCCTCTAGCGCTCCTATCTTAAGTGGGCACACTGGGCTAACGTGACTCCTTCTCTCATTGCATTTCTAGTGTTAGCAGGCAGAATGAGGGACATCCTGGAACCCCCAAACCTGCCCGCTCTAAATGGGTTCTTTCACCCACCATAGTGCATGAAACCTTCAATTAAAAGAACTTTAATATGGTCAGTGTGCAGTAGAAAGAGAAGAGAAAGACTATAGTTGAAATAGTTTCCAATTAAACACACACAGTTACCCATCTGCTTCTGGGTAATGTCCAGCCAAACAGAGTTGGACTAAAGCATGGCCACTGAGGCCTGAAAGCTTGTCACAAGTCTAAGGTATCTTCTGATGGGAAACCATAGAATAGGAGCAGAAGGGGGCAGGGAAGTCTTCAAGGAAAAGAACAAAATCAAAATGCAAATCAAGATCAAGACTGCCATTGTTGCCTCTCCACAAGCCTGTGCCCCAAGACTCTGTCTCTTTCAAGTGTCTTCTTCATGTTCCCTACTTCCCTGGCACAGGTCCAAGGCTGAGAAGCAAATACAGAGTCTTCCTCACATGTATCTTTGCTCCACATGCCCTCTCAAGTCTTTTCTTCCCAGTCTTCGGTCCTTCCAGTCTTTTCTGGCTTCTCCTCACTGCTCAGAACCTCTTTCAGTGTACCACCCCTGTTGCAGTTGGGAGAAACTTTGAGGAACAATTGGGGTCTTGGGCACTGAGTTTGGATTCCTTCCAAAGAGCTGAGGGTTTGAGAATCACTTTAGATCCTTGCATCTATTTTTCATTTGGGATATGGGAATGATAGCCTTTACTCACGGAAGTGTGAAGATCAAAGACAAGGACGTGAGCTTGGTAAACTACACCATGTCCTCAGTACTCATCACTGCCTTCCTTCTGGTTGAATTTTCATGTGCTTCATTTCCCTCATTTAATTATCTTATCTGAGCTTGTGCTTTGCTTTTTTATTGTCTCTACTCAAAGAAAGGCTTTCTTGAAGAGTTTTGCAAGTCACATGCCCTATGCAACACTTCGAGGGTGCATTGTGCATGCAATGGACACTGACCTCTGTGGCTGTGTGAGGGAGGGGACTGACTCAGGTGCCTAGCACATTGCTATCTCTGTAAATTAACACCAGGGATTTTGTTTTTAATTCCTAAATCCACTCCTACTTAAATCTTCTGTTGTGACATAAACTGTATTATTCAATATTGGATTCTGGACCCTGTTTAAACATTTGAAAATTTTACATTCTATTTATTATTCATTGTCAGGTCCAGATTTTGACTTCATTTTTCAGCTTTGATTAAACTATGCTCATTCCACCTTTGGCAAAATCCTTCCACCAGAGAGGCCTCCTGGTGAAGAGGAGTTTGGACTATCAGGATTTCAAAGTAAACATTAGTGAAATATCACCAAGCCTAATGTTTAAACTTTGGAGCTTAGTCCCAAATCCTTACAAATGAAGCCATTGCCATAGTCAGCCTTGAAAGTAGGAGGGATCTAATCACTCTTATCTCTCCCAGACTTCCATAAGTCCATTATGGAGATTTCACAGCATCTGTGAAATGATGTGTTCTGACCTTTACTTGTTTCTTGGTGGGCTTCAGTTTTCTCTCTTGCATATTAGGACTAATCACGTCCACTTCCCAGAGTTTCTAAAGATCTTTCATGTGAATGCATGCAGACATACACTGACCCCTTTTGTATATTCAAAAATAGTATATTTTGTATATTCAGAATGTCATTGGTAAGAAGCCCTCCTCTCTCACTCTCTGGTAATGTCTTCTGTTGTTGGACAGCTCCAACATAGGCCTGCCTAATTCCCAAGGAGATGAAAAATCTATCTCTGAATTCTACCTATGACCTCTGGGCCAATATAAAGTGTCTTACCATTTTCCTGCCTCTGCACTAGTGAGAACAGATGGCAGAGGCCTCCGTGGTCAGAGAGCCCAGGAGCCAGACAAGCATCTGTGGTTACGCACTTATTTATTTCCTTATTTATTACTTTTGCAGCTAACATTTTTACAATCTTGTTATTTTGTGGTTTATTTGAAAAATGCATTGTGAGCCAAGTTTACTTCAAAATGTGCTCTGAGTTGGAAAAGGGTTGCATAGGGGAGTCCAGTAAGAGGTGAAGGGAGGGCAGGAGAGCAGTTACTAAAACATTGTATAATTGAAATATCTGTAAATGATTCTTTGTAATCAGGCTCCCCGAGGACAAAGGAGATGCAGAAATAGATTAGAGAATAGAGAAGGCATCATGGGCTGATGTACAGATGCAGGAACAAACCCTGAAGCCTCAGAAATAAAATGCACAGGGTCAGTGTGGACATAAGGTGAAGACCCAAGACGAAACTCCTGCTTGGGGACCACCCAGTACTGAGCAGCATATTTTGAAGGACTTTGGGAGAGTGTAGAAGTTGCTCATAAAGGAATGATTCATTGTTTAATCCATCAATATTATTATTTGGGAGTTTATTATAGTTTTTCAGATATTTTAATAAAAACAAAAACCAGTTTTTAGAGATTAACTGAAATTGAGCTCAAGAGACATTCTGCCAGAAGCAGCTTTTTCCTTTAACTCTACATTTTTCCTCTCAGTCAATTCCTGAGAGGATGTCCTGCTGTTGGTGAAGCCCATTTTGGTTGTATTCAAGCTTGTTCTTATATTATTCCATCTGGTTGCTCCCAAACCACTTTCTCTTTTTACTCTACATGTAAATATTTACGTAAGAAGGTTCTTGCAGGATCTTATATCGGTGGACTGGCGCAAAGCAGTCTTGATGTGTTTTATTCCTTTTATGAACAATTTGGTTAAGTAGATTCCCTCCCAGCTCATTATGAAATCCTCTCATTTTAATAACATCATCAGGAAGTAAATAGCATCAGAGGGAAAAATAAGTTTGCATTGCAGGCTTCAGTTGCAATCTTGGAGCAGATTGGTAGCTCTTAATGGTTGATTCAAGAAATGGTGATTGTAGTTAATGGCTGGAATGCAGTGTGTGTTTAAAGCGTTCTTCTCACCGAGAAGGACAAAGGCCTGGGCCTGTGCTGTTTTCGGGGTTGGGTTGGTGGATAAGAGATCAGAAAAATATATCAGGAGATCAAGACATGGTTCCCAAACCTCAGGCACCAGCTCATCTCGCCACATCTCGCCACATCTCGCCACCTTCCCTAGGGCTCTGTCTTTGTTTTCATTCTTTTTTCTGTTCTCCTTCCTGGACAAGTTCCTCCTTGCCCACAACTTTAACTGATGCCTCTACACAGGTCAAATCTAACCTCTTTCTTCAGCATTGACATGTTTCTGAGTTCCAGTTGTATATTTTTGCCTCCTAGAAATTTCAGCAAGATAGCTATCGCTCTAACTCAATAGGACTGAAGCCAATCTCAACTCCATTTGGGGTTGGTCCCACTCTTACTCAAGTGAATGTTGCCTCCCACCCCCATCCAAATAGCGTCATTCTCTCAGACACTGAATTTCTAAATCTTTGACTCCTTCCTCTTTTTTTTTTGTCACAAACCAGTTACTATGGTGCTATTGATTTCAACATCTCATGAAAACTTGCATGGTTATATCTCTGATTCCATTCCAGTTGTCATAGGCCAAAACTTTTTTTTTTTTGGCCAAAACTTTTTAATACTTTATTTGTACTACATATATGTATATTCATTTACCCTTATGTGCATTCAACACACAAATTGAATGGATCCTTTCTAAATGCTAGACAACCAATTTAGAAGTGGACAAGACAAAAAAGAATCTGTATATGCTCCCATGGAGGAACATACATGTGAAAATAATTAGCCATAAAATAGGAGGTTTTGACAGAACAGAAGGAAAGCAAGGCAAGTCACAGGTATTTCTGTCTTCTAACTCTTCTGAGATTCTGTAACATTCTGTTCTGATTGCTTCATTTTCCTCAATGTCAATCCTCAAATGGCATCAATGCTCTTTACTTTTCATGCAGTTACTAATCTCCAAATTCATTGACATTCAAACACTCTTGCACTTCACCCTCATGCCACGCTGTCTGTCTTCATTCTCTTGCTTTTGTGGCGGCTTCTTTTTACCACCTACCCTAGACCCAGGCATTCCTCACTAGGTCAATTGAAGAGACACCTTCATTAATGCAGATAGCACCACTTTGAGGAAGATCTTCCTACTATTCACAGAAGCACAAGCAACTTACCAGCTTCTTCCCCACTCCTGCAATGCACCCATTAGGTACCTGTTCATTCTTTGCATCATTAGGACAACATCATAACATTTGAACTATTTCATCTGACTGTGAGCGTGCTACATTAGTCTTGATCTAGATTTGGTGTTTGTCACATGTCTTCTTTGAGTTAAAGTCCTGATTTTCCTAACACCTGATCTTGGACTTTGAGTGCCCTGGTCACTCTTGCCTGGCTGGAGCTTGTTTTCTATAAGCTGAAGTCCACAGAAACTGCTATTAACCTGGATTTCTGGTCAGTGTTAGACTGTGACAGATTTAGATTATGCAGAAAAAGCTGTTTCCATATGAATATTTACTAGAATAAAAGGACAGTGAATGATAAATCTAGAGTGGCATTTTCATGAGAAAAATCAATATATATATTTTTTAATCTTGTCCATTTTGCAGTTGGGGAAAGAGAAGGTTTAAAGTATCTATTATGTGAGTTATAAAGAGTGAACTGATAGACATATTTGAAATCAAATTTTGTGAACTTAGATTTTGATATTTGATCTGGAATTGCAATGAAAATGAGTGAGATGGTTTGACATTTTGTCAGGTTAGTCTATATTTTGCTTTCTTATATTTAGTGTCCTATCACTCCATTCCCTTAAAAAAACACACACACTCAAAAACCCACCAGTTTTCCTGAGAATACAGAGCATCTGCTGTGGAGGCATTGTGAGCATAAGAGCAACCCAAAGTTGTTGAATAACACCTGCTTGCAGCTGGACTAAAGATGGAACTGAGTTGGAAAAAGGGAGCACATTCTCCTTTTGGAAAGACAGACAATGTTTCGGGAAATATTTAATAAAAACTGTTTGAGACAGAGAGTCCCCTTCAGGGTGGGAGGGTTTGAAGGGAGCTGTTTTCCCTCTTAAGACTTGGCTGGGTCTGGAAGGATGCTATTTAATGTAACCCAGTACTGATTATTTGGTTGATCATGTTTCAAAAACCCTGCCCTTTAAACAAGTTCCCAGAGTAAATTGAGTGCAATTGTGGGAAGCTGAACTTAAAAAAAAAAGTCTTATTATTATTTTTTTGAGATTTGAAGGAGAAGATGACAGGGGCGGGTGAATGGAAACCTGCCCAAGCACTGAAAAATAAAAGGGGCTGGGGGGTGGGGATGAGGAGAGCAAAAGAGAGACTAGAATTCTGGGTCGGAAACTCTTGTTGAATGAGTCATCCCGCAGGACAAATAAACCCTCACTCATCACCCTGTCTTCCTTCTCTGTAGCTAGAGAAGCAAACAGTCGGGCCCTGGAAAAACATCAGCAAGTTTGTGTAGCATCTGTAGGTGGGGAAGTTTTCCAAGCCACAGAGGGCTGTGAACGCGCTTACCAGGGCTCCAGTTTTTCTCAGCCAAATAGGAAGAACCTCCAAGCTGACCTTGGAAAAACATACTCACTGAAGGAAAAAATATTCTAAACTCCTCCTGTTTGTATTGAGATTTTTTAAAAAGAAAGAAATAGATTGCTTTCCAGTTTTCCATGAAAAGAGTTTGAATGCACTCGGATTCACAGTGGTAGAATCCTTAAAGTGGGTTTTGAAAGGCTGCAGAGAGGACTTAAGCCTTGGCCCTTTTTAATGAACACAAGGTCATCCACATTGTACAACCGTATTCATATTAAAAAGCCTAAGGGGGAAAGCATTCTTGCCACTCCTTTCTGCAAAGATTGCAATTAGCATTTTTATGAAGAACATAAACTCTCTGTGTATCAAAGATGCACTTTTATTACTCTGAAACTGGCTCGAATAAGCATCCCGCAAATGTTTGGCTCTTTCCATTCCAGGAGGAGGCCAATTAAAACACAGTCTGTCTCACTGCCAGCCCCTGCCCACCCTTCAGTGGGACAACAACAATACAGAGAGGGTAGCTTTGGCGCCCTCAAAAATGGCTTTTCAGCTATTGGGCACCTGGATGGAAAATAATAATTCCTTGGCTCTCATCACACACACATACACACAAAAACCAAAACCAAAACCAAAGTCTTATTTTACTTTTCTTTCTTCACTGCAGTTACGAATTGCAGTTCAGAAGGATGACTTCACTTACCACCCATTGTGTCAGGCTTTCTCCTACCTCTGGAGCAGCAAGGCTCAAGGGAGGGTGGTGGTTGACCATGTTTTCGTGGCGCCAGTGTGCTTGTACAAACTGTATTGCCTTCTGGAAAGCAGTCTGTGCCAATGGGCTGTTCTCTTGAGCAGAGACTCCCAGATGCACACGGCCCCCACCGTGACTGCCAACCGCCTGTGCCATTTGACATTTCTTTAGGTATTGATCGAGATGACCTGTGGTTGCCTGTGAGCATTGGATTCTCAATCATGGCATGTGATAGAAAGTGGAAAAGACAGTGACTGGCTCCTTTTAAACCAGAGACAACAGACCAGGTTGTACCTCCCTTATTTGGTTCTATCCATCTGCCAAATGGGTTTTGCTAAAATATTTAGTCTCTGCGTACACAATAAATGATCTGGAATTGGAGTCAGGAAAAAGTACAGACTTTTCAGTGGGACTAGCGCAAAGAGCAGTGTCTGTCAACAAAGTACAGTCAATGTTTTTGAATAAAGGAATTAATTTAATATTGGGGAAATTAACATGTCAAGCCTATAGGTGAGAACTTGCTACCAAATAATTTTAGATATAGTTGGATTGTGTTTTCCTAGTGTACCTGTATCCATTTTCCTCTGCTTTCTCCTGTAGTGAAATTCGTTCCTGTGACTGCTGTATTAACACTGCCTTTAAAAAATGAGGCTTCCAGGTTGCAGGCAAAGGGTTGGATTGACTTCATATGAAAGCAGTTAATGCAATGCTTGATGATGTAACTGCCTTGACGCTTTTGGCTACAAATAAGAGAGTATCTTGTCAAAACTAATTCAAACAATTCAGATTTATTAATAAGACTTCCAAAACAAGGTGTCCAGAGATGAACATATCTAAATCTGCTTTTAGTAACTAATCAAAGCCAAAGGTTAAGATCATTTTCCCTGGAATTTTCTTTTTCTTTGCTTTTTGCTTTCAAGAAGGCTGTTATAATTCCAAACATTGTGTCTTCAGAGAATGTCTGAAGTATGAGATGTTTTGGGAAAGATCTGAAAGACTTACTTTTGTATCTCAATTTCCATTGCTGGGTCATATGCAAAGTAAAATAAATAAATAAATAAACAAATCCTTAATTGATTTAGACCCATTGTGTTCATTTCCGAAGGCTACCAAATGAAAGTACCACTGGCTGGGTGGCTTAAATGACAGAAATTTACTTCCTCATGGTTAAGGAGAGTAGAAGTCTAAGATCAAAGTCAACAGGTTTTTTTGTTTGTTTCTGAGGCCTCTCTTGTTGGTTCAGAGATGATTATCTTCTATCTCCGTCTTCACATGGCCATTTCTCTATGTGCATGCATTTTAATTGTGTTCAACATAATGAATTAGGGTCCTCCAAATGACTTAAAGTTGATTGTTTTCTTCAGACCTTATTTCTATGTAGAGTCATATTTTAAGGCATTGGGGGCTTAAGACTTTTTTTTTTAAGATTTATTTATGCATAGAGTTGGGGTTCAGGCCAACAGAGGTGCGGGGGTGGTGAGAGATTCACCAGAGACAGAGTGGGGAGCAGAACAGGCTGACTGATGAAGTACACTGCTGAGGAGATGTAATGGGTGAGGCAGGAGAGGTCTGCTCTGCCATGTGGATCACCTCTGGAGCCGGGGATCAAACTCATGCTAAAATGGCTCTTAGCTTCTTAATGCTGTGCTTTAACCCGTTGTGCCACCAGGAAGGGCCCGGGCTTAAACTTTTTAATAGATGAGTTCCAGGGGCACACAATTCAATCTGTAACACCTATCATGACTGACCATCTGAGGTTTGGCACATTATTGCTGAGGCAACATTGGAATTCATTAATAAGAAGGAAGAATGACAGTCTTGATATTCTTACATATTAGTACTGCCATTTTTTCATTTATTAAATTTTGAGGGTTTTTTTTTCCACTTCCCCAAATATAAAAGTTTTGAAGAGGACAATGTTAGAAAACATTCAGAACAATGAAGATCAGGCTAATTGATGACATCTGTATTAGATGTGTCCCTTGGCATATAACAGCTATATTCATTGAGAAATATTCTTCTGTAGCAAGTACACAGTAGGGGAAATAAGTGTACTTGTTTCACAAATGCACACTTTGTCTTAAGAAAGAAAATTACCTGATTAAAAAAAAATTCTTGACAAAATGTTTAGCAGGAAAGTGCAACTTAGAGGTCATGGGCTACCAGGAGCCAAGATGACAAAAGAAAATGCAAAATCTCTTTGAATAAATAAAATAGAAATTAAAAATCTGGGGGAAAAGTAAAGGGATAAAAGGGAGAAGTCAAGATTTTAGAAGGTATTATTAGAAAAGTAGATACTGATGATAGCTACTTGTGGGGAATAGAGGATTTCCCAGAATAAAGAAGTAGTGGTTCAAATTCCCCTGAACTACCAAAATATACTAAGCACACACTTATCTCAAGAACATGAAGTTTTGGGAAGGGAGTGGTCCTCAAGGATTTGTGAGCGGAATTGGTAGATGATCCACAAATGGAACTGGTTTAACTAAAGCAGGATTTCAGAGGCACAGTTACCTGTGAGCTGTCTGTCATCACCTCCTACTCCTTGCTCTAAGCAAGAATATAAATACAAGGAGACTGTTTCAATTTTTGTAGAACACTGAAAGGGAGATGGGAGATATGTTTGGCACAATCTTATCTGCTTTTTAAGGCAAAGAAGGATATAGAAGAAGTCTTCTAGGTTACATATGTATTGTAACATGATCACTTTTTGAAAATAACAGTCAACTCTCTGATTTTAAAATGTTTCTCCATATATTACTCTGTTTTTTAAGTCCTCTGCATTTCAGAATAAACTTTTTTGAAAATTAAGCTTATTTTAAGATAATTTTGGATTGACACATAACTGTAAGATATAATACACAGAGATCCTGTGCACCCCTTGTAAAACAAGGGGTGCAATACCCTAAGTCTGAAATCTTAGGGTATTGATTTTCATGTACAGTGGAGATATAGAACATTCCATCACTATAAGTATCCTTGTTCACTTTTTTTGCTTACCATGGATTTTTCTCCTGCCTCATCCCCTGTTTAATTCCCAAAAGTTAATCTATTAGATTAGGATATGAATCTACTCATTATTCCTATAATTTTGTGTTTTTGAGAAGGTTGTATGTATAGAAACATACAATATATAAACTTTTGAGGTTGGCTTTGGAAAACAGCATACTATTTTAGGGTTAATTGGGTATAAGATGTTGGGTATATCAGTAGTGTGTTGAAATATGCTTATTGACAGACATTTGGGATGTTTCTGATTATGGGATATTACAAAGTAAGGTACTTATTATTTATTGAATTGTTTCTCCCCAGAATTCATATTAAAGTCCTAACCCCTCATATTCAGAGTATCTCAGAAAAATAAGTTATTTACAGAAATAACCAAGTTAAAATGAGATTACTAAAATGAGATTACTAGCTAGTATAAATCATGTTCTTATATAAAGCATAAAATTGAAGACAGTATACACAGAGAACATGACATATGTAAATGAAGTCAGAGATTGGGTGATAATTCAATCAAAGACAACAAGAATTACTATCAGATGCTAGGGGACAGGCACAGAACATGGTATTTCTCATATCTCTCAGAAGGAAGCGATGTTGCTGACACTTTGATCTTGGATTTCTAGCCTTCACAACTGGGAGACACTACATTTGTGTTGTTTAAGCCACACAGTTTGTGGTAATTTGTTATGGCAGCACAAGCAAACCAAAACAATGTCATGGGCCCTCCCTGGTGGCACAGCGGGTTAAAGCACAGCACTAAGAAGCTTAAGCCACTTCCGCACGAGTTCGATCCCCACCTGCCCGGGAGGTGATCCACAAGGCTCTGCAGAACTCTCCTGACCTGCCCCCTCAGCAGTGTACTTCATCGATCTGCCTGTTCTGCTCCCCACTCTGTCTCTGGTGAATCCTCTCACTGTCCCTGCACCTCAGTTCTGTATACACAAATAAATAAATATTAAAAAAAAAGTCATGAACATTTATGAATAGATTTTTGAATGAACACAAGTCTTCATTTCCTTGGGATAAATGCTAAAGTGTATGAGCCTGGGTTGAATGGCAATTGCATGTTTAGTTTTTAAAGGAATAATCAATTTCTTTATTCCAGATTGACAATACTGGTTTACGCTTCCGGCGGCAATGCATAAATGATCCAGTTTGCTTGCAGTACTACCAAAATTTGGTATAACCACTTTTTATTATACTCCTAATAGATGTATGGTGATATCTGACTAAGGTATGAATGTGCATTTATATAATGAAAAAAGAAGATGAATCTCTTACAGTTTCTTGCCCACTCATTTTTACTGTTGGTTTGTGGGTTTTTATACAGTCTATATATTAATATTTTGTTGAATATGCAAATCCTCCCCTCCCTTGAATAGGGACTTTTTTGAGGCAAAATTTATAATTTTCATGAAGCTTTATTTATTTATTTTAATGGAATATCTTTTAATGTCAATTATAAGAATTATTGCCTAACTCAAGGTACCAAAGAACTTTACCCTATTCTTATAAATTTATAACTTTTCATTTTACATTTTAGTCCATGATCCATTTGAGTTAATTTAAGTGTTTGGACTAGATTGACATTCATTAATTTTGCTCATTTATGTTCTATCATTATGCACTATTTGTTGAAAAGGGTCTTTCTACCATTGAATTAATTTTGCAACTTTATCAAAAGTCAGTTGTGTACTTTCTTTTTTTAAGATTAATTTATTTGTGCATACAGAACTGGGATATAGGCATGCAGTGAGAGGGTTCACTAGAGACAGAGTAGGGAGCAGAACAGTTAGATTGACTAAGTACATTGTTGAGGGGAGCAGCGGGCGAGACAGGAGAGGTCTGCCATGCCATGTGGATCACCTCTGGGGATCGAACTCGCACTGAGGCTGTGGCCTGCAGCATGGCCAGGCTGCGGCCAGCTTGCAGTGTGACGTTCCAACCCCTTGACCGACCTGATATGGCCCCAGTTGGGTATTTTTTAAACAATGTATTTCTGGGCTCACTGTCCTCTTTTTTGAGCCATACCTATATGAATAAAAGTCTGTATCAATTTCCCTAAATATTTATTTAGTACGTCTTTATAATAGGTAGAATGATTCCCGCTACTTTATTAGTCATTTGTCTCTGTCAATCTTTATTTTTTCAATTGTTGTATTTAAACCATTGACATGTAGTATAATTACTAATATCTTAGGGTTAAGATTGCTAAGCTGTTTTTTAGCTCTAGGTTTATTCTATTTTTTAATTTTCTTTATATCTACCTTTGCTTTTTCTTTTTTCTTGCTATACTTTGGATTACTTGAACAAGTTTTAGAGCTCCATTATCTCTTTTCTTTAGACTTTTTGAATGTTATATCTTTATATAGTTATTTCAGTGGTTATCCTGGCTTTTACATTATATATTCATCACTAAATGTTGTTAACTAGTTGTTAATTTTGTGAGCTTAAGTGAAGCTATAAATATCTTAACTCCCTTATATTTCTTTACTTTCCCCCATGTAAAATTTATTTTAAATGTTTCCTCTGCATATTTATATGCACATCAGACAATATTGTAATTTTTGCTTTGATAGTTAAAAATAAATTTAGAAAACTCAATAGAAGGAAAGTATGTTTTATTTATGCTTGTTTGTGCTTAACATGTACTTCCTTCCTGATGTACTGAGATTTCTTCTGTTGTCATCTCTTTTCTGTTTAGATAACTTTCTTAGTCATTCTGTTATGGTAGAATTTCTGATGACAAATTCTCTTAATTTTCCTGTTCCTGAGCATGTCTTGATTTCTATGCATTCCTGAGGGATATTTTACTTGGTGCTAGGTTCTGGGTTGATAGTTCTTTTACGTAAGCAGTTAAGAAAGGTGCTACTTTGTTTTGGGCTCTGTAATTTCTGATGAAAAATTCTCTGTGTTTGAATGACATTTTTCATATAGATATAGATTTCTTTCTTTTAAAAAATATTTATTTATGCTGCAAGAACTGAGGTATGGGCCATAGGTATGGGAAGGGGGTTGAGAAGATTCACTAGAGACAGAGTGGGGAGCAGAACAGGCTGATTGACTAAAAAACACATTGCGGAGCAGATCGGGAGACAGAAGAGTTCTGCTGTGCCATGTGGGGCACCTCCCTGGCTGGGGATCAAACGCATGGTGTGTGGCTCTGGATAGCTTCATAGTGTTGTGCTTTAATCCATTGTGCCCACTGAGGGAGGGCTCTGAAATGCCAGTTTTCTGTTCTCTTTCTCCCTCCCCCCTTCCTCTCTACCTCTTTCTCTCTGGACCCATACATCCAATTGTGTTTTAAACTATTGAGAGTAAGTTGGAAGACCTAACAGCTTCTCTATATATATCCTAAAATCTGAGACATTCTTTTACATAACCTTGGTAAACTTATCAATCTCAGAAATATTTTGAACCATAGTTAATTTTATAGTTACCAATTATCTTATTTTATAAACCTTTATGACACTAGAAAAAAATTAGTTCCAACATTTTATAAGCAACTCTGTCTTCTCATGTAGGACCGTGGGAAACTTCCGTTGACCCAGACAATCTGTCTTTTTGGAAAACTACTCAAATTGTTAGAAGTACATTGCCTAGTTCTGTCACTGGACCCATGATAGGAATAATTGATTCTTCCATTCACAACACAGTGTTGAATTTGCTTTTACCATCACTTTTCCTAAGTAATTCACCCTATGATACTATCTAAAGAGGACATCTACAATACTATACTAATGTCTTTTGGCATTATTTCTTCTCCCAGTTTAACGAGTTGGTTTCATTTGGGGCTACCATAATTTTCTATGACTCTGATCCCATCTTTGGAGAGAGTTTATTTAACCTATGGGTGGAAATTTATTCAAGTTGGAATTATCAGAGTGTTTTGTCTCCTGGAAACAGCTTATTAGTCCTATAGTGGTATAAGTCCTCCCTTATAGTCATTTTGGCTGATCTAATAATTAAAATGACATACAGCAGGATGAAAAAAATAATATATGTATGGGAACCCCATAAAAATAATAAATTCAAAGAAGTGATCAAAGTGAAAAACTTATGCCTTTTAAAGAAACATTGAACTCATGTGGAACTGATGAGACTGAGGGGTTTGTGCTTAAATTGGTGAAGAAGTAAACAGGTTTGTTTTAACAACATTCTAAGTACTAAATTCCCTCTCTCTGAAGTGATGAGGATTCCATCTACCCTTCCATATGGGAAGGGTAATTTCCATGTGGGAGATTTACTGTGTGATTTCAGAGAGACAAGGAGGACCAGAGTGTCCTTGCACCAGCTGTTTCTCAAGAAACAGAATAATAGATCTGACTAAGGATACCCTTTACAAAGGATACTCTTCAGTCTAAAAGTGGGAAGAAAAGGCAATCAAATTATTTCTAAAATGTATTAAATATAAATAAGAAAGATAATTAGTTGTTGTCTTTCATTGGAAGATTCCAGAGCTTTTGCCAGTTTTGCTTCTTATTATCTGAAAAAATGTCAATTTGTAGTGAGAGGTAAGAAAAGTGAAATCTATCTATCTATCTAAAGAGAGAGAGGGAGAGACTGGTAGTGCAGAGATATCCTTGATTTTAATTATTTTTCTGTATCATCATAACATGGAAACAAGTACACTATAATTCACATATGTGAAATTTCCAAAATAATTTATTTTGGAAAGTAATCATTTGTCCTTCTTTTGCCTGATGAAATCTTTGAACAATCAACATTGATATTTCAAATTTGAGTTCTACTGGTCTATTTTGTGTGCTCTATGTATATATCTTAATATATATCATTCAATTCAAATGTCCTAACAATCAATATTGTAAAGATTTTTTTTTTCATATCTAAAGAAAAAAACACTGGGAGTTTTAGAGAGGTGACATTTTATAAGTCACTCAAAAATTAAATGAAGTCTGAATTCAGGGACTCAACCCTTAGATAAGGTATTTTGTGGGACTGAGAAATATGTGCCCACTGTTGAACACAGTTCCAAATTAGGATGCACATTTCTGTGTGTAAAGCATGGACTATATCAAACTTCTCTTGTCCCTATCACTTTACTTTACTTGTCTGGTCCTCCTTGTCTCTCCTTGTGTAGGGTCCTGGCAACCATTACACAGTATCTGGCAGAATTCATCTTAGGTTGGGTTTGAGCTTTTGAATTTAAGTTCATTTCTTTCTTTTTTTTTATGAAGCTACACTACATCCAATTTAACTTCTTGATTTGATTCATGACTTGATTTTATGATACATCTAGAACAAATGAAGACTATATCAGCCAGTATAGACTAGATTGTGCTTTGGTGACAAGCAACTCCAAAATTTTTGTATTTTGACAAACCAAAATTTTCTCTAGTGCTCATTCGACTGAGAATTTGTTTCTCTAGAGCAACTGTGTCCCATGTTCTGAGTATCTGAAGCTTCTTAGATCAGTGGAAGCTCCTTATGCATATACGCCTCTAAATTCCTATGGCAAGGGAAGAGCCAAGCTAAAGATCTACCATCTGCAATTAAACTCGCTGCATGCAAATCATACATACTACTTCAACTTACAATTCACAGTCAAATCAGGTCATATGGCAACACACAGCTTGACGATGTGGATTGATGATGTCTTCTATGTGCTGCGAAGTAGAAGGACAGGTAGATAATTGTTAGCAATAGTTATAACTACTGCCAGCACTTGTAACTACTCTTTAGAGTTAACATTTAAGTCAGATAAATGTGATGATACAAAAGTCAGAACACTGTTGGTAGTATTAAGGAAAACTCTCTCTACTTTGTTTTTCTTTGATCACAAAGCTTGGGAAAGTCAAACATAAATAATACAGTTGCTTTATATGTTTGCCAACCATTGTAGATAACTTATCTTTCTTTTATATAATATCTCTTTTGAGTTAGAAATCTAGTGCTAAAGCTAATGGTAGAATATTATGGATGTAGCTTACCACACTGGGTTCAAATAATATAGTAGTCACAAAAGAGCTGAGTACACTTTAATATATTTGAGAAACATTTTAAGATAATATTGTAGTTTTCATTTTGGATCTCCATCTGGAGAATCTCTGGATGACTTTTTAGCCAAAAACTGATTGGGTGATCTTTCTGAGAGGATAACTCTCCGACTTCCAAACCCAAAGGTCTCTCTTGGCAACAGACTTCCATAATAAGCATTTATTGATTCAATGAAAGGCCTGGTTAAGTGAGGCAGGTGGAATAAGTCTGGTAGAAGGCAAGGGTGGTCAGGACACATCAGCAATAAGGATGTGGCTCAGATGAAAAAATAAAACAGACTCTAGTGTAAATGTGAGCCCTCTGAGGTCTGCTCTGTGATTCTCCTTAATAACGGAGTCGAGAGGTGTTAATGAGCATGACACAGGGCACAGAGCCATCAAGTGAATTAGTCATAGCTTGATTCTTTTATGTGCCTTGTCTAATAGCAAACATTACCCAGCAATCACAGCAGCGACGCTCTCAGATGGAGCAGAAGGTGTGGAAGGGAGTAATGAGGCTGCCTAAAAACTGTTTTACAGAGCCCTGCACCAATTCACAACAGATAATAGAACTCAAAGCCAGACAGATAATAGAAGCGACAGCCATTTATTGCTAAGAGACTGTCTGAATATTTGTGCGTAAAACAGCCCACTCCAAGTTCTTTAATCACATTTCCTGAGCAAAAGTGGCAAAAAGGAAATCCACGTGGCAGGCTACTTCCATTAGTGTATTTTAAATGAGCATAAAGAAGGAGCATGAGTAGACATGAAGAAAAAGAACACTGACAGAGATTGCAGATCAGAGAGAGTCTGGCTGCTTGAATCCAGCAAATTGGGACATGTTCTCATTGTGGATAGGGCAGGGCCTTGGGAAAAATCTCATCCTGAAATTATTTGATATTCAATCATTAAAAGACTTTTAGTTTGCTGTTCTTCCTGAGAGGGTGGCTCACCTATATTCCCATTTTCTCTTACTTATTGCCGTTTCTTTGGAAGTCTTTGTATCTTGTGGATAAGGAATGGAGACAGATGTCTCTGGAAAGGTTGCATAATGGAATTTATGATATTTTAATATATTTTATGTCTTGCGTTTTACCAAAGATCCCCCACCCCAAAACATATCTTACAAAATGTCTCTTAATGTAATGTGAAATTCTGAAATTTGTTTTTCATATTTTTCCCAATCCATCTGGCAATCATGTGCTCTGTTCTAGTGGTGCATTTTAAAAGGGACATTAACCAGATGAATTGAATATGAAAGAAGATGTCCTAAATGTCACTGAAATGTGACCATTTCATTTAAAAATGGTTAGAAGGACTTGACAATAATTTGACATATGGATTATTATAAGTGGGTAGCTTGACAATAGTATTCAAGTCGAGGGTTATTTTCTGTGAAAGAGGAATTGATTGCTCTTTAAAACTTTATTGAGTAGAAAGGGATGAATAAAACAAATTAACAGTAGGTAAAATTATGGCCCTGGTTATTGGAAATATGGATTTTTCCATGACATCACTATTTCGCCAGCATGGTAGGTTATGGGGAATGATTTGACAGTGACTAGAACTGTCCAGGAATTGAATAGGCACTCTGGAAGTGTAGTAAGCTCCCTGTCATTGGAAGTATTGTATGTCAAGTGAGTATATCATTGGAAATAATCACTTGCCACGGAAATGATAGAGCATACTTAAGCTGGAGTTTTTTTGCTGTGAAATCTGCTTGAATCAAGAGGGTCTGTAGTCTTCTTTTAGTCTCCTTTGGGAAGTTCTTGATATATTGTAATTCGGACAAAGGAACTTTGAAGGTTGTATTTAAGATAATTTTTTCTTTTTCCTCTTTGTAAAACTTTGGTTTTATGTTACTATGTTTATAAAAATCAAGGAATATTGATGAGACAGGTAGTAAATAATGATTGCTGGAACAAAGTACAAGTTTTTTTTTTCCCCCTGGGGTTTGTAATTATCTTTCTTATTAATTTTCATTATTATAAGTACATATAACTAATTATCCCCCAGGTGTTCTAATAGTTTTATAACATTCTCTGTGATAATATTTTATGTACAGTCATCCATCATGTCCATATATAACAATTTAGAACTAACACTATTAATTGTGTATCCAAAATATACTTTCCCTTTCTTTTGTATTGATGGAAGCCTGATATTTGTTTAAGGCAGCATAGGTATGCTTTAAAATTCATTTACTAACCTTTTATTTTAAAACAAGTGCTATTTATAAGGTACTGATAAAATTCATATGATATTTCTCCTTTCCAGTCTTTTTTTTCTTCTTTCCTTCCTGCATATGCTGATCTCATATAAGGGATCCAGCATTCTTTATGAAATATGGGTCAACCATGAGGATAAAGGAAGAATCGAGACAAAGATTGGATTTTAATGGAATAGCAAAACCCAACCCAGGATTTTTTTTTTCAGAATATTGTTAAATGTGGAAATATTTATTTGGTTCAATCACTTTTATCAAGTTTCTAAAGTATTCAATTAAATGTAGCCCTTTGTGACATTTCAAATCAGTGAATTTCTTAACAAATTATGTTGGGTCAAGTACTCAGCTATTTGGGAAAATATAGAGAAGTACCCTTATCCATTTTTGTAGTAACATTAGTGCCAGATTGACTATTAATATAAATGTTTTTAAAAGGGAAAGGCTACATTTTATAAAATACAATATTGGATTATGTAAGGCTTGACTCAATAGTACCAAAATCTCTGAAATAAAATTACTAAGTTTAACCATATGAAATTAAAAATTTATATACTGGTGGCCCAACAGGCTAAAGCACAGCACTATAAAACTAGCTGCTGCTGTTACAGCATGAATTCAGCCAGGGAGCTGACCCACATGGAGCAGCAGACCTCTCCTGTCTTGCCCGTTGCTCGCCTCAGCAGTGTGCTTTGTCATTCTGCCTGTTCTGCTCCCAGCTCCGTATTTGGTGAATCCTCTCACCGCCCTTGCCCCTCTGGCTTGTATCCCAGTTCTGTATGCATAAATAAATAAATCTTTATAAAAATGAAATTTTACATACAGTTGTAAGCAAAATGATTATGTTGTTAGGAAGGTAGTAGCCACACTAAACTATAGAACTTATCTCCACAGTATATAGAGACATTCAGTTATAACAAGGAAGACATTCTGACTAACAGAAATTTTGGCAAAGAAATAGAAAATTCCACAAAGAAAGATACATCTGAGAAAAATCTCTTATGAACCAGACTAATTAAATAGCAAATAAAAAGGAACTTGAAAAAGATAGACATAAAGAAAGAAGCCAGTTAAGATGTATAAACAATTTCCTCACAGAGATAAGAATATCCTGGAAGTAACACAAAGATGTTTCATACATTTCAGGACATAACAAATGAAACAACTAGAGAGCAAGTCAGAACATTTTGAGAAATTAAAAGTGTGGAAATAAAAATGTCTACAAAAATACTTGGGGTATATTGTGAAAGGAAGCTCAGTAATTAGAATCAAAACACAAAAAGATGGTCCATAGGAGAGAAAATAAAAGAAAATTGAAAAGCCAAGGCATAAGCTCTAACAGTCAACTACTGAAACTCTAGGAAAAAAAAAAAAAAGAAAACAGAAAAAAGTTTGAATTCCATCTTCATTACTGGAAAAGTAATTGGAAAAAATGGAGGATCATAAACATCAGCATTTTTAATTCAACTTTTTTCAACAGAAAAAAGTTTAATTCAAGTAACAATTTTATTAAATTTGCCAAATCCATAGTACATAACACTACCGATTAAAAGTGTGCATGTGATTGCTGTCAGAATGAATGGAAGAAAATCAAAACACGTGGATGCATAAGATAAAATTGTCTCATACAACAGATTAGAAAACAAAATTGCATACTCATCTGTGTTTTGTATCCATTTGTTATAAACTTTAATTTGGAAAGGGTGTTGAAGTTAATCAGTCACATCTTCTACTGAAGCTGAATCTTAAACTAATGAGAAAATGATGTTCTGATATAGCTTAGTTCTGTACAACTTGACCACACAGAGGACCTGGTGGGTTAGGGCAAGTGAACTGACATAAATTCCATCTTCATTACTGGAAAAGTAATTGGAAAAAATGGAGGATCATAAACATCAGCATTTTTAATTCAACTGTTTGTTTTCTTCCTCTCTCCATCCACTTTTTCTTTGGCCAGCATCTTTCCTGGCACAGCTAAGAGAACTTTCAGTATGAAAGCAACAATTCCATTCTTTTTTATGTCGCATTTCCCTGAGGCTTTCCCAGAGTAATCACATACCACCAACAAAAAGGTCCCCTTGCTTTTCCTGAAGAAGTGTTTATCAGATTTTTTGATATCACAGGAAAATAAAGTCAAAGTATCAACAATAGGACGTTTTGCACAAACAGTTCTGATTTTAGGGTGACAAACTCTCAGTTGGCCTGTAGCTGAAAAGGAGCCTGAAGTATGAGAACTTCAGTTTTTAAAAGTGGGACAGTCCTAGGAAAATGGACCACCCTGGACCACACCCTCCTAGTTTACTGTCTAGGATGTATATCCTCCAGGTGAAAAGAAAAGCCACAGCTTCTTAGTTTTAAGTGTTGCTGTCTCTCTAGTTCTTGAAATTATCTTCATGGAAGAAACACCAAGGTAATAATAACTAAGAATACTATCATGATGTGCATTAAGTAGCCTCTATCCCCAAAGACAACATTCTTCTATGGAATTTATTTACACTCTCCTTCCCCTCTACAAGCTTATATGTGAAACAGAGATATACCCTTATTCTACACAATGGAGATTTCACTTTGCCCATCAGTAATATGAAGTGATATGTGAGAAAATTTTATTTTTGGCTCTTCTTTAGGCTAGACACAGAACTTACTAGAACCCTAGAAATTTCATGACTGATAGAAGTTTCTTTGATTATTCTTAATAAGCTCCTCTTGCTCATAACTTGATTTTATGCTAAAAAAGTGACTAAAGGGTGGAAGTTAGAAAGCCAGAAAGGAAGGATAGGAAAGTTGGAACGTAGAGACTACCCTTCCCAACCTTGAAACTACAGGGAAGGGAATGGGTCTCCAGAATGAAAAATTTTGAAAAGCAAGATTCCGAGAGCTTCTGGCCCAGTGACAAAGTACACTGCTGAGGGAAGCAGCGGGTGGGTCAGGAGAGCTCTGCCATGCCATGTGGGTCACCTCTGGGGCGGGGATTGAACTCATGCTGAAATGGCTTTAGCTTCTTAGTGCTGTGCTTTTTCTGCACCACCTGGGAGGGCCCGCCAGGTCTTTCTCAGAGAAGGGTCAAGGGAGTGTCTGTCCATGTCTATCATGAGAGCCTTGTTAAAAGTGAGAATTGGAGATTGTGTCCAAGTGTTTTCAATACACACATGAAGCTTGAACATGAAACCAGGATCCCCTGGTGTGTAGCTCCTGTTACTACAATTTTCCTTTGTTGTTAGATTTCAAACTCTTTCTTAGGAGTTTGTGATATGGAGTTGTGATTCTTGGATGAGAACTGTTGAACTGTGGAGAGTGGTGACAATCGGGTTGGCACAATCCATTTATCTTCATGCTCAACCACCACAACAAAAACATTTAAGTCTATCCCTGAAGGTTTAACAACTCAAACTATGAAACAGAATACTTAATACCAAGTTCCTTAAATGCCTCTTCAAACTCCATAACCTAAAACAAAAATCTGCTCATTCCAATTCTCCCTGGAGTTGCATGTTGATAAATGATTACCCTAAGGAGTTTTCTGAATCTTCATCTTTCATGTCTGTAGACATCAACCCTCATCTGATGAATATAGAACCAGAATTGTCTAGTACCATAGGGAATTTGAGGACACTACTGGGACCTTGCTCTGAACTGAGACAGGCTTCACCTAGGATGTCAATCTATCATTATATTCTTTCTACCTGCACACTATATTGACAAGTCAGCGTCTTATTTATTCTTTAAGCAATTGCACAATAGCTGTTTCTTCCAAGAGGATTAAGTCACTTAATACATAAAAATGCCTAGAAAATATATGTAAGAATTAAATAAACATCAGTTATTATCATTTTGGGGCTTTTGGATATTCCAAAAAAAGTTCTATAAAGTGTGTACACTACAGCTTATGTCTTTGGCATGGTAAAGGGACAAATATGTTTTTTTCCACATGTCTTTGTCACTTGTAGCAGTGCTTACAGAGACAATGACTGTAACCAACTGGTTCACTTCATGCTCTATGCATAGTGGTAAAGCCAAGGCACAGAGAAGGAAGAAATGAGAGTGAGTGTTGCAATTTTATTTTATTTATTTGGCCAATGGACAATGTTGCCCTTTTATTTTACTTATTTAGTTTTAAATGCTAATTTTGAAAGATTTTTTTTTTTAAGATCTATTTATTTGTGCATACAGAACTGGGGTATAGGCCAGAGGCTCAGGGGCGGTGAGAGGCTTCACCAGAGACAGAGTGGGGAACAGAACAGGCAGATCTACGAAGTACACTGCTGAGGGGAGCAGCGGGTGGGTCAGGAGAGGTCTGCCACGCCATGTGGTCACCTCCGGGGCAGGCTGGAATCGAACTCATGCGGAAGCGGCTTTAGATTCTCAGTGCTGTGCTTTAACCCGCTGCGCCACCAGGGAGGGCCCTTGAAAGATTTTATTTACTTATTTTTGCATAGAAGAACTGGGGTATTGGCCAGAGATGGGTGGGGGTGGTGGTAAGAGAATTCACCAGAGTCAGAGAGGGTAGCACAACAGTCAAATCTACTGAAATACACGGCTAAAGGGAGCAGGGGGCAAGACTAGAGAGGTCTACTGTGCCATGTGGGTCTCTTCCTTGGCTAGGATTGAACTCAGGCTCTTATGGTGACAGCACTGAGACTTAACTCCGGAACCACCATGGATGTACTAATGTTGTCATTCTAAACCAATTGTGCCTCAATAAACATAATTAAAAATTAAAGTTAAAAAATTGTCTTAATTTGGTACTAACTTATATTTGGAACTCTTGTCTAGGCTTCAGATTTTCTTCTCTGGGATGAAATTGATCAAGTGGCTTCCCTCTTTTGAAGGTTGCACTTTAAATTTTAGGAACACCAATTGTAACTGGTCATGGTAGACTCTGTTGTAGATCTGGGACTTGTGCATTTTCTGACTTGAACAACTAATTTGTGCTACCTGATCTTCCTTTTTATTTTTGGTAACCAGGAATGAATAAGAAATTCGGTGTGAACCTTATTTGGCCTGGTGTCATAGTACTTTCTTGCACATTGATATGGAAAATCCTTTCTTGTCCTTTTACTTATTCAAATACAACCTTTTTAAAAAAGACCCTTTATTCCAGAGAATGTTGTGATATTTATTAAGGGTATCTATAGCTGTATACTCAGTTTTTACCACATTTTCCCCCTAGGGAGCAGGGAAATTGTACTATTGTCCTGGGGATTTTGGAGTGAATCCTTTTTTTTTAAAGATTTATTTATTTGTGCATACAGAACTGGGGTACAGGCCAGAGGCTCAGGGCGGTGAGAGGCTTCACCAGAGACAGAGTGGGGAGCAGAACAGGCAGATCGATGAAGTACACTGCTGAGGGGAGCAGCGGGCGGGTCAGGAAAGGTGACACCATGTGGTCACCTCTTAGGTGGGCAGGGATGGAACTCATGCAGAAGTGGCTTTAGCTTTTCAGTGCTATGCTTTAACCCGCTGCGCCACCAGGGAGGGCCGGAGTGAATCTTACTGTGTGTCTCTTACCCCTGATTCAATCTGCCTACAATTTTTTGTCTGAGCAAAATTTGGTGAAAATAAACATCATCAGTGAGAACTGAAGCTGCTGAAGAGTTGAAGGAAAACAGGCTGTTTGTATTCTTGTGAGTACCAGGTTTTCTTTACGTTCATTTTAAAAGTTGTTATTTTTTTGGGAAATGGTAATACATTTATGTGGTTCAAAAATCCAAACAATGTTAACACTTATAAATGGAAAATCTGGCTCCCACCCCTGTCTCTGTGCTCTCTGTTTTCCCTTGTTCACTGTGTTTACCCTTCTACTGTTTATTTTTAAAATGACAAGCAAATATAAATGAATATTCTCAATTTCTCCCCTTTTTTACACAATTGGTAGTTACAATATAAAACAGTACTGCTCACCAATATTCTTGTTCTCCTCCTCATAGAAAAGTCTTTGAATATCTATATTTGCATGAAAGCTGACAAGAAGCAAATAGATAAACTTACCAATTTTTCTAGTGTGGTTTAGCATCAAAAAAATAATAATAAAACACTATTACAATTCCTTCAGGTCCCTATATCTACTCTAGTAGAAAGTTGGCTGTGAAGTTTGGACTGCTCTTAAAAAAAAAAAAATCCAAAACACCACACTCGCTTCAGATGTTTCACAGAGGTTAGGGGACAAGGACAATCTTCCCATGGGGGAGTAAGCAACCATAAAAACAAATAGACAGAGAGCTCCCCACACAAACAGCTTCAGTATCTTATAAACAATTTCCACAACTTCCCTCCCCACCTTCCCACCACACACACCCCCAACCTCCCGTCCTCCCACTATGGAAGACCTTCAAATTGCCTTCCCATAGGATTTAGGAGTTGATATGGGACCTATTACTTTTGAGTGTCTCCCATTCTTCCCATTTCTGAATAATTGTTTCCATTTTGGTAATCTTTAGTCTACTGGTACATGTTGCATCGAGCATGTAGATGATTGGAACAAAGGAGATATATTACAATTGAAGAAGGAGGACAGATTCAGACATTCTGGACTTTGAATTTAGTGTGGTAACTAGATGGGACTGTGTGTTGCTTCCTTGGTAAGGATGTAAGTATGTTCAATATATTAAAGAAAAGAGTGAATCAGAAGTTTGATGGCCAGAATGGAACATTGTAGAGGAGGCTGCTAGTGTTCTTTAACAGATTTATTCTTTCCTTTCTGAGCATATAAGTGGGATATTTTGTTTCTATTGTTCTATGTTCAAAGTGACTACATGACAGAGTTCTGATAAATGGAATAGAACTAAAAGTTCTGTGCCCACTTCCAGATTTAGCTCGCCTTGATCATATAAACTTTTCCCTCAGCATTTACTGCATGGCTGAGTTGTAAGGACCACAAAGACTTAAAGGAAAAGAAAGTCATTAGATAGTGTGGACTCTGAATGGCTATGTGGAGCAGAACTCTTCAGGAACTTGTTCATCTGATCTCCTTTTAGCCAGCTTTTGAAGATTTTTCTTTTTCTAGTTTCTCTTCAAATGTCTGCCCAGATGCTAGTACTCAATAGATGTACCATAGAAATCTGGAACTCTTGGAAACTTTCTCTAAATATATTTCTCTTTCTCATCCCCCTTTTTCAAATATTTCAAATATTTCACTGCATATGAGAAATTGCTTCAGAGTTGTTCTTACTCAACAAATCGTAGTTTGCTTGAACTCACAAACCATCTCTTTCTCTTCTTTACCACTCTGAAGTACAATAAAGTGCCTGACAGGTAGTGGCAGCTCACTCTACCTTAATTAACACAGTCACTGATTCCCCAGTGGAAGAGATAAAAGCCGATTGAGGTATCTCCAAAACCAGTTCAGAAGCTGAAATTTTGACCCTCTGCAGAACACTTTAGAGGTGTTTTATGGTATCTTCCAAGAAAAATTCTACATCAAGAGGAAGTTTTCATTTTATTGATGATTAAGCTAAAGTGAGCATTTACTAATCCAGAGAATCCTGCCGATAACTTGACTTTTGTTGACTTTTAAGCATTATGATTCTGTAAGGAAGAGTAATCAGTTGGGGGTTACACTGTTAACCAAAGTATTTCTGAGCATGTGCACTTGGCTGAGGAATTCATTTTGTTTTGGAAAGGAAATTCTTTTTTGTATTGCCTGTTATAAAAGGGGTCATCTAATTTTTTTTGCCTTAAGGGTATACTCTCATTAATTTTAAAAGATTTATGATAGAAAGACATTTAAATATAGACCTATAGCTAAATAATTAATTAGATAACTAATTAATTAACTTCATTCAACATTAATTGATATCAAATAAAGACTATATCAAATACAATGACTCATGTATTAGTTAATCGAACCATGTGTAAAATAAAGCAAACTCTGGAGAATTAGGAAAAGCAGCAGTACTAATAGTAGTAATGGAATTTACCATTATTGAGCATATATTAGTGCCAAGAACTTTTATCAGATTGTCTCTAATTCTCAGAATATCCTAAAAGGGTAAGCATTTACATATATACATGTTTTTATAGTTTCAAAACCAAGATATCTTAGATATGTGACTTGTTCAAGATAAAAACTTCTAAATTGATTTAGTTTTGATGTTAAAAATACTTGTACTTAGAATTAGCAAATTGGAATCAAAGTTTGATAATCCCAATTTGCTGGCAATATTCTATAGTCATAGAACAAGTGGAACATTCACCTTCTCTCTCTCAAGCCTGATCAGGGAGGGTGTTGATCTCGGCACAGCAGTGTCATAGAGCTTCTTTACAGTCTGTTTGATCTGGTGTGCATTGATCTTAATATCCAAATTTTATGGCAACTACATAATGAGTTTGAATATAGCTCTCTATGAAAACCCTATGTAGTTACCCTACCCCAACTAAACACTTTTTTTCCTGTAATCATGAGGTCTGGATTCAGGTTTGGATTACTCATTTTACTTCTCCCATAGTCTTGTTGAGTATCATTTTTCCCATCTTAACATCCAGGTGATGATAACCACTCTTCTACTTATCTTCCAGGGGTGTTCTCTAATTGTAGGGCATAGTGGATATGAACGCGGTATAAATTGGATATGCATATGTAAATAATAACAATAGTAACTACTAGTAATATTAGTTTTAGTAGCTATACCCCAAATACTTATGAGTTAGTGTGGGTGATGGGATATATAAAACATATTGTGTGAAATGTGACAAGTGGTACAGTTGCAGATACGGAGAAAGTACTAGGAAAAATTCAGAGGAAAACATACCCCTTCTGGGATATTAGAGAGGTACTAAACATAGATGGGTATGGGCTTTTGGGAAGCAGTCAGCCTCTACCCTGAAATAAATGTCTCTCTTCAATATTAGTGGCAGGCAGAGGAGAAGTATTCTACAGCAAATCTTTTTTTCTGACAGGCAAATATATCCCAACAATTGTAATGGAATTCTAAAGACCACTGGCCTCAGAACCATTGCAGTCCCAGTTACAAAAAATATGTAGTAGTTGTTTAATAGGTCTTAGAGATACCCAATCAGATGCTAGCAAACTACGATATACAGCCTGTGATCTCGGTGCTTGTTTATATAAATCAAGTGTTACTGGAATACACTCATGCCCATGGCATACATATTTCTCTATGGCTTCTTTCTTGATAGAGTGGTATTGTTGAGTAGTTGCTACATACTTGCTATGGACTGTAAGGTTTGTAGTAAATATTTAGAGTCTAAATATTTACTATCTGGTTCTTTAAGGAAATAAAGATTCTCGCTTTGAAAGAGACAGTATTCATTGGTTAAATAAATAACTCACTGTGCTAAATATATTCATAGTATGTGAATAGGGAGGAGGCAAGAGAAGAGGGTGGCATGAAAAATGTGGGTGTTCTTTACCCCCTTGGGACCTTGCAAGTCAGTCACTTGTCATGAGGATAGGCAACACAGTGTGATCTGTGGCTTGTAAGCTCAGCTACATATTAGATTCACCTGCGTATCTTTAAAACTCTCCATGCACAGACCATACTCCAGTCCTATTAAACCAGAATCTCTTGAGGTCTGACTGGACATTGTAATTACTAAAGTTTTATAGGTGATCCCAATATGCAGCCAAGTTTGAGAATCACTAATGTGCTAGAAATAATCCTGGCCTGGATCTCTGAAATATAGTCTTAACTCAAGCTTTAGCACAATTTTAACTATATAGTGATATGTCTCAATGAGAAGTTAATTGCTAATTTATGTCTTCTTCAAAAGACAGACTTTTTTTTTGCATTGAGAAGATGCCTGGGAGGCTCTATAGCAATACCATTTGTATTTGAAAGTCATTGTTTGCTTTCAGAGATTGTTTTTGCTTCATGAACAATGGATTCAAAGGATTGTAGCGTTAATATATTGAGTCCAGCATGAAGAGTATAGGGGAGGGAACAGTCATTTGGCAAGTCCATTTGGAATTTTGAAGATGTTAGGTAAAACAAAACAAAATGAAATGTTTGCTTAAATAGACCTTTCAGCATTACTCTGTTTTTCCTTCCAACAGTATAAGAGAAAGACCATTTTAATTCTTTCATCTCTTTAAGGATTCTTTACTCTGACATTGGGGGTGATAAGAGAAAATATGGGAATAGACTGGAGTTTTGTAATTTGGCTTGATGTAGTGGTTGTCTATTTGAACCACAATACTCATTTTTTTAAAAATCTAGTTTGATTTGAGGGTTACATTTTTTTTAAAAGAAGAGTCATTTATTTATGCATACAGAACTGGGGTGCAAGCCAGAGGTTTAGGGGCAGTAAGAGGATTCACCAGAGACAGTGTGGGGAGCAGAACAGGTTGACTGATGAAGTACACTACTGAGGGGAGCAGCGGGAGGGTGAGGAGAGGTCTGCTGCACAGTGTGGATCACCTCCAGGGCAGGCAGGGATCGAACTCATGCTGAAGTGGCTTTATCTTCTTAGTGCTGTGCTTTAACCTGCTGCACCAGCAGGGAGGGTACTAGGGTTACATTTTTGCTCCTCCACGTGTATAGACATTCTACTCACTTTCCATCAAACTACCCAATGCCACCTTCTTCCCTCCTGCATCCCCTTGTCCTTCACCATGTTCCCTCTTTTAACCACTGATGTCTTTCATTAAGTCCAAGATTTAGTGAAACAAACACATTTTGTTTGTGTTTAATTTTCACATATATTTCAAGATGAGTGAAACAATTTGATATCTATCTTTCATTTTTTGATGTATTTCACTTGATATAATCACCTTGAGGTCCATCCACTAAGTCTCCAAAGCCAATATTTAATCTTTTGACAGTTATATAGTATTCCATTGGGAGTATATATATTTCACAATTTATCTCTCATCTGTCACACTAATTTTTTAGACCATCACAGAGCAGAGGCACTGAATTAACAACCATGTTCTAATTAGTGATTGGTACCAGCCATTCTTCCTGGACCATTAGATAGTACCAGATAATACAATTTTTGTGTAAGTTTTCTGAAGTTGTGTTCAAAATTCAAATATTTTAATTAAGACTATGTGGCACTTAATCTTATTAACTCATTGGCTTCCATTGACATGGCTAATTTACTTGACTAACCTGGAGGAATGCACATTGACTTGCAAGGGACAAAAGATGCTAAAGAACAAAGTGGGTATTAGATCAAGGAGCCAGGCATGAATAGTGTTTACTGGGGGATACAGTTGTATTAAAACCCTATTGGGAGGGACCAGGGATACGGAAGAGTTAGGAATTCAATTCCATAAGAATTTCTTTTCTTTCCCAACCCCTTTCTAAAACTAATACCTGATGATCAGAGAGAATTTGAAAAGCAGAGACAATTTTCTTAACATGAAACTAAAATTACTCTGTAATCTTTCTTCCTAAGTATCCACATTTTCTTGTCTTCTGTGATTATCCATTTATTAATACAAAGTTCTTTGCCAATAAAATAAACTTAATATTTAATTCTGATATTTTCCCATAGTGTTAGCCTCAGATAGTCATTGCCCACATACGCTAATTCTCACCTGGTTTGCTGATGTGTCTTCTCAGAGATGCTGATGAAATGTGAACAGTATGTTAACCTAAACTATGGTATGACTGATTATACACAGGCTGATGTATGACCTCTCTTCCTAAATTAGGGGAGAGCAGGGAATGACTTACTGATAGTGAAGAGAATTGGACATGGCATAATCAAACCATTCATGCTTTGTTCATTCTACAGAATGTGCAAGAATGTTGTCTTCTAATATTTTAAAAAGCACTATCAGATCATTTGACATGTCTACAAAAATATGGTAACAGTGCTGGACAATGACCCAGAAAAATTGCAATCACTGAAGGTGATTTATAAAAGCTGAGAGATATTGTTCTTCTTTAGAAGTGATGGTATTGCCATTAACAGTAATATTGTCATTTTTTTTCTTTCATATTTTTAGTTCTTTATTAGAACATTCTCAAAATGTATAGGGCTCACAAAAAGTTGTGAAGTTCAAGATTGAGAGTACTGACCCTTCTGAGCAAAGGAGAGTGTATTAGTCAGCACATGCTGCCATAAAAAATACCACAACCTTGGAGGCTTAAACATTTATTTTTCTCACAGTTTTAGAGGCTGGAAGATCAAGATAAAGGTGCCAACAGAACTAATTTCTGGTGAGATCGCTCCTTCTGGCTGGAAAACAGCATGTTCTTGCTGTGTCTTCCCCTACTTTTCCTCTGTGTGCATCTTTAACTCTTCTTAAAAGAACCCTAATCATGTTGAATTAGAACCCATCATTAAGAGCTCATTTAATCTCAATGGCCTTCTTAAAGGCTCAGTCTCCAAATAAAGGCACAGTGTGGGGCTAGGGCTCCAACATATGAATTTGGGGACCCAAGTCCACTCTCACAGAGTAAGTGGCTTTTGCACATTGTAGGGCAGGTTACCTTAGTGTTGGGGTAATAACTTAGTGTTACCTTAGTGATAGGGTGAGTTTTCCAGGCTATGTTGACAAAATCATGGACAAAGGAAAATTTACTTGGGGTATAATATTGTAGATGAAGAGATTTAATGTAGTACATAGTTTGAAAATGAAGGTTGGGACACAGCTGTGGAGATCTTGAGGAGCTGGCCAAGGACCTGGCGGAGACCAGTGGGAAAGTTTTGAACAATGGAATGGCCTGGGTCAAAGCTGAACTATGGATAGAGGTGCTGGTAAAGGATGGGTTGGAAGGTGGGGTTTCGAAGATACGAGGTGAGGAGGCCAGTGTGGAGAGTACTCTCTAAAAGCTTGGTGTGGGGTGGTTGTTGAGAACATTTACTTCAGAGGCAAGCTGTCTAGTTTCAAACATGATATGGGCCTCTTATATAGCTGAATACTTTAAATGAATGAATGACTCCATTTCTCTGTTTTTTTTTCTTCCCCCTTGTTAGTAATATGGGCTGATGAAAGTTGAGTTTTCGATGAGTCAATATATGTAAAATGCTTAGGAAAGGACATGCAATGCTGTATAACTATTAGCTAACATAGTGAAGGCAAGAAAACACTAGATGGTAATTCTAAATCAATACTTTCTTTTTCCTTTGACCAATCTGAAAACAGAACTTTTTTACTTAATGCACCTGTGGTTTCAGTTACACTTGTATTTTAGCCTGCTTTTGTAAACAATTACATTTCCACTCAGCCTGTCCTACTCTGCTTTCCTTGAGTCTGCCAAGAGAAACCCAAAATGCCCCACTAGGATTCAGAATGCCTGTAAGCAACCAATAAATCCTTTGCATCTAAGGGATGCAGCTGTTTCAAAAGTTTACATCTGGACCAAGTAAGGTATGTAAATAGAAAGTCAAACTATGTTATAAAGTCTCATTTTTCTGCCTTCACTTGAACAGCCAGGCTGTAATGAACCAAAACACTATAAACTCTTCTTCAGAATATAAACACATGCATGGCACTTGTGGGGCTGTCTCACAGGGGTGGTGCTACTCTGATTAAAATTATTGTCAGGATGAAGTTCTTCCCTCAATTTTCAAAGCCTTACCAAATCATGTTCTTTACATCCAATGCATTGCTTGGTACTTCTGTGCTTGGTGCTTGGACTCAGTTTGAGCTAGGCTATGTTTAGGATGAATTATGCAAAATCCCCAAATCATCTGTTTTGTAAACATAAGAAAAGAAGTGATTCCAATGAATGGGAAAAGTTGTTCCAAATTGGGAAAATGGAAAATCAGGGCCAGATGGAGATAGTTGGAAGGTTCATCTTGCAAGTACTGCAGACAGTGAGCTTACAGTTTTCTCAAGCCTTGAATTAAAGAATACCTGAGAAATGAATCAGGGACCATCTTTTTGCTAGCTGTTTTATTTATTATCTCATGAAGGATTTATTATTTAGTACTTATATGTAGCAGGTGGTGGGGTTTGTCATTTTCCAAGGGATTAAGGAAAGTCATAGCTAGAAGGAAACTGACCATGATTTTACAGAAGGAGAAAACGAGGCCTAAGTCCACAAAATCATGTGCCAGGACAAGGCTTCAGGCTCCCTGACACCCAGTTTAGTGTCCTATTTGTACATAACATTGGTACTAGAAGAGGTAGGCCATTGGGCTCTCTTTACCTTCTTCACTGTGCAAAGTCACAAATAAACAATGAACGGCTGGATCATCAAAGCTTGCAAGATGACCAGTGATGTAATTTTAAGTCTCTTTTCTAGGGCCATAGAATAACTTTCTGCTACCCAGAATAACACCAATTATTCATGCATTCCTTGGAAAGAAGCAGGAGAGGAAGAAGGTTCACCACCATGATCTGTCACTCCTGAGGTTTTTATTCATTACAGTTAATGATAGGAAAAGGGGGGATTTCCAGCACCATAAGCTCTAGATTGAAACTCCCCCTCTATCATTTTCCATCTGTTCTTTTTTTTTTTAAGATTTATTTATTTAGATTTACAGAACTGGGGTAAAGGCCAGAGGTGCAGGGTCTGTGAGAGGATTCACCAGAGACAGAGCGGGGAGCAGAATAGGCCAACTGATGAAGTACATTGCTGAGGGAAGCAGCAGGTGAGACAGGAGAGGTCTGTGCCATGTGGGTTACCTCTGGGGTGGGGATTGAACTCGCACTGAAGTGGCTGCAGCTTGCTTGCTGTGCTGTGTCCTAACCCACTGAGCCACCAGGGAGGGTTCTCCATCTGTTTTTAATTACTCTTTTTCCTGAGCCTTCTGTCAAAATGATTTTAGACCTATAAATAAGGTGTACTAATATTTCAACTACACTGTATTGTGACGTACTGGGGTTAAGGTACTGAACACATTACTAGGAGCAATAATCAATAAACTTAATACATGGCAGTTAACATGATTATTTGCTGTTTTCTCTGTAAATAATAAAGTGTTAAACAAATGTAGTAATTTATCATTACTCGATGTGGTAAGGGTCAACATAGTACTGCCCTCAGGGAACTCACAATTGAGCAGACAGGCAGACACAGACATAAATTACTTGCCTACAGAACAGATGAGTAAAACATTTTAATGAAAACACCAACTGTCTTATAGCAGAGGAGCAAGGGAGACTAATTTAACTTTTTTCCTGGCCTTAATCATGATATTGCCTATTGAAGATGGGATTAAGTGTTGTCAATGGAAAAAAAAAAAAAACAACAACAAAAAAACCCAAAATGATTTAGTGGGTTGGATGTGAGAATTTATTTTAGGTAAATTGAACAGTTTGGGAAGACGTTCAATGAAAATTGAGTGTTTTTTTGTTCTACCCTCAAATTGCTAATATGATCAAATCCACTATCTTGAACTAAGGGATCCAGAGAAAATAATGCCTTTTTATTGAAATTTAAATTCATTCATGGGGTGTGGTGGGGGAGGGGGAGGAGAATCACTTTGTGTGTGAAGTGTAACTTCCACTGTCAAAAAACAGGCACATAGAAATGTGGTTCATTTAAAGGTATAATGTTTTATGATGTTGCTTCTGATAAAAAGGACAGGGATAGCAGGATAAAATGTTGATGCTATAATGCATTCCTTGTGAACTACATCAATAGAGATGAATAGGGCTTTAATGTAATTAATGCCAAACTTCCTTGGCTGTAGTTTATTGTAGAATAGACAAAAGCAATTCAATAAGCTTTTCCAGAGAAGGACCACACGATCTTAATTAATGAGTTAATGATTTTAGAAATGACAACAAAGTGTAATGTCCCATAGGGTTTCACAAATGACTTACAAGCTAAATTCCAAATTCAAGAAAGATTTCCTTATGTAATTAGATCAAGGGTAGAAATGAGAGATATTTCCTTCTCCTTTCACTTGCTTTTTTAAAAAAAAATGAATGCTACTGAAATTCTTTGTGCTTCATTTTAAGGAAAGTTATCATCAGATCTGGCTCTGTGTCTTGGGTCCCATTCTGGGCTGGGAACCTTTATGTCATTACTGGTTTCATGACACAAGCTATGCAACGTCTATCGTCTGACAGATTCCGGGTAGATCGGGAAAAGCTCTGAAAAATCGGACTTTCCACTGCTAGCTTATGTTATGACCCCCTTTTTTGTATAATCGTAATATCAAAATATTCTGAGCAACTTTCAGATTACTGAAAGTAAGCCTAGGCCGCACAAGGCCTGCCTGCCCTGACAAGCAAGCACTGCACCAGGGTGAAAAAATTCCCCTGAAGTCAAGTGACTTGACTACTGACTGATAAATAAAAGCAGAAGGGCTGTTTTTGCAAAGTCTCTCTCACTGCTGGATGGAGGATAACCCAAATCTTATCATTCTATCATCTCACCTAGCCTTCTATTCAGCTTTTTAAAGAATTACTCAAACTTCCTATTGTTTGGCCTTGAGATGTGGAAATTCATCCAGGCTGCCTGTTTTTTAAACTAATCAAGTTTTCCACCTGCTACACCTTAAAGGAATCCACAAAAGTCTTTTGGCTAGTTGTTCAGGATTCTACTATGTAGTCTTCAGATAAGGAAATCCACCTATGTCTCCTATTCAGAGATTTGATTAACAAGGAATTTCCTCTTCTGTCTCCCAAGATGACTCAGGCAGAAAATAAAAAAAACCCATTAAGTAGTAGATAAGGTTTAAGGGACTTCTATCTTAGTTGATATCCACTATAGTAATATTAGTCATAGACTTTGTGCACTTATGTACCTGTTTTTTACCTTGATTGATTTTAGAATGTTGTAATCTCAAGCAAGGGTCAAAACAACCCCAAACTGTTCTTAGAAAAAAATGATTGTAATCTCTCAGCCCAGTTCCTGTGCTGATATCATCCTACTACTTACTCCTAATGTATAAAAATAAACCTCTGCTGAAGGCAGAGGAGGAAGACTTGCACCCAACTCTGACTCCTGTGTCTTCTGCACCCCCCTTTCCCTCTTTTCCTTCTCCCCTTTTTTTAGGAATCTCCGCTCACCGACGCCTTCCCACCTTAGGGTCCTGCCTGTCTTGCCTCCAGACACCTCAATAGTTGGATCTGGTCTCCGACAGTTTCAGTTTCCCCATCATAAAGTGAAAGTGCTGGGGGAATGATTATTGTAGTTTCTGAGTGGGGCTATTTGATTTAAAACAAAACAAAACAAAACAAAAAAACAAAAAGTAAATAAAATGAGCACAGATTTGCATTTAAATTCATATTTAACTAGGTCTCCTATATTTTACCTAATCATTAGCTGTGAAGTGTCAATCATGCCCCTTTTTATGTAAGTTTTAAATAATCACTGGACTCAGGAATCAAAATATATTTGACTCAACTTTTTCTTTTCCCTAATAATTCTGGACTGGATAATTTGGCTTCGAGTTAAAGCCGACTTTATTTTCCCATTCTTCCAATCATTCTTTATAACTTAATTTACTGATAACTAACTGCAGGAAAAATAGTAAAGAGAAGACCTGGAAATGTCACCCAAACACTGCTCCCTACTCCACCTCAGTTCTCCTAGGAGCATAAGAAGGATTAATAGCAGATTGCCACCTGTGACTTTTTTCTTGGATTGGATTTCATTCTGTAGCTGCTCATATAAACTTTACAGTGAAGTATAAAGCAATAGAGATTTAATTCAATTATTTAATCTTAATTGAAGTCTACATAAGCATCATTAAAAGAGGAAATAACTAGAACTTACTAATTGCCAGAAACTTTTTAAGTGCTTTATATTACCATATTTTATTAATTCACCAGACCTATGTATTTGATCATCATCATCCCATTTTATAGGTGAGGAAAATAAGGCACAAAAATTGTTGAGAAATTTGTTTAAAATTAGTCCAAGACAAGGTTGTCACCTGAATCTAGACTATTGGTACTCCAGTGTTTGTGCCCTGAACCACCATGTTAATGGTCTTGTCATCAATACTGTCACTTCATCACTGATTGCTAAAGATAATAGTCAATAAAACTTAAAAGAACCACTGAAAATTGTAAAAATTAAAATGCAGATAAGAAATTCCTATCTCCCTTACAGGATATAGGTACATACATATGCATGACTAATGTTATATATATTTATACACTTATATTTCAAACTTTATTTTATATGGATATTTGTGCAAGTCAAGAAATACCACACTGAGTGGTAAATGAACATTCTCTTTGCTGTCTTTAGTTTCAAATTCCTTACCTTGTTGACTATTGTTTTTAGTTGTGGCTGTGATATAAAAGCCAATTCATGCTTCCTAAAATCCTTCTTACTGAAAGATTACTGTAATTTAGGCACTGTTCTAGATCCATGAAACATAAATATGTATAAAAAAGGGGTCTTTAGAAAACATCATTGATAACTGTTCTGTGAAATAGAGACAGATTCAGGAGGTTTCAGGTTTAACCAACCTTCAATGAAAAATATGGGAGCAGAGAGGATATAGGATAGTGTTAGAATTTAGTCTAGCTGTGTATGAAATTGACTTAAAGTAATAGTTGTTTAAATAAAGTTTTGTAATTAGAATAATGGCCTTTTTCGTATATATCCACATTCCAATTTTTGGAACTCATGAACATAATGCCATAGAAAGCAAAAAAAGGTCTTACAGACATGGTTGAATTACAGATTTTAAGAGAAAGTTAAGACCATCAATTTATAAGAAAGATGGAGTTAGGTCCGTGTAAGAAAAGGAGATATAATGATTGAAGTAGCATTGACACAAGGGGCCATGACACAAAGTTGGAAAGTACTTTCTAGAAGCTATAAAAAAGGAAGGAAACAATTCTTTGCTTAGGTCTTCAGAGGAATGAAATACTGTCTTTATCTTGAATCAAAAACATTCAGTCTCCAAAGTTGTATAATAATACATTTGTTTAAGCCACCAGGACTGAGGATAATGTGTTACAGGAACAATAGAAAACTAATATACAAAGGATGAGTCATTTCTTTTTCACATATAAGGTGGTCCAGGATTTGTGGCAGGGTTTTGTTCCACCAGACTGACAAAAACCCTAGCTGCTTATATATTGTCATTTTTTTTCTTTTTAAAGGTGCTACTTTCATTGATGATCAAAAGTATCTCACAATTTCACATGTTTTAGGCAGCTTGATAAAAGCAGAGGACAAGAAAGGTCATAGCCCTTCTCTGCAAGTGAAAGGTCTAGTAATTGCACATCTCACTTCCCACATACCTTTGGTCAGAATGTTATCACATGGTTGTACAGTAAGGAGACTGAGAAATTTACACTTTATTTTGGGTGACTGTTTGACAAACTAAAATCCAGAGACTATCACTATAAGCAAGAAGCAGGATGAATATTTGAGACAACAAAACAAGCAACTATTTGAAGTTACTATCCTCTCAATGAAAGAAAAGCAGTATAGATCATCTATGCTATCATCTATGACACCAACAGGGTATAAGGAAATACAGGGGAGACAAAAGATACACTACAACATGTTAAAGCAGTTGTCTGATGGAGAAAAGTATATATTGATGTTGGTTAGTCTTAAAAATGCCAGTGACTCAAATATAGGCAAGTATCTTGATGTTTTAAGAATATCCTAGGATGGGAAAAACATAATGCATAATTTTCAAACCACCAGAGAAAATTTTGCTCAATCAAATGAAAGGTATATTGGGATGGAAAAGGGAAATACAAATTTTATAAACACAAAAGAATTTGATAGTCATAAATAAAAGTCATGGATCATATTACTAACCAAAGATAAATTCATGCAGTTTGGAATAAAAATAAGAGCCAGCCCCATTGTTACCTACATTAACTGCAGATAAATAAATGTATACAGGAAGATTATGAATAAAAATATAAAAAGACACTAGAAAATTATGATCTGGCAGTAAGTCAGAAAGGTAATTTAAGAGATGAACAAATCAGAGAAGGAGAGGTGAATCATCATCAGGAGAAAAGATGGATGGAATATGGAGGCAAAATGAACAATAATAATCATAAACATATTTGCTTCCAAAATGCCAATGTTTGTTCAAATGTACAAAGTGAGAACTCAAAGAACTGTAATAGAATAAAGGTAAATTAACATACGGAGTTAAAGAACCCCTAAAACCTGTTAATTCAAACAAACAAGGTAAAGCCAGAGAAGGTTTGAACCACAGGATTTAGAGGAAATTTGACTCTTGAAGTACATGTATGAGAATAAAAATAAAATAAGCTTTTCACTCAAAAACTAAAAAATCAGGAATATTATTACTCCAAAGAAATGAGGATGAAGGAAATAATAGAGACTATAAAACTAATGATATAAAGAACAATGTCATACAGACTATCATAAATAAGCATGAATTCTTTAGACAAAAGAGCAAGAGATAAAAATACCAGATAATGCTATTAATACTAATCAATAAAAAGGATAAAACAGCAAATGAAAAGAAATCTATAACTACAGATGTAAAATGTATATGTATAATTATTATATATTAATCTGTAGTGTATAATAGTATACATTTATAAGTATAATGGAATTACCAAGAGAGCAAATATTATTAAGAAGAACTATAAACTGATAAACCCAGATGAAGCAAATTTTGAGGGAAAATTTTGAATCAACAGAGTAAATGATAAATTAGATATTAAAAATATTTCAAATTCAAAAGTTGTAAAGTACACTGAAATGATTATCAAAAAAAATCATCACCCAATCTCTACACTGAAATAACAGTTCCGATGGTTTATAAATGATTTCAAAAAGAAAAAAAAGAAAGCACTTAAGAAACAAATAATCCTCTTTTTATACATCTTGTTCTGGAAAATGAAGGAATAAAAGAGGTCAAGATTCCATAATTATTTCCTGAATTTAGCATAATATTGATGTTTGGCGACATAGAAGTGTAATCTGTAAGAAAAATTTTAGTAGAAGCATGGATGTGAAAATCCTAGATTAATCATCAGCTCTCAAATTACATTAAAAAAAAACACAAATACATAATGTTGTATGGTTTATCTCAATAATGCAAGGAGATCCCCACATTGGAGTATTTATTAATGTAGCATAATATTCCTTGCTAATGAAACAAATCATATGCTTAGTTCAACAGATAGAAAATTATAGTGAAGTTCAATATCTATTAATAACACATTTTTTAAAACATTTGACCAGGAAGATAACTTCATTAATCAGCTAAAGGCTATCTGTATAAAATTTGCAGCAAACACTTTATGTAAAGAAGAACCTTTAGATATATTTCTTCTTCATTATGTGTATATATGTGTGTGTATGTATGTATATATGTATACATATACATGCATATATATATATGCACACACACATATAAAACATCATTGTTCATTTTTGTATAATGTTTGATTTTTCCTCTCAGGTGAAATCTTCATAAATCCCCACCATCACCATAGGTTCTTGTGCTTTCTCTGCCGTTTTGATCCCTCTCTCTACCCCCTTCCTTGCTGTATGTTTCCAATTTATTGTTTGCCTGACGGTTATTGTTTTCTACTTTTTTTCCCCCTCCCCCTTGTTTGGCTTCCTTATATCCCTCCTGTAAGTGAAAATATCCAGTATATTTATTTTTCCTTGTCAATCTCAGCATAATTCCTCTCGCCTCCATCCATGCTTCTGTGATTAGCATGAGTTTACCTTTTTACTGCTGAGTAGTATTCCACTGTGTGTGTGTGTGTGTGTGTGTGTGTGTAGTCACATCTTCTTGATCTGTTTTTGGAAATTTAGACTGAGAAACTTCAGATATATTTCATATGAGACAAGAAAACCTAATGTTACCACTACCAGTTAACCTAAAGCTGAAGAATAGAACCAATATAAAAAACAAGGAATAAAAATAAATACCACGTTTAGAAAGGAGTTTGAGATGATATAATCATTTATGAAAATGAACAGTTTTCTTCACTAATTGGTGTAGAACTCTAGGTCTGGATAAAATAAAGTCTTATAACTACCAGCAGTGTTCTTACTAGTAATAAATAAGTTAATTAGATTTTCATTTACAACATGTCAATACAATTTTAAGATATAAAAATGGTAATCTAATGAAAAGTATATAACATGATTTTGAGAAAATTAATATCTGTATCAAAAAATATACAAGTAGGTCTGGATAAAAGTAGAGATGAACATGCTTATGGATAGGACAACTTAAAAATTTAAAATGAAAGCATTGTGAATTAAAATCAACCATGTATGAATTCCAATCAAAATGTCTACCAAAGAAACCTAAAACACAGCCTGAAATATATTTTGAAAAATAAAAGTTCAAGAGTAAATTACAATTTGTAGAAGTAGAGCAAAAATAAATTCTTGCTCTACCCTGTGTTGCTACATATTTATGTGTGTGTGTATGAAAAACCAATGTGGCCCTTACCAATTTAAACAGAACAATAGTACCCTGGAACATATTTAAAAACTATAAATTATCCCATATGGAATAGATATCAAATTAAGTTGACTATTACAGCTTGCCTGATGAAATTGTATTTTATGCTTGTTGGCTTAGAAAATTTACAAGTAATGTCTCCATTTTAGTCTCAAATATTTTCCAGTTTGGATTATAAATTATGAGATGTCCACATATATTATAGATTAATGTAGTAAATGAGTGGAGGAAAGATGATCAAGATCAAGAACAAATGAAGAAAATTTAAAATTTATAAAATTTAAAATGCATTAAATCAAGATAAATCAAGAAAAATGCTTAATAAATAAAAATGAAAATTAATAAAAATTAAAATTGATAAACTTCAAATGTACTAATCACCTAATTATACAGAAAAATTATACACTGCTAAGAAAGTGTTGGAAACACCTTGGTCAATTCAATGAGAAATGATTTCTCGAACAGTACTCTGAGTGTTCAAACTCTAGTGAGGAAAACAGATGACTCCGATTATATAAAAATTTAGAATATCTTTTCAATAAAGGACACTGTAGATAAAGGTAACAGATGGGAGACAGACTGGGAGAGATAATTACAACACTTAAAACTGACAGGGATTAATAACTAGAATAATTAAGCAATTCCTGCAAGTCAACAGAGAGAGAGAGAGAGAGA